>NC_133769.1:62243490-62338595 GCF_003597395.2 Chelonoidis abingdonii | reverse complement strand
GTGTGCCCGAATGGGTGTTAAATTTTTACCGATTACTGAGGTGGAATGGAGAGTCGTGCTGTTTTATATGTTAAGAGAAATCCCTAGACCAGTGTTTCCAAACTGAGGTCCGTGGACCCATTAGGTCCCCAAGACACCAGAAGTCCCACCCTTGCTCCCTTCAACTCCTTCCCCATCCCTCCCGAGCCTTTCTTCATACCCATGAAAACACAGCTGTGAGGAGGAAGAGCAGGGATGATTCGCTCTGCTCCGGGGAGGAGGAGTTGGTCTGGCACCCCAGCCCATTGCCCAAGCACATGGGAACTGCAGCAATGGGAGATTGTGGGCCATTGCCTACAGGCAGGAGCAGTGCACGGAGACCCATGACCCTCTGCCTACGAGCCACTGTCAGAGGGATGTTGCTGGTCCACTTGGGAAAGCCACCCGCCCTCACCTCCTCCCGCACCCCAAAAACTCCTGCCCCCAGCCCGGTAGCCGACACCCAACACCCCCCAGAGTCCACAGCCCCTTCCCACCCAACTCCCTCCCGCCACTTACTTCCACACCCTTGTAGGCAACTCCACCCCCTATACCTCAGCTCTGATTTCCCCTCCAGCACCCAAAATCCCCCTGACCAAACTCCCTCCTTGTATCCTTCACGCCCAGTGCACCTGCTCCAGCTCTGAGCCCTCTCCAGCACCAACTTCCTTCCGCACCCAAAACTCAAACCCATAACCTGCACCCCGCACTCTCTCCCCACACCCAAACTCCCTCCCAGAGCCGCACCCTCTTCCTGCCACCTCAAACCCACTGCCCTGGAAAAGTGAGGGTGGGAAGCCAGCAACCAAGGAGGGGGAGATTGAACCGTGAATGGAGTGTTGGCTTGGGGCAAGAGGCAGGCGCAAGGGACTGAGTGGGAGAGTGGATGGGGGAGCCTGAAAAATTTTAACATCAAAATGGGATCCTTGAGTTGCTAAACAGTTGAGAACCCCTTGCCCTAACAATTTAATCAGCCCTTGTTGCTCTCGGCTATCCACCTGTCAAAAGATTTCATGCTTAATTATTGAATCAAGTATGTAATTAAAAAGATATGAATACACTGGACTCCAAGTCGTGAATGCAGGAAATTTGTTTTCTTTTGATTTATCATTATGGTCTAGACTGGTTTTGACATTAAAATAATAATAAAAGGTTGGATTTCCTAAGGCTTTCCTATTTAATTCAATAAAAGTTGGAACATTTTTAACTTAGCCTTTGTCTACACAGAAAACTTTTTTTTTCAGTATTAATCTCAGGTGTTTGAATTTAAACCTCCATTATAGTTTCTATTAAACCCCCACCCCCTGCCTCCAGATGGTACTTACTCGTGACAATAGGTTGGTGGAGGCGGTTGGGGAGTTGTTTTTGGCCTGCTGTCACTTTGCAAAGGAGTTAACTTAAAGCAAAAAATTGTTTCAAAAAAACAGTGTTTCCATGTTGATTATCCAGGTAAACTATTGGCCACGTCTACACTCCAGGATCAATGCTGCCTGTGATCAATGAGCACCAGACTGATCTAGTGAGACTCCTAAATTTCAAGCAACAGACGTTCTCGTTCGGGACTCCGGTACTCCACCAGGAATGAAAGCGTTAAGGTAAGTTCAACAGTGAGCATTTCCTATAGATCTGCAGATGGTTGTAGGGGACAGGCGTTGCAGTTAAAATCGACCTAATCTACGTCAACTCAGCTACATATTCACATAGATGGAAGTAGCTAACTTTAGGTCGACTTATTCCGTAGTGTAGACAATGATCTAGGTCCAAATAACTGATTAAACTTCCCAGTTGAACAATCCCCTTGATTTGTTGCCATCTGACCAAGTTTATTTTACTGTATTTATTCTATTACCAAGAAATCCCAACAGAGGACTGTGCTGTAGGCGACAGAGGCAGGCAGGGAAACAGAAGTTGAAAAACAACACAATATGAAGAGTCAAGATTATTTCATCGCAGACCGCAGAAAGAAGTGATGCCTATTATGAAGAAATTCTGCTTGCTGGCCAAAGCGCCCAGCAATTACAATTATTTGCAGGCTGGTTTAAATAATGAGTTTATCAGGTGCAAATGGGATAATTGCTTATTAATTTTAATGGTTCATGGAATGAAAGAAATGAATATATAAAGTGGGTAATAACTACTGACCTTTCCTGATGTGCCTGCCATTATAGTCTAACTCCTAAAAGTAACCTCTACCGAATCAGCCGTTAATCTGAAATAGCACAGACACAAGAACAAAAAAGAAAAAAAAAAAAGCCCATACAAGTTTCTCTATTTCAAAGGGGCCTATTGCATCTATAGGGAATGTTCCCTTACATTGTTCTTCTAAGAAAGCTGTAAATCTAAATCTCTTCCTGAATATTGTGCAGTTTTACGCACAGTGGCTTGACCAGCCTTCCGTGGTAGGTCTCCAATGCATCTCAAGGCAGTGAACCAACATTCTGACTGTGTGGTTCTGAGTTCTCCTTTCCTGCCTTCACAAGGTGTGGATCATGCCAGGCAAGGGTTCCAGAGCTGAGAGGATAGCTTGCACATGTCTAATTCAAATGCAGATGGGAAAAAAAGGTTCTTTTCACTTACAGGTGTTTCACTCAGGATGCAAAGAGCTGCAGAGGTTCTAAAAGCAACTTTCCCAAACTACAAACCTCTCAAGCACTGGTGCAGACACCCGCTGTCGAGAATTATCAGGAGGGATTAAATTTAAACCAGGAAGGGGATGTGGCCTCATCCTTCACAGGGTAGACTCTGCACGCCTACACAGTTGGCTTGTTTACACTTTAAAGTTTAAGATTCAACCAAGCTACGCAAGTCACGGTGTGAAAAAACACCACCAGTCCTCACTTTGTAGCCTGTGCCGGACTAAACCCTCTATGTAGCTTGCAGCGATGTTCAACAGAAGAATGCTTCTCGATTTGTAGCTAACCATTGTTTGGGGGGTTGGTGTTCCTACACAATGAAAAAACCCCTTCCATAAGCGTAGTTGCATCTACACTACGGCATTGTGACGGGGGCCCAGTTGGAAACATAGCTATGCCTGGTTAATCTCCACAGCGTACACTATCCTCACTTGGTCCAGTGACTGCAGAGAAATGTAGAGTTAGTATATTCAATGCCGTTCATTTATTTGATGTGAAGATGAAATGCTGGCTGCTTACAAAAAGTAGCAAGGACGTTTTCCAAAAAACCCCCTTGCCAGAGCGCAGGATCTGGACTACACTTCTGAATTTAAGACACACAATGAACATACAGTTTAGCGGTAGAAATGTACAAGACAAAAATTACATTAAAACTCATCACCCAGCCACTATATCGTACAATAACTAAAGTTTTACAGGCCATGAGTCTTGCGGAAGTTGCATTGAAACTAACAACCCTGAACTTTATTTTTGAACATGTTTTTATACTCAACATATTGGAAAGGACAAGAAAGCACATGGAAAAATTTCACTAGGGCCCTGACAGTGTCCTCAGTCTTTCTTATAACTGAACCACCAGTCATTTAGATTTATCGAAACGGAATTTCAGCCATCACGTGGTTCCAGCCACATTGTTCAGCTAGCCTCACCTGGTAGACCAGGTAAAAACTGCTTGAATACACAAACCTTCTTGAAACTGGGGTAAACTGCTCTGGCTGAAAATCCAGGGGCTTAATAAGAGGTTGACCATCTATGTAGGGTTTGCCACTGGTGCAGCATATGCCAGTTGTTGACTTGGCTGATGGTAAATCAAGGAAATTCCCAGTTCTTTAAACAAAATCTTACTTGTGACACTTGCGAAAGACACAACACTTTGCAAAGGATATATACGTGAACAGATTTCTATAGTTTCCTTATTTTTCTTTACACAGAAGCTTTTCTGAGAGGGAGAAAACTTGGGCTTCAGATTAACAATTTTTGTTAAGATTTTTTCTTGGTGTTTTTTAAGAACATTTTCTTGAAGAATTCCCTCCCCTCCCCATTTCTCACATTACTGGCAGAAGAAAAGGGAAAATCTCTGTTTATATCTCAGAAATAACATCCCTGCTGGGGTTCTGGCACGCCACTGAGCCCACCCTTCAGAAAGACAATCAGATCCCAAGGAAACAAGGTTTAAAAAAAAAAAAAAAAAAGCAGCTGTTAAAACATTTGGCTCTTCCCCCACCCCAGGACTACACAATTGTTTCATTTCAGTTCATTTGCCTGTTTGTACTGGGAAGCCTCAGACCCTCGTGCAATAAGCAAGGACATAATGAGGCTACCATGAGCAATTCCACTTCCCATTCTTCCTCACTGCCTCCTCCTCATCACCACCACCTCCTCTCCACAGTTCCAGTGGAGGACGTCAGAAGTTTTTATTGTATAATTTCGTCTGGCGGCTGTCTAAACTGAGTGGATGCAGCAACAGGCTTGTTTAAATTAGGAATCAGAGCATTTCTATTTATGTAGGTTCACATCAGTTTTTTGAGTCTGAATCTCATAAAACTCTAACCTTTCTGAAAAGTCACGCAATGTATGTATGGCTTAAAAGAAAAAAAAAGAATGACTTTAATGCTTTCTGAGTTGTCATTTATGCCAAACGATGCCGGTCGCCCCTCTACTATTTAACAAAATTGTTAGAGGGACATTTGTCTGAGGTCTGATGGGGGCATTTGGTTTGAAAAACTATCTTCTTTCACTAGGGTAAAAAAGCTTCAAACAGCATTGAGTAATTACAGTCTGACGCTCCCAACTGCCATGAAGCTTGGCCATGTGGAAAATGAAACAAACTTGTTGTTCCTGGTTTTTTATTTTCTCTGATCTTCCATTTGCTGTCAACAGGAATTATACGAACTCAATAATCTCAAAGCCAATCGACACATGGAGGTACTGTCTCACGGCTGTACAATTATTATTTAATTACCACAAATTGCTGAAAACCTCATACTAACCAAGGATTCTCATTTGCATGTTTTGCATATTATTTCTTGGGGAACCAACAGTCTGAGCAGACTCAGGGGACTATTGCTTTCACAACTCCACAGCATGGTTGACATTCAAACCATGCGTCACCTAGAAGCTCTTCTATTCCCTTCTTACATTACACGACAAGATCTCCACTCACTCTCCAGTCATCTGATTTCCCTTCCTCCCACAAATAACATTTTTGAAGTCAAATAAATGTATTTTTATGAGCTTTCTTTCTCCTGTTCCTTTCTCAAATTCAGAACAGCTGAAGTTATTGGAGAGCTAAACTAATCCCTCACAAACCCAGTTTAGATATTGAATGGAGGAAAAAAGGTCATTTCCTGAGGTGAGGGGAAAAGGGAGAAGGAAAGGGCATAACAGTGAAGTGCTCAGGGGCATGGGACGAGAAGGATGAAGGGAAAACAAGGTTAAACAGTACTAGATTATTTCTGGGTTTACTACGGCTATGTCTATCTACACTACCCCACCGGGTATTGCGGGTAAGCCGATCAATCTATTGGGAATTTATTCTGTGTAGATTGATAAATCGATCCCCGATAAACTCTCCCGTTGACGCTGCCCATGTCACTCCAGCTCTAGCGATGATGCGGACGAACACTCAAACACAGTCGACAGGGGCGCTGACAGACAATTCATAACCTTGTGCCCGTAGAGGACACGAGACAATGTTTGAACTAAGATACGGTCGCACTTCAGCTATCCGTATGCTATTCTCAGAGTTGCGAGTTCGAGCGATATACTTAGGTCGATTTCCCCCCCGTGTGTAGCCAGGGCGCCTCAGTGCACACTAAGGCCTGTCTTCTTGACTGATTAAATAAAGAGTGCAATTTTTAGTGTGCTGCGGTTACACACAGGTAAAACACCACAGTAACATTCAGACAAATAAGTAAGCCACTGAACCCCCCTCTAGGGTTGACCTTGCTCAAACTTTGGCATGTTTACATTTGGTGTAAACTGAAGTGGTCTGTGTCCTTCACTATGTGATTACCTCAGGATACCTCTCACATATTAGCTTTTGGATGTTAAAAAAAAAAAGCAGAAATTGTGAACATGGGTATTTTTAACAGCACATTAGTAACACGCACAAACCAACCACAGTTCAAGGTTGATCATAAGTATCAGAGGGTTAGCCCGTTTAGTCTGTTATCTGGTAAACAAGCAGCCAAAGAACCCGGTTGGCACCTTATAGCACTAACAGACATGTTTCCGAGCATAGATGGCTTTTGTGAGCGGGAATACCCACTGTTAGGGATGATGCTAGAGGTTGTGAGAGTAGTCTGTCATAATGTCCATTTAAAATAGTGCACATCAGATCTTCCAGTAATCTCAAGCAATGCCGTAATCTTCTCATCTCAACTTAAGGATAAATGGACTGAGACTAAATATTTTTCTTATATTGGACGCAAACTTCTGTGGATGAGTCGGACAAGCTTTCGAAGTTTACACCAGCAGATTCTCCTTCAGTTCACACCTCATCTGAGCACCTTCGCCTGAGAACAAGACAGTACGTGAGAAGTGAGAATGGCTACCACTAATGTAGAAATAATCTGCTATCCAACCCATTGAAAGACGCATGACATTAGATGCACAGGCAAATCAGCCCCAAGATGAGTGAAATCGGAAAGCCAAGCGTTCTAAGCCTCCTAGTATGTTACTATCAATCGTACTATTTTGCCTTCATCTCAATAACCCCTTCTGGCCTATAATTTTGGCAGCAACAAGGGCGTAAGTCAGTATTCCAGGGGTTCTGTTTCAATACACAATGCCAAACCAGCTCGAGCCCCTACCCAGTGACCTGGGAAAAATCTTACACAACCCGGGGGTGCCTCAAAGGAGGCAATGTTTCCCCTCTCGGCAAGCACAGAATGAGTCCTCGGTGTAAGAAAAAGTTTAATTTACATGAGATAAACAACAAGCACTAAATTGGGAAAAACCTTAACTAGATTCCTAGACCAATAGCGGCGCAAGAGACCCACCCCAGGAAAACTGGAGCGTGCCTTTTCCCTGGCTCTTGAGTCCAGCAGCCCCCCCCCCCACCAATCACCCACAGTCCAAAAGTCCCACAATCCAAAAGTCTCTGTCCTGGGTCAGTGCAGCCCCAAAGTTCAAGAGTCTATCCGCAGAGGTCCCTCCCCCAGCCGGGTAGAAAGGGTACCTTACGTGGTCCGGGGCCAACTCCCTGCCTCTCCGTGGGTTCTGCTTCCGCCTTCTCCACGAACTGCTTGGCTTACCAGCCCTCCATCTGCTCCTCCAGCCGTCCTCAACAACTGCTCCGCTCCACCAGCTGCTCCTGCTCACCAGCTGTCCTGTGAGCTGCTCCAGTTGTCCCTGCAAACTGCTTGGCTCTGCTGCTCTGTGGCCTGCTTCACCTGTCCACAGCTACTCGCCGCTCGCCAGCCGTTCCGCTCCACCAGCTGTCCCGTGATCCGCTCCAGCGCCCACGTCCCCAACTGCTCTGTTCCACGTATAGCTTCAGGCCCCCACTAGTTAGCACAGTACTCAGTGCTCTCAGCCTCTTAGTGATTTCAGCTCTTAGTAGGGGATCCCAGTGCTGGTGTGCACCCATAGCCTAAAGTGAGTTCAGCTCAGTAACCTTTACACAGATTCTTAAGGGAAAAAAATCAATTCTGACATTCCACAGTAGAGAGAGAGGGGGTGAAACTGATGTTTCTGGGTCACAAGGAGACTGACACACCAGAACACAATACCTGTCCCAGCCTCTCTCAATTCACTGGGTTTTGGAACCCATGTCCCTTGTCTAGCAAGTACCACCAACTGAGGTTGATCATTTCTGTCACAAAGCAGTCCCACAACTTGGCAGTCTGGGATGGGGTGGGCGTGCCTATGCAAATATTTGAGTTCGCATTCCAGACATTCTTTCCACACTTCCATACTTCACCACCAGATGTCAGGGTACAGCTCATCCTGACTCTGCTTACATAATGAAGAAAAACATATTTTATTTACACTTCTCTTCTTTTATCTCTGCTCCTTCTCACATGCCAATGGATTTTCCCCCTGTTGTGTTGGCTGAGGTGCTGAATGCTGATAGACTGTACTTGCAGTAAACACTGGCCCATCTCTTCAGGATTTTTTCAAAAATTGACACCCATATTATTAAGTATGGGCTAAGACATTACCAATTATCATATACAGGGTTAAGGGTGCTGATACTGCAGTTACATTTCTCACAATTTTAGTGGTCAGATCACAAGCAGGGTGGAACCGTTCAATGCTTGAATGGAATCCAGTGCTTTTAGGTAAAGCCTTGGAAATGTTAGGGCTTGGCTACACTGGAGAGTTGCAGCGCTGGTGTGGCTTACAGCACTGCAACTCACACACTGTCCCATCTTGCAAGGCACATCCAGTGCTGTCTCTCCTGGTACAGCGCTGGCTGTACTCTTCCTCTGCCTGGGATAACGACTTCAGCACTGGTGATGCAGCGCTGCTCCGCCAGTGTGGCCACCAAAAGCGCTATTATTGGCCTCCAGAGGTATTCGGAAGTATCCCAGAATGCCTGTTCAGCCACTCTGCTCATCAGTTCGAACTCTACTGCCCTGGCCTCAGGTGACCTGCCCTTTCAATGCCCCGGAAATTTTAAAAATCCCCTTCCTGTTTGCTCAGCCAGGTGTGGAGTGTAATCAGTGAACTTTCCAGGTGACCATGCCTCCACGCGCAAAACGAGCCCGCAGCATGGAGCAATGGAGAGTTGCTGGACCTCATCATGTTTGGGGGGAGGAAGCTGTGCAGTCCCAGCTGTGCCCAGCCGTAGGAATTACGATACCTATGGCAGATATCAAGGTCATGCTGGAAAGGGGCCATGACTGGGACGCGCTCAGTGCAGGGTTTAAAGTGAAAGACTGCAGAGTGCCTATTGCAAGCCGGTGAGGGAAACTGCCGCTCTGGTGCTGCCTCCACGACCTGCCATTTTTACAAAGACCTGGACACGATACTTGGGGTGACCCCACTGCCAATCTAAGGACTACGATGGACACTTCAGAGCGGAGTGGGGAGGCGGAGGAGGGGGGAGGAGGAAACTGAGAGTGAGGGTACTGGGGTGGAGGGAGACACCCGAGTCCAGAAAGCATGCAGCCAGGAGCTTTCCTACAGCCAAGGAGGAAGGTAGCCAGCGCAGCAGCCGGTACTTGGTGAAGGACAAGCAGAGGGCGGGTTCCGGTAGCGGCTCGTATTTTCAGGATCGAAATGTTTCGGAGAGGGAGGGTTAAGGGCTGCATGCATGCGTGCCTAGATGTGGAATAGCCCACTGATGGGTCTATCACGTCGTGGTAATCGGCCACGGTAATCTCTTCAAATTTCAGCCAGAGCATGAGCAATGCACTTGCGCAAGTTATTGGAGAGCCACTGTGGTCCTTGTCCAGTCAGGCTAATGCCCCCGGCCACTGTGCTGCGAGAGGTGGGGGGACCATGCTGCACACAGGCAGCTGTATAAGGCCAGGGTGGAATCCACATTGCGTAGGAGAGCCTTCGCTCTCCCAATGACCCGCAGCAGCAGATATCTTGCAGGATGAACTCCTGTGGAAAATGTTGGAAGACTGTTCAGTGTAGTGCCCCTTGCAGCTGTTTGTTTCCCCAACACATCAAAACCTAGTACACCCAGAAGCAATTCAGTCCCCCTTCCCAGGTGACTTGCGCAGCAAGATAATCTTGCGGAACAACTCCTGTGAAAATGTTGGGAAACTGTTCAGTGTAGTGTGCCCCTGCGCTGTTTGCTTTCCCAACGCACAAAATCCCAGTACAGCCCAGAAACAATCAGTCCCCCTTACTCACCATTTCGGGTTCCTGGTGGTTATGACGCTCTTTTGGCATGGGAAATTATGCTATTGTGAAGACTGTAACTCCTTCACTGTGTGGGAATAACGTCTGAGATATAAACATGCTGCTCTGTTAACTGTTGCCTTTTTTGCCTTTCTACAAGCAACCTTGACTCTCGGATGCCCTGTGTTATCAACAGCTGAAAGACTTCAAAAATCTCTGGAAGAAGCCGCAAAAAAGCAAAGACGACCTGGCTGCAAGCAGTTATGGATCACTCTGCAGAGAGAATCAAAAATTGCAGGACTGGAGAAAGGAAAAGCATGATCCGCAGAGAAACGCAGCGGCAGGAAGAAAGCACAAAGCACTGATAAGCATCCTGGCATCGGCAAGCGGACTTATCAGGCGCTCGTAGCCATGCAGGAAGCACTACCTTAGCTAATCAGTGGCCGAGATTGAGGGCGTAACTCTTGACTAGTCGACCCATATACGCGCAAAGCTCTTATGCCGTTTTCCCCCGCCCAAACACTCTGTGCTTGCGAGAGGGGAAACATTGCCTCTTTGAGGCACCCAGGGGTGTGTGTAAGATTTTCCCAGGTCACTGGGTAGGGGCTCGAGCTGGTTTGGCATTGTGTTATTGAAACAGAACCCCTGGATACTGAACCCGGCCCTTGTTGCTGCCAAATTCAGAGGGGCAGAAGGGTTACATTGAGATGAGGGAAAAAAGTACAATGTACATATAGGCTTAGCTCTTTATTCCTCTCCTGTGATCTACGTCTTCAATGGTTGGGTGGATGCAGATATCTATTTTACTTTCAGCATTCCTTCCAACTGTCTTTCCACAGGTCTTGATGAGTGACCTGAAGGAGATCTCTGTGTAAACTTGAAAGCTTGTCTCACTCATCCACAGAAGTTGGTCCAATAAAAAAATATTACTTCATCCCCTTGTCCCTTTGATGAGTAATGGCATGCTGATTTAACACCATACCTATAGACAATACAGACACACAACCTCTACATGCATCCCACGAAGTGGGTATTCACCCACAAAAGCTCATGCTCGAAAATGTCTGTTAGTCTATAAGGTGCCACAGGGTTCTTTGCTGCTTTTACAGATCCAGACTAACACGGCTACCCCTCTGATACTTGACAACCTCTACTGTGGTGTTTTGTGCTGTTTACTATGTGCTGTTAAAATACCCATGTTCAAATTCTGCTTTTTTTTTTTTTAACATCACAAAAGCTAATATGTGAGAGGTATCCTGAGGTAAACACATAGTGAAGACCAGACACTTCAGTTTACACAATGTAAACATGCCAAAGTTTGAGCCAAGGTCAACCCCTAGAGGGGGGTCTAGTGCTACTTATTTTGTCTGAATTTTACTGTGTTTTTACCTTGTGTTACCCAGAACTAAAAATTGCACCTTTTTAATCAGTCAAGACAAGGCCTTAGTTCCTGAGGCCTGGTCTACACTAAGGAGGGGGAATCGACCTAAGATACGCAACTTCAACTATGAGAATAGCATAGCTGAAGTCGACGTATCTTAGTTCAACTTTCCTCGTGTCCTCACGGCACAAGGTCGATTGCTGCAGCTCCCCTGTCGACTTTGGTTCCGCCTCTCGCAGAGCTGGAGTACAGCAGTCAATGGGAGAGTTATCGGGGATCGATTTATCACATCTACACATGATAAATCGATCCCCAATAGATTGATCGCTACCCGCCAATCCGGTGGGTAGTGTAGACATAGCCTTAGTAAACCCAGAATATCTATACTGTTTTACCTTTTGTTTTCCCTTCCATCCTTCTCTCCCCATTCCCCCTGAGCACTTCACTGTTATGCCCTTTCCTTCTTCCCTTTCCCCTCACCTCAGGAATGACTTTTTCCTCCATTCAATATCTAAACTGGGTTGTGAGGGATATAGTTCAAGCTCTCCAATAACTCAGCTGTTACTGAATTTGAGAAAGGAAGGAGAAGAAGCTCATAAAATACATTTCATTTGATTCAAAATGTTATTTGTGGGAGGAAGGGAATCAGGATGACTGGAGAGTGGAGTGGAGATTTGTCGTGTAATGTAATGAGGGAATGAGAAGCTTAGGTGACCATGTTTGATGTCAACACATGGCTGTGGAGTTGTGAAAGCAATAGTCTGAGTCCATGCTCATACTGTATGGTTCCCAAGAAATAACTATGCAAACATGCAAATTAGATCCTTGTTAGTATGAGTTCAGCAATTTGGGTAATTAAATAATAATTGTACAGCCGTGAGACAGTACCTCCATGCTGTCTGATTGGCTGAGATTATTTGAGTTTAGTATAATTCCTGTTGACGCAAATGGCAGAGAGAGAGAAATAAAACCCAGACAATCAGTTGTTCATTTTCCAACATGGCCAAGCTTCATGCAGTTGGGAGCTCAGACTGTAATTATAATGCTGTTTGGAAGCTTTTACCCTAGTGAAAGAAGATAGTTTCACCAAATGCCCCATCCAGACACTCAGACAAATGTCTCTAACAATTTGTATAGTAGAGGGGCGACGGCATTCGTTGGCATAAATGACACTCAGAAGCATTAAAGTCATTCTTTCTTTTTCTTTTAAGCCATACATACATTGCTGACTTTTCAGAAAGGTTAGAGTTTTATGAGATTCAGAATCAAAAACTGATGTGACCTACATAAAAGAAATGCTCTGATTTCCTAATTAAACCAAGCTGTTGCTGCACACTCAGTTAACAGCCGCCAGAGAAATTATACAATAAATCTTCTGACTGTCCTCCACTGGAATGTGGAGAGGAGGGTGGTGGTGATGAGGAGGATGGCAGTGAGGAAGAATGGGAAGGGAATGCTCCATGGTAGCCTCATTTATGTCCTTGCTTATTGCAGAGGGTCTGAGGCTTCCAGTACAACAGGCAAATGACTGAAATGAACACATGTGTAGTACTGGGGTGGGGGAAGAGCCCAAATGTTTTAACAGCTGCTTTTTTTTTTTTTTTTAAACCTTGTTTGCCTTGGGATCTGATTTCTTTCTGAAGGGGTGGGCTCAGTGCGTGCCAAGAACCCAGCAGGGAATGTTTATTCTGAGATATACAGAGATGTTTCCCTTTCTTCTGAAGTAATCATATTTGAGAAATGGGGAGGGGAGGGAATTCTTTCAAGAAATGTTCTTAAAAAACAAAAAGAAAAAAGTCTTACAAAAATCTGTTAATCTGAAAGCCCAGTTTTCTCCTTCTCATGAAAAGCTTCTGTGTAAGAAAAATAAAGGAAAACTATTAGAAATCTGTTCACTATATCATCCTTTGCAAAGTGTTTGTGTCTTGCAGTGTCACAAGTAAGGATTTGTTTACACTGGGAATTTCCCTTGATTTTAGCCATCAGCAGTCAACAACTGGCATAGCTGCACCAGTGCAAACCCCTAACATAGATAGGTCAACCTACTATAAGCCATGATTTACAGCAGAGCAGTTTACCCCAGTTCAAGAAGGTTTGTGTATTTCTATCCAGTTTACCCTGTCTACACTAGGTGCAGCTACACATGTGGCTGACCACTGATGGCTGAAATTTCCAGTTCAGATAAAATCTAATGTACTGTGTTTCAGTTATAAGAAGTACTGAGGACTGTCAGGGCCTAGTGAAATTTTTCCATTGTGCTTTCTTTTCCTTTCCCAATATGTGAGTATAAAAACATCGTTCAAAAATAAAGTTAGGGTTGTTAGTTTCAATGCAACTTCCCAAGACGTCATGCCTGTAAAACTTAGTTTATGGTAAGATATAGTGGCTGGGTGATGAGTTTAATGTAATTTTGTCTTGTCACATTCATACTCCATAACTGTATGTTCATGTGTGGTCTTAATTCAGAAGGGTGTAGTCAGATCCTGAGCTCTGGCAAGGGGTTTTTGGAAAACGGTCTTGCTACTTTGTTAAGCAGCCAGCATTTCATCTCACATCAAATATAATGAACGCATTGAATATACTACTCTACATTTCTGCAGTCACTGACACAAAGTGAGGATATGTGTACGCTGTGGAGATTATACCAGCATAGCTATGTTTTCCTAACTAGGCCGTCACAATGCCGTAGTGTAGATGCAACCTACGCTTATGGAAGGGGTTTTTCCATTGGTGTAGGAACACCAACCCCCCAAACAATGGTAGCTACATCGAAGGAAGCATTCTTCTGTTGACATAGCTGCAGCTACATAGAGGGTTAGTCGGCACAGCTACAAAAGTGAGGACTGTGTGTTTTTTCACACCCGTGACCTGCGTAGCTAGGTTGATCTAACTTTAAAGTGTAAACCAAGCCCAACTGTGTATGCGTGCAGAGTCCTACCTGTGAAGGATGAGGCCACATCCCTTCCTGGTTTATTTAATCACCTCCTTGATAAGTCTCTGATCAGGGTGTCTGCCAGTGTCTGAGAGGTTTGTAGTTTGGGAGTGCTTTTAGAACCTCTGCAGCTCTTTGCATCCTGAGTGACACTGTAAGTGAAAAGAACCTTTTTTCCCATCTGCATTTGATTAGACATGTGCAAGCTATCCTCTCAGCTCTGGACCTTGCCTGGATGATCCACACCCTTGTGAAGGCCCAGGAAGAGAACTCAGAAACTACACAGCAGAATGTTGGTTCCCTGCCTTTAGATGCATTGGAGACCTACCACGGGAGGTGGTCAAGCCACTGTGAGTAAAACTGCAATATTCAGGAAGAGATTAGATACAGCTCTTAGGAGAACAATGTAGGGAAACATTCCCTATGATGCATAGGCTTTGAATAGAGAACTTGTATGGGCTTTTTTTTCTTTTCTTTTTTTGTTTCTCTGTGTCTGTGCTATTTCAGATTACTGCTATTGTAGAGGTAACTTTAGGAGTTAGACTATAATGGCAGGATTCAGGGAAAGGAATCAGTAGTTATTACCCACTTTATATATTCATTCTTTCTATTCATGAACCATTAAAAATTAATAGCAATTATCCCATTTGCACTGAATTAAACTCATTATTAAACCAGCTGCAAATCATTGTAATGCTGGGGCTTTGCCAGCAAGCAGATTTCTTATAATAGGCATCATTCTTCTGCCGGTCTGCGAGAAATAATCTTGCATCTTCACTATTGTGTGTTTTCAACTTTTGTTTCCCTGCCCTGCCTCTGTTCGCCTACAGCAAAGTCTCTGTTGGATTTCTTGGTATAGAAATATAAGTAAAATAAACTTGCAGATGGAAAACAAATCAAGGGATTTTATACACTGGGAAGTTTAATCAGTTATATGGACATAGACCTTGTCTACACTACCGGGATAAGTCGACCTAAGTTACGCTACTCCATCTATGTGAATAATGTAGCTGAGTTGACGTAGATTAGGTCGATTTACTGCAGTGTCTACACCATGCTGCATCTATAGGAAATGCTCACCTGTTGACTTACCTTACGCTTCTCATTCTGGTGGAGTACCGGAGTCGACCGGAGAACGCTCTGTGCTTGATTTAGCGAGTCTTCACTAGATCAGTCTGTGCTGCATTGATCACAGCAGCATAGATCCCTGGTAAGTGTAGACGTGGCCATAGTTCTACTGGTATAACTCAACATGTGAACACTGTTATTTTTGAAACATTTTTTGCTTTAAGTTAACTCCTTTGCAAAGTGACAGAGGCAAAAACACCTCCCCCACCGCCTCCACCACCTAATGTCAGAGTAAGTTACCATCTGGAGGCAGGGGGTGGGGGTTATAGAAACTATATGAGGTTAAATTCACACCTGAGATTATACAGAAAAAAAAGTTTTCTGTGTAGACAAGGCCTAAGTTAAAAATGTTCCAACTTTTATGAATTAAAATAGGAAGCATTAGGAATCAACTCTTTTTATTATTATTTTAATGTCAGAAATCCAGTCTAGGACATATGATAACTCAAATGAACAGAATTTCCTCATTCACACTTGGAGTCAGTGTAATTATATCTTTTTAATTACCATATTGATTCAATAATAAGCATGAAATCCTTTTGCCAGGTGGAGCCGAGAGCAACAAGGGCTGGATTAATTGTCTAGGGCAGTGGTTCTCAAACTTTAGCAACTCAAGGACCCCCATTTTGATTTAAAATTTTTCAAGGACTCCCAACCCTCTCTCCACTCAGCCCTTGCCCTGCCCTCTTCCCCAAGGCCACACTCCATTCACTTCATCCCCCCTCCCTTGGTTGCTGGCTCTCCCCCACCCTCACTCTTTTTCACCAGGCTAGGGCAGTGGTTTGAGGTGCAGGAGAGGGTGCAGGCTCTGGGAGGGAGTTTGGGTGTGGGAGAGAGTGAGGGGTGCAGGTTATGGGTTTGGAGTTTGGGTGCAGGAGGAAGTTTGGGTGCTGGAGAGGGCTCAGAGCTGGAGCAGGTGCATGGGGTGAGGAGTACAGGAGGGAGTTTGGGTCAGGGGGGATTTTGGGTGCTGGAGGGGAATCAGAGCTGAGGTAAGGGGTGGAGTGCACGAGGGTGTGAGTAGTGCGGGAGGGAGTTTGGGTGCGGAAGGGGCTGTGGACTCTGGGGGGTGTTTGGGTGTCGGCTCCGGGCTGGGGCAGGAGTTTGGGGTGCGGGAGGAGGTGAGGGCGGGTGGCTTCCCAAAGTGACCAGCACATCCCTCTGACAGTGGCTCCTAGGCAGAGGGTCATGGGGTCTCCGTGCACTGCTCCTGCCTGTAGGCAATGCCCACACATCTCCCATTGGCTGCAGTTCCCAATGTGCTTGGGCAATGGGCTGGAGTCAGACCACCTCCTCCCCTCCCCCGGAGCAGAGCGAATCATCCCTGCTCCTTCCCCTCCCTCACAGCTGTGTTCCCTGGTATGAAGAAGGCTCTGGGAGGGATGGGGAGGAGTTGAGGGAGCAAGGGTGGACTTCCTGGTGTCCTTGGGGACCCCTATGGGTCCACGGACCTCAGTTTGGGAAACACTGGTCTAGGGGATTTCTCTTAACAATAAAAACAGAACCGACTCCATTCCCAACCCAGTAATCTGGTAAAATTTAACACCATTCCGGGCACCACTAAGAGGCAATATTTCCCCACTCGCAAATACTGAGTCTATGTATGACGAAAAGAGAACTTTTATTAGAAAGGAAAGGGAATCCAGCATTAATTTGGGAAAACACCACAACCACATTCAAAAGCATGTGACCATAAGCAAACCCGACCCCACAGTGCACCTTGTGGCGTGAAAGTGTGACAAACAAATATTCCTTTAGTACATCATTCCTCTCTCCCTCTACTGCACCTCACTCACAGTTGGCTGTCCTTGGTTAACAAAGCGCCAGAGTTCATAAATGTGTTCACAGGGTTCACTGCCTCTGCAACTGGCTCACAGCTGCCACCGTTTCTCTGCCACCACTCTCTGCCACCACCATTGGCCACTAGTGCCACTGCTGCTTGCTGCTCCCATGACATCATGTTCTGAGGTTCTACCACTTAACCCAGCTCAGATAGAGGGGAACCTCACAGCCAGTGCAGTCTCTGTGTTGTCTTTCATTGACCCTATACAAAGTCTAAGGCTCAGCACCTGCTCAGTAGCAATGTCAGGTTTCGCCAACCAGAAACAAGGAGTCTCAGTTGAGTCCAATCATCTCATTAAACACTTGTCCCCACCCACTCTCCTCTTCTCTAGCATTTGGCATACCTATCCCCTGCTTAGCGAGGGAGGTTCAGTTTAGGGTGATCCCCTCAACCAGGGCATGCTAAGCACAGTTCTGCTGCCCTTTACTGGTACAATAAAGATAACAACATTTCATTATGTATTCAAATACTAGAGTGATTTGTAACGCAAAGCCAGACAAAATTGATCATTTTGGCAAAGTAGCTCAATCTGCAGCACACCTAGGCAGAGCAGGCGTGTCTGTGCAAACATGGTCTGCTCCTAAAGTCTTTTACCCCAGCCCATCACCAGATGTCAGGGGAGAGCTCATTCAGACCCTTCTTACAAGTAGATCAAGCCTTAAAATGTCATAGAATATAGTACACAGGAACAGTAGGTCTCACAGAAGCTCTTCTTCAGACTGCTACTTTGTGTTTATGTACAGTGCCTAGCACAATGGGGCCTCATTTATCATTTGCCCCCAGCACTACTGCAATACACTTGATAACAAAGGACTCTGACTCATCTGTTCTATTGCATATCCTGTGGCTGATGGTTCTTTGGGGGAAAATAATTAATTACCATTTTCCAGCCTGCTCTATATTTGACTTACTTTCCCTATATTTGGTGCTATGTGAATCCTTTTGTTGAATGTGGAGAGGCAGGGAAGACTTTCTCCGTCTTCTCCAGAAGTCAGCTTTCGTACCACATATGCTCCAATCTACCCTACCAGCAGAAGTCTCCAGTGCTTCTTTTAGGGCTTCAGCAATGAAATTTGTGGGGCTGCTGGCACTTTAGGTATGTCTACACCAGAAACACTGCCGCTGTGCTGCTGTAGCACTGTTGGGTAGACACTTACTATAGCGACAGAAGGAGTTCTTCCATTGCTGTAGTAAATCTACCTTTCTGAGAGATGGTAGCAAGAAGAATTTTTCAAGCATGAAATTTTTCGTAGCCCTGAGCAATATACTTAAGCCAACCTAACTTTGTAGTATAGACCAGCCCTTATTCTCATAAGAATTTATGGTATCTTTCCTGTTTATCTAATGCTTTGATCCTGGTCCCATTCGAGTCAATAGAACAACTACAACTGATTTGAATGGTGCAGGATCAAGCCTGAACGGAGAAAGATGTTTCCTTATCACCTTTATCAGGCCAGGTTAAGGATGTTTGCTGCCCTTTCTGGTCAGATGGATTGCATACAGTTTTCATTTAACAAAATCAACTCCTGTGATAAGATATCACGGTAACCTTCTCAATTTCTGATTTTACTTCAGTGTTAACTCATGCTCCAATTAAAGATAATGTGATATCATAGTGGAAAAACACAACTACAATAATTTAAGAGTCCTGCTGATTCCTTAAATGATTTTTAAAAGATATCTAGTTAATGTAGGAGAACTAAAGGATGAAAATTGTTCACCTTTTCTAAGGTTCTGTCTTGCTGTCTCTGTGCTTGTATGATTCCTATCACAATGATATTTGAACATCTTCTTTTTCCTTCCCAGCCTATAGAAGAAATAACTTTATCAGTTTGTGTGTGTGTAAGAATGAATGTGTGAATGTGAGAGTGGTTACATGTATTTTGGTACTTAATTGAGGAAAAGCCAAGTCACAGAATGAGTTGTGAACTTAATTCTGAATGTCCTGAGGCCTGTTATATTCTTATAATCTTAAACCTTGAAAGTAGGCCTATATTCGCCCCATGCACAAGAGTTAATTTCAGTCACTGAGAGACTGTTCCCCTGGCAATATTCAAATGGCTCCTGGAAAGTACTGATTCCACAAGACAGAATTAAAGTATGATTTGTTCCAGTAAGCAATGTGCAATGATCCACAGCTTGGAAAAGTTAGCAATCATATAACCAAGACTTGTAGCTAATATTTCAAGACCAAGTGTTAGGCATGTTTTGGAGAGCAAGCCCAAATTCTCTCTTTGAATATTTTGCAAGCTGTAATCACATAAGATACAATACTCAGGTGAAACTCAGTCCAGAATTGTCAAAAAGTTTGTGAACCTGGGTCCAGCTTCACATGAACCTGAGCTGATTTATGATTTATAACCTGTAGAGATCAGTGTTAAAAGGAACAATGTCTGAACTTTTTTGAGGAACTTGTAGACAGAATACAGTCAGCATCCTGCAGACAGCTTCCTCCCAGAGGATTTCATAGAGCTGAGAGAAACAGGAAGGTCAGTAGTCACTTTTGGGTTCACATAACTCAATCAGCTAAGATTAACTCTATCCTAATATAGGCATTGTCATGCTATATCAGAGCAATTGTCCATCTAATCCAGAATCCTGTCACCAACAGTAGAGACTAATAGATGTTTCAACTGAAGATGCAAGAAATACTGCAGTAGGCAGTTATGGGATATCCTTCCCCGCAGAGAAGTTTTCTTAGTCCCAAGTAGTTAGTGATTGGTTTACACCCTGAGGCATGAGGGTTTGTAGCCTTTACAATGCTTTTTTCTTAGTATATCAACTCTCCATATTATTGTTATCCAAATAAACATCTGATCCCTTTTAAAATTCTACTAAGCTCTTGGCCTCAATGACACATTGTGGCTATGAGTTCCACAGGCTAACTTTGCATTGTGTGAAAAAGCATGTTTTGATCTGAGTTTAGAATTTTCTACGTACCTGTCCTATTATTGCTCCAAATTATTTTCTATATGATTTACAAAATCAAAATAATAGAGGATTTTTCTCACTGTTAGCCACTTCATTCTTAGAGAGGAAAGTTCAATGAACCACAACTAGGGCTAGGTGAAACTCATTGGTTTTGTTTCAGAATCATGCAAAACTTTTTTGCTATATGCCAGTTTAGTAGGAAACAGGAATATAACTCTACTTTTCCTTCCTAAATTGTGAATATTTTAACAAACTGTCTACTCTGTAACCACAACCTATAGTAGTTGGAATTGAGAACTGCTGAGCTCTGTGTCACAGACTGTATTCTGCTAATGCATAGGAAAGACTATCATTTAGGTGTAGTGGTAGGAGTTTGTTCTCAGACCAGAAGGATAATAGTTTTATCACTGCAATAGCTGTAAATTTGAGTGGTTGTGATGCACCTCATAATTACAATGTTGAAATTCCTAGATAGCCACAGATTTCTTACAATATATTTGCACTTACAAAGTATTTTAGGGTAATCTTGTTAAAACCATTCATGTTTATTTGAATCTATTATGAATCACTACATGATACTCTAACTTCCCATTAAATGTTCACATAACACAACATAAGTCCATTTCTTAAGAGTTTTTGCTAACAATATATATTCTCAAATATTTCTAGGGAAAAAAATGTTTTGGTCATGAAGTAAACAGGTTTGGCTAGCAATAGACAGTAGATGGGATTTTCAAAAGTGCCTAGGCGACTTAGGAGTAGAGCTGGTCAAGAATTTTTCAAAGAAACTTGTATTTTTCCTCCTCAGAAAATGCTGATTAGACAAAACTGAAATGTTTGCAAAATAAAACCTTTTTGTGACAGTGTATCTGTTTCAACAAGTTTTTCATTGAGAAGGTTTCTTGGATCCAGGATGGAATTTTGAATGAGAAAGAAAGAAAGCCGGGCCTGAATCATTCTGGATTTTTTTTTCATGAAAAACATGGAAAGGGCTCAGCAACCAAAAATCAAAGCCTCAAAAGTTTTTTTTGTTTGTTTGCTGCTCCTCATGCTTGGAAGGTGGTCTTCATAAACATCTACAAAGTAATCTCCTTATCCTTCTTCAGATCTCTCCTTAAAACTTTCCTTTGTCATGATGCCTACAAAAATCTTACCCATTAGGCAGCTAGTGAGCTCAGCCTACCACGTATCATGTTGACAATATAGAGTTATTGTTCCCTGTCACTCTGTCGCCATTTGTTCTGTCTGATGTCAGGGCTTGTCCACCTGGAGAAACTGACCAGAATAGCTTAGGCTATCTCTACACTAACACTAACGCTTTTGTCACTCGGGGTGTGAAAAAAAACAACACACCCCAACTGACATAAATTTTACTGACCAAACTGCTGGTGTGGACAGTGCTATGTCGGTGGGAGACTGTATCCAGCCAACATAGCTACTGCTGCTTTTTGGGAGTGGTTTAATTATGCGATCAGGAATGCTCTCTCCTGCTGTCATAGAGCGGCTATGCAGGAAACCTTACAGCGGCACAGCTGCAGTGGTACAGCTGTGTCACTGTAAGGTCCATAGTGTAGACATGTAGCCTCTTTCAGGTACATCTGTGTAGTGTAGCCTCTTTCAGGTACATCTGTGTCAGTCAATTTCTCTGTATATATGAACCCTTGTATTTAGACTGTAAGCAATTATAGGGCACGGACCATCTTTTTGTTCTGGGTTTGTACAGCACCAAGCACAATGGGGTCCTGGTCTGTGACTGGGGCTCATAATAATAAATAATAATAATAGCACTCAACAGCATGTTACTATGAATGCACAGCACATAAACCTGCAATATATGTATGTGTGCTACATATGTTTTGTTTTTGTTTTGTTTTTTCTCTTTTAAGGGCCCAACTGAAAACCTACTGAAGTCAAAGGAGCTTTTCCATTGACTTCAGGCTCTTGACTTGCACTTGGCTTGCAGCTCCTTCTGTCAATTTTCATCTCATAAATGTCATTCTACCTCTGTAAGACTGTAAGGCCAACATATTTAAAAAGGGCTACAAATTAGGAGTATTTAATCTACTACCTAGATGTAGACACCTATAGCCTATTTTTCAGAGGCGCGGTGAACCTGCACCTCCAATTCCCTTGAACACAGATACTAATGGATGTAATGATAATAAATAAAATAATTAATGTGTTCTATCATCTAAAACAATTAGTATTTTATTTACAAATATCATGATGATAATTTTGAAGAACATTTCTGACAGTGAGGCATGGGGAAAGTTAAAACATTTGGAGAAACGTGTAATGGATTTGTGTTAGGTTGGAGGAATGGTACAATGATTAAGGGGGTGAAATAGTTTTAGAGCCCCCTGAATCCATGGAGTTAACTGCTTAGGACAGTGGGGAAAGAGAACATGCAGAAGAAAAAACTTACTGACTTAAATCAGCATGAATATTTGTGCATTTTCTGTGATGGTTTTATGTTCTATTTTATGTTACTGTATTATAGAATTTAACAGCATTTAAACTCCAGTTACAGTCATTACCTGGTGACTGAAATCTGCCAGTGGTGCAGATCTAAAATTTCTGTAATAGCGTCTTTCAAACTTTCATAAAGAGAATGCTATGTGTATTTCACACAAACCTCCAGTCCTGCAATGTCTTGGGGCACTGTATGGGCACACCGGCCATTTCACATGGTTCTCCTTGCAGGATTGTGGTCTAAATAATGAATGCAGTGTTACAATTCAATTAAAATTTGTTTGGATCAAAATAATCCCTAAAATTACAGTTTTTTAAAAAAGAAAAATTCTGTGTCTATGTATCATGAGGTGTAAAAACCCAATATCAGTCAGGCATGGGTTAAAGAACTGCTCTAGCTTAGAGCAGCCCTGCCCCTGCAAGGCATGTCAGGCCTGAAGGGAGGATGTAAAAGGGAAAAACCCACCTTTGTTGGTGGTAGACTGAGAAAAGGGCACCAGGGGAGGCCTGATGGAAGGCAGGAACTACATGGGTGACCACTGTTTGTCAGCCCCTTTCCTGAGGGAAAGGAGAGCCCAGAGACTGAACCAATTCCTGGAGACTAGTGACAGAGACTTATCTGTGGGTGCCAAATGATGCTACAGTCCATTAGAGACTTCCTGAATCTTACCACAACCTTGTGTGAGTTCTTTTGTGTTTAATTGTCCTTGAGAACTTTGACAACCCCAGAGGAAGATGGACTTCTGCAGACACAGACAAAGGGCTGAGTCTCCCTCAGTGGGACCTGAGCTGTTGACTGCATGGATAGCGAAGACCAGAGTCTGTGTAAGTTCAGAGCCTTGTCTCACTGCTTAAAGTTAAATCAGGTTTTCCTAAACATCTCAGAATATCTGTCCTGAGTAATTCTTTGCATCACTGAAGTACAGTAATGAAGCTTAATTATGCAGGAAACCAGTTCTGCTTTTAGAGAAGGAAGAACATGCCTCGAATGCCAACATGAACAAATAAATACTTCATCAAACCAGTTACCATTTGTGATTAATTTTAACCCATTGAAATATTAACTAATTCCCTTTAGACTTACTGAATCTTAGGAGATACACTGAAAGCTATTAAGATTTTCTGGGGGAATATATATTTAACTTTCAGTGTTTCCTGTCAGAGGTTCATGTAAATATCCTTCCTTCACATAATAAGGATTTTCAGCATCAAGGTATCAATCATTTTATGTATATTTATTTATAGTTGTAAAAATTATTCTAATAAAAGCACTGAAGAAGAATGACTTGAAAGTATAGGTCTGATTCTGATCTCACAGCAGAATGAATTTGAAGGAGCTCCATTGACTGGTGTAACTGAGAGAAGAATTTGTGCTATTTATCAGAACTAGGTCTAAGAATCACTTAAAAAAATTTCCACTCAAATCAAAGGTGAAGTGGGGCTTGCGTGACCAGACAGCAAGTGTGAAAAATCAGGACAGGGGTGGGGGGTAATAGGCTTCTCTTTAAGAAAAAGCCTCAAATATCAGGACTGTCCCTGTAAAATCGGAACATCTGGTCACCTTAAGTGGGGCCCTCCTTGCCCTGACCCTCTGTCCACAGGAGAATTTCATCCTCAAAGAGAAAGTAAAGTGTACACAACAACTGATACAGATGCCCCCCGAGTTACGCAAACCTGACAAACGCAAATCTGCACTTACAGAAAAAGTTCCGTAAGCTAGAAATAGTTGGGGTTTTTTTGCGTAAGGATCTGGTATGTGTTTCCGACTTACACAAAATTCAAGTTACTCCAGGCGTTCTGGAATAGAATGCTTGCGTAAGTCAGAGAGCATCTGTATTTACTGAGTGGGCCTAATCATCCATTCCTTGTGCACCCAAAAATGCTAGTTAAATTGATGGAAGCTTTCTGTGTGAAAAGTGTCATGTATTGAGGACTATTTTGGAATTGCAAGCTAGCTCTTTAAGAGTAGGAGATGTGAGTAGTTGCTGTTCCTGATGGCAAGCAAAGGAGCTCTGTAGGGAAGCATATGATCAGAAATTAGTTTTGCAGACAACTAGCTAAAGCAAGGTCGGGTGTTGTGCCTCTCTGTTTTTAGGGAGCAGCATGTGTCCTCTTTCTTTTTTGGGGTTCTTGTGTATTCTTAATCCTAAGAATTATAGTGTTATGTTGCAACCTTCCAGCAAGAGTATTTTATGTTTGTATCTAATTTGTTTGTCTGTATGCAGTGAAACATACCACACGGCATGTGAGACAAGGTTCAGATAGTGAAAAAGCAAAATTCTTCAAAGTCTGCTTCTGTTTTCCCAATATACTCCCATCTCTCACAGATGGGAACAGAACTGCCCATATAGGGAGAGAAGGCTTAGCGTTATTGGGACAGTTTAGGTCTGGGATAAGGGGACCTAGTGGCATTAACTTTAATGAAGTTGCTGCTATTTACTCCAGTGTGAATTTTCCTCAGTATTTTCCCTACTATGACTCTGAGAAGATAAATTTTGGTCCGACACTGGATTCACTGAAAGCTCTGTCTGACTTCTGCACTGCAGAAGCTCATACTAATGTTACCAAAAGAAAAAAAATCCTGTAGACTTCCGCACTATGGAAGCTGGAAATGCTATATGTTTAAGAATTAGCATCAGTGAAAATAATCCTTTTTGCATTACCTCACTTTGGAAAGATAGAAGTTTATTATTTTTAAAAAGTATCCCTTTACAAATGCAATAAATGTGAGATCCAGCAACTGTATACCTACCAAGTCTGCATTCCTGAAAACAATGCCGGTGAACAGTTTAATTATTTTGTTCTTCCTTAAATCTCCTTGCCAAGAATCTTTACTGGATTAAGTATTCAACACCAAGAGATTATAGATGTATATCCCTGTAGCTACCACTGCACACATCTCCAGATAATCACTGGGATTAGCTTTCTGAGGAAGTAGATCAAAGCTTTATTTCCTTGTGGGTATCCGATAATAAAGGGCAAGGCTAAACCAAACTCTCATCACTTTTGCATCTATCCCTCAGCTACTAGATCAAGACTAAATAAGAATGTGCATAAAGATAAAGTCTATGGAAAAAGCCACAGTACTCTACAACATCTGTAATAATAGGGACACAGAAGAGAAATAAAAGGGACCTGGAGAGATGGCAGGTAAAATGAAACCTGAAAGCGTACTTGAAGGAAAGCAATTAATACATTGTAGAGCATTTAAAATGTAACTGTGAATAAACATTCACAAGCAAATCACATATCTTGTGTACATATCTCTATAGGATGGTGTGAATTACAGAATGCAACCTGTACTGCATTATGATTAGTTTTTTGCAAGCAGGTCTTAAAAAAAGTTACTGCACATGACATAGAATGGAGTTCTGGCTGTAACCAGCATCACCATGAAATTTAATTGTTTAATATACAATAGTTCTTTTGATTTCTTTTAAGTGAATATAGTCCAGAAAGGTCATTGCACATTTTAAAAAATTCATTGTGTAGCTCTGCACAGTTTTAGGCCCTGAGAACAAGTTGACCTATATTTGTACAAAAGATTATTAACCTCTATATTCACATATAAAAGGAAGTAATGTGGCCCGGGGCTTAGAGCAGTACACTATGAGTGGAGACTACTGAATTCTACACCTTGTTCTATCACGGATTATATTCAGGGACTAGCTCTCATTGACTTAAGAAAGAAGTTTGTCTAAGGCTTTGTCTTCATCCTTTTGCCTTTTGCATTGAGATAATTAATCATTTTTTAATGATCGTTATCTTGCAGTCATACATGGAGACAAGGCACTTGCAATTTCTATCACAAGGTTTCAAGGTAAGGTTAGCACTATATCTCTGCCTGTGGTTAACCTCTCCTAGTTTCCCTTACAGTAAAACTTCAGTGCTTGTCTCCACTATGGCTTTTCCAGTGGGATAGCTAATACTGGTTACTTATCCCACGGCAAGACCACACCTTTATTTTGTAAGTGAAGATATATCCTAAGATGTGCAAGACTGGGCTCTGTGACCTCTGACATAGAATCATAGGACTGGAAGGGACCTCAAGAGGTCTTCTAGTCCTGCCATGAGTCAGGGGACTGGGCTAAGTATTATAAGACCATCCCTGAGAGGTGTTTGTCAAACCTGTTCAGTGATAGACATTTCAAAATCTCCCTAGGCAATTTATTCCAGTGCTTAACCAACTTGACAGAAAGTTTTTCTTAATCTCCAACCTAAACTGCCCTTGCTGCAATTTAAGCCCATTGCTTCTTGTCCTATCCTCAGAGAACAACTTTTCTCCCTCATCCTTGTAACTACCTTTTATGTACTTGGAAATTGTTATCATGTCTCGTCTCAGTCTTCTCGACTCCAGATTAAACAAACTCAGTTTTTTCAATCTTCCGTCATAGGTCATGTTTTCTAGACCTTTAATCATTTTTGTTGCTCTTCTCTGGACTTTCTTCAATTTGTCCACGTTGTTCCTGAAATGTGGCACCCAGAACTGGTTACAATACTCCAGTTGTGGCCTTATCAACATGGAGTAAAGTGGAAGAATTACTTCTTGTGTCTTGCTACAACACTCCTGCTAATCCAGAATGATGTTTGCTTTTTTTTGCAATAGTGTTCACTCATATTTAGCATGTGATCCACTAAGACCCCAGATCCCTTTCTGCAGTACTCTTTCCTAATCAGTCATATCCCATTTTATATTTACTTCAGACCATTTCTCCGGATTGTCCAGATCATTTTGAATTTTAATCCTATCCTCCAAAGCACTTGCAACCCCTCCCAGCTTGGTATCATCCACAAAATTTATAAATGTACTCTCTATGTTATTATCTAAATCATTGATAAAGATATTGAACAGAATCAGACTCAGAACTGATCCCTGTGGGATCTCACTCATTATGCCCTTCCAGCTTGACTGTGAACCTCTGAGAACTATCAGTACTCTCTGTGAACAGTTTTCCAACCACTTATTCACCCATCTTATAGTAGCTCCATCTAGGTTGAATTTCCCTAGTTTGTTTATGAGAAGGTCATGCTAGACAGTACCAAAAGCATAACTAAAGTCAAGATATACCACATCTACCACTTCCTCCCTATCCACAAGGTTTGACCACTTAACCACCATGTAACTTAACCACTTTGATCCTCAGTTTATACATAAATGTCTACTTCAAAGTTACCATGAGACTTAACTACTGTTTATAAAGTACATTGAGACCCTTGGGTGGACGGTACTATAGAAATGCAAAGTATTCATTATGATTATCTTTAAAATATCTGTTTAACATAAGCTTTTTGCAGTTCAGCACAAATATTAATATTGTGCAACAGCTGATGAAAAAATCAAATCTATTTTACTCCTTAAGAATTGCATTTATTATTCCAGTGTTTCATTTATCTTGTTTGAGTTGCCTTTATCAGCAACACTTTTGAACAATACCAAAAATACACAAATATTTTGCAAAAATTGTAACATTCTAGGCACATAGTTTACAGCAAAAATTGTTTCCTCATAGGTTATGTTTAAAGCCTTTTCTTTTAAATCTTCAGAAGGGATATGGTACTGAAAAAAAAATATTTTAGCTTGGTAAAAAGTGATCTGCACTTATAACATTTTCTAATGAAATCTATAAACATTAGGGCCAATATGTATTAAACTATGAGGTCCTGCTTTTATAAAGTGATATAAAATCCCCCATCCTCTTTTCCTAGTCTTACTAACACTTTAATCTGAATTTAATTAAATATAGTGGGAAACTGACAATGGGTGCCATTGATGTGTAGAAACAATATATTGTTTCTATCATGTTGTTCTTTTATAAGTTTGAGTTTTAATATATTTTTCAATAAAAAGAGTTGGTGTACAAAAGTTATTCATTTAATAATCTCATTCCTTTTCCAAACCAAATAATTATATTTTATTTTCTACTGTTTTTACACAGAAAATATTGATTCATTTAAGATCCCTGTTCTTTTAATTGTTATTGATTTAAACATTTTTTTTCATTGCTCTGCACCAGCGCAGATGCTTAGATATAGCTCCTGTATTGCAGACAAGCTAAGACTTTACTTACTAATTACTTAACAGCCCCTTCTCTTCCCCCCGCCCCACCACAACATGCAACAAATACAGCTTTCTGACATGGAGACTTAATTGCTTTGGTCTTTAGCAGGTGGGATGCCCTTATGAGGGAAGCAAGGAATAGGCCACTGAGGCCCAGGAGGATTTTTAGCTACCCACTAGTTTACATCTGCCACATGAAGCCTCAACAACCTATGGGTTCTCATTCCCATAGTGCGGTATGGCTTTTCCAGAGGTGCTCAGGCCCTATAAATCCAAGCATTGCAAGTCTACTCCTCTTCATCCATGATGGAGTCTTGGTCTTCACCTTTGAAGAAAGGAGGTACTGTGTAAGGAAAGAGAGGGGCAGCAGCTTGGGATCTCTTTCAAGAAGAGAAGACCACTTGATAACCATCATCCCACACAAGATTCTACTTCCTGCCCTTCTGCAGTCAGACAGACAGCTTCCCACTCCCACCTGATCCCATTAATCTTGCAGACAGGCCGCTGAAGTACCATTGTTCATTTGTGCAGACATAGCCCTATCTCTATGAAGGCCAGAGGAGATCCAACCCAGATCATTCCACTGGCCATCAGAGATTCTGAACTCCCAAATTAGTAATGGCCTCCAGAAATTCCAGCACCTAATGGGAGATCATAGGGAGTACATCTGTAGTGTAGTGAGTCATCTCTCTCATGACTGCCTGGATTTAAGGATTCCCTATATCATGTCACTAAGGCAGAAAAAGTTGTGTTAAAAGTTATCCTGGGAGCTAGTCAGAACGACAGGGTCCACCTGCGTCCAGTGGCCTCAATAAAGAATCTCCTTCATATTCATTCCAGCTAAATCCTGTCTGTTGACTACTACAAGGAACACTATATTGGTGATGAGGATACAAGCAGTGACACCGGATGGGGGTGCCAGGAGGCCATGGCCTGTCCACTTTGTGCCACGGTGGACCCCGTCCCCTTCCCCTCCTATTCTCCCCACGTCCCCACCCCCTGGGCTCCCCGCCCAGGGCAGATGGAGGTGGAGGGTCTGTGCCAGCTCCCCACAGCTGCCTGCATGGCTCTTACCCCGATCTTGCTCCAGCCAGGGGGTGGGACCTCAGAGCCACAGCCTGGCCCTAGTAAGAGCTGCACGGGCAGCTGTGGGGAGCCATGGCGCAGACCCTCCACCTGCCCTAGGTGCAGGGCCTGAGGGGCAGGGACACAGGCTGGGGGCTGTTTGGGCCTGCTTCACAGTGGGCAGGTGGAGGTTCAGCCACGGCTCCCCTCAGCTGCCTGCATGGCTCTTACCATGGCCGGGCTGTGGCTCCGAGGCCCTGCCCCCCAGCCAGAGCTGGGTCCAGGTAAGAGCCTCCTGGACAGCTGTGAGGAGCCTGGTCCCTCCACCTGCTCTGGGAGGAGGCCCAGGGGGGCAGAGATACAGGCGGGGGATTGCTTTTGGCCCCCCTGGTGGGAGGGCGGGGGCTTTGGCCCCACTCAGACTATCGGCTTGGCTGGGGGTAGGGCCTCCGGGGGAACAGGAGGGGCAGGGGCGGGGCCTCAGGGAGGTAGGGCCCATGTACAGTGCTTAAAGCAGCGCAAAGGGGAAAAAAACAGTGGGAGGATCAACAGGAATATATAAAATCAAGCCTTACAAAGGCTTAATAAACAGCAGTAAACTGAAAGGGAATAAGAAGACTTAAATCCACCCAAGGAGAAAAGTTTGGTTCAAACCAGAAACTGTTGGGAAAATATCTTAGTGCAGAGGTGTCTCTGGCAGTTTGATCACCTTACACGGAGAGCACTTTGAGCCCCAGGAAGGCATAACTGTCACAGTTTCACCCATTTGCAATTAAAAGCAGGCTCAGTTTCTGCTCAGATTTCATCATTGTGAGGGGCATAGGGTTCTGAAACTGCGTGGAAAGTCAGCCATCTTTGTGAATACAGGCACAAAACATTGCAAACAAGCTAGAAAGGACACTATGGTCGCGCTGAGTGTGGCTTTAAAAATATTTAAAGATAATCCTACGTAAGAGGGTCTGTACCTCTAACAGTGAATATTGTAGTAGATAAAACCTGAATAAATAAAATAAATGGTATGATTTGAATAACAAATAATAACAACATAAAGAATAAAATACATAAAAAAAACACAAAAAAGCAATTATGACAGCAGCAGGTCTCCTGTCTTTCCCCAGATTTAACATAGATGCTCGAAAAAATAGATTAAGCAATTGGAAAAACTTTTATAGCATCAGATATTAAGGAAGCTTCTCAGACAGCTAGCCATGCTACTGCACTCCGGAGGACACCAGAAATGTCACATTTGATACACTACCTAAAACTAAATGATTATGCAATTAGAAAGACAAGATGGGTGAGATAATATCTTTATTGGACCAACTTTAGCTGATGAGAGAGACAAGCTTCCAAGCTACACAGAGCTCTTCCTCAAGTGTGTATAGCACAAAAGCTTGTGCTTTTGTTGGTCCAATAAAAGATATTACCTCACCCACCTTGTCTCTGTAATATCCTTGAACCAACATGGCTACAACACTGCATACATGATTTGCAATGGCAGTTAAGAAACTCAGTCAGATTTTCAAAGGCACATTTGGTAGTTAGGTTTAATTCCTATTGACTTTCAATGGGAGTTTGATGTATAACTTCCATTTGTAGCTTTGAAAATCTACCTCAGTGAATACTTAAACCCCAAGAAGAACATGACGTGTGCACATTTTGTCAAGTAAGGCAACAACAAGACAGATGTTAAACACCTACTACACCTGGCTATCCCCACTAGCTGCCATATGCTAGTCCAGCGGCGGGCAAACTTTTTGGCCTGAGGGCCGCATCGAGTTTCATGAATTGTATGAAGGGCTGGTTAGGGGAGGGGCTCATGGCCCAGCCCTGACCTCCTATCTGCCCCCCCAGGGACACCTGTCCCATCCAACCCCCCCCCCGTTCCCTGACAGCCCCCCCGGGACTCCTGCCCCATCCACACACCCCTGCTCCTGGTTTCCTGACCACCCCCAGACCCCTGCTGCTCCATCGAACCCCTCCTCTCATTCCTGATGACTCCCCCAGGACTCATGCCCCATCCAATCACCCCTTCTCCCTGTCCTCTGGCTGCCCCCAGAATCCCTGCCTCTGACTTCCCCCTGCCTCTCCATCCAACCCCCTCTCCTTCCTGACTGCCAACCCAGGATCCCTGTCCCCCATGACCGCCCCGACCCCATCCACACTCCTGCCCCCTGACCACCACCCCAAACTCCCCTGCCCTCTATCCAACCCCCCGTGCTCCCTGCCCACTTATCGCACTGCTTGGAGCACCAGCGGCTGGCAGCACTACAGCCGGACCACACTGCCACTGCCACCACACAGCACAGAGACTGGGTCAGGCCCCGGCTCTACAGCTGCGCTGCCCCAGGAGCTCACAGCCCCACCACCCAAGGCATTGCACTGGCGGCGGGGTGAGTGAGCTGAGGCTGCGGGGAAAGGGTGACAGCAGGGGAGAAGCCAGGGGCTAGCCTCCTGGGCCAGGAGCTTGGGGGCCTGACAGGACGGTTCTGCGGGCCATAGTTTGCCCACCTCTGTGCTACTCTGCTGACCTGGGCAGCAAGATAAAAATGTCAGATTGCCCAAAACTGCACCTCTTCCAGGCTATAAAAGCAAGCTATAGAAGAGATCTAGTTACAGTTCTTAAAGCAGCTCAGGACACTTTTACTCTGTTTCTTGCCTGCAGAAAGATCACCTTCCAGAAGCGCTATTATATCAGAAATTACTGAGTACCTTATGCAATCCTTATCCTTTGCTTATTTTGTGAAGGATTAAGTATTTGTGATGGGATCTGCTGACACTGAGCTGTACAGATAGATTTTTGGAAATTGGAAATCAACAATTGTTGTTGAGTAAGTACAAACTTGGTAGTGTATACGTTTCTGTTTACAGCTGAAATATTTCAATATTTCCAAAGTAACTGCTGGTTTGGAAGCCAAACACAACCCCATTCTCTGTTTCAATTATAAAAACAATACATTTGTTTCTTACCAGGGTATAAGGGCCATTAAACATCAGAAAGAGTATATTAGCTAATCAAAATGGTTTTGCTGAGTAACAATAATAAAATGACGATAGCGATTGCAGAGCTGTTTGTCCTCAGAAACAAGTGTATTGCTCCAAAGAAAATTATGCATTTTTCTATTTTTTGACCTTTTAGTGAAACTCATGTATACAGAAAAGTGGGTTGTATATTAAAATAGCCGGTCTAGCATGTTAGAGGTTTAAGTGTGTATTTGCTAAGCTTACACTGCATACAATTAGCATGAGAAAATGAGACGCTTATTCCATTTATTTTCATGGCTGTCTAAATTGGGCTTCTGGGGCTCAGGCTATCGGACTAAAAATTGCTGTGTAGATGTTTGGGCTCGGCCTGGAAACCTTGCTCAGGGATGCTGAGAGGGTGAAGGGTCCCAGAGCTCAGGCTCCAGCCCAAGCCAGAAGCCTAAGCCCTGTGAGCCTGTCAATTGACCTGGGCCAGTGGCAGATTCTTTTATCCCCATGTAAATATGCCCTCGCGGGCTACACCTAATCTCTGGAACTCAATCCTGCAATAATTAGAATTAACCACATGCATCACTACATATTTCACTAAACACAACTTATTTCTTCTACTTAGGTACCCCTCAGTAAGCGACACACATACCACAAACAAATAAGATCCTATAAAATTATTTCTCCTGCAAGCTTTAATGTCCTTTGTGATGGAGAAGACAGAAATCAGATTTAATATACACATTGGAGATTCTTGACACAGTAGCTGTCCCTGTTTCTCTAATCTCACAAACTGAAGAACACAGGATGTGCTACAGTGATACCACACAGGGTCTGTGTAAATCATGGCCTGGTTTAGACAATCTTGGAACATTGTACATTGCTGATTATACTAGATGGAGCTCATGTCCCCTCTCATTTATAATCACATACCATCTCTGTGGCAACAAGTATAAGGTATTTAGCTATCTTTTAATGTGATTTAGCAAGTGGAAATAGGACAGAATGTTACCAGCATGTGATCAGCCACGTGGGCCACCAGCAGGTGTTCTGCAGATAACCAGAGTCCACAGGCCACAGTTTGAGACTAGCCTCATGAGCTGAAATTGATTGTCTCTTATTACTTGGGGCCATTTCATGTAAGATTTACAAATATTGCAGCCTTTGCCTTTTATCATGTTTGATGATAAAGTTTTCAACCTGGTAATTGTGGGTTTGATTTTCAGAGGTGCTGAGTACTTGCAATTTCATTAACTTCAGTTGGAGTCATAGGGGCTCATCATCTCTAAAATTCAGATCTCTGTTGATTTTTTTAACCTTAAAATTTCCACCACTGCTCTAACATTGTTGCAGCTGCACTAGTGGTAGCAACAATGGTAGTCTTAACATAGACAAAATGTTGGTGTTTTTACCACTGTGTCACCTAACCCCACTCAGAGAAAATTTAGACAAGTGATAAAAGTGCTGCAGATGACAGCAGGATTTCTACACTAGCACTCACATCATTACTGCCACCATTGGAGCTACACCAACATTAGTGCACTGGTAGGAAATTTTAAGAAAAAGCTCAGTGTGGACAAGGCCCTGTGTACTGTAAATCTGTTCAATAGATCATTCATGAAAACACAACTCCCACCCCCAGAGAGCAAGTAAAGTCAGGTCATGAGCAGGAAGTGATGGAGACAAGGCAGAGTTTCTTAGTTAAAGCTCAGATTCAGAGTAGGGTATTGTTGTCATGACTACGAGTTCCATGCCTGGAGTCACTGCTTTCTGAAAAGAATGATGCAGTGTCTAGCCTTACAGCTGAATATATAAACCAAATTAGTCTACTATGCCTCTACCTGTTCTGTGGTTCACAATGAAAGGCGTAATACATCATGCAATCAATAACATAGCAGTTATATGCTATGTGCACTACATTATTACAGTTAGACACCATTTTATTTTCTCTTTAGAGTTCCCTCTCACTATTATAATTTGTAAATTTCAAAGAGCAAGCTAATTCAGAAGAATTCTGTGTGACCACTCCGAGCTTCTGTCAAATACAAGCTAAAAAGTACATTTAGAATCCTCCCCTCATCTCGCTCTCATATATTCTTGCCATAGTCCCAGTAAAAGTATTTAGTGCTTCTCAATTCTTCAGAAAGCAAAAACAAATGTCATGTTCTGCACAATTGTGTTGGGGGACCCTGCCAGAACAGAATTGTCCCCAGCACAGTTAAAGCACAGTTCCATTTTGTAGTCTTTGGGGTTTTATTTTGTTGGGGAGGACTGTGTGGGATGGACAAGTCCTGTGGCACAGTGGTACTTACAGTGTAGTGTGGCTCAAAGGCTTATCTTAAGAGACAAAGTGGTCTAAAGTTAGAGGCAAATGTATAATACAATGTAAAATATACATTAGTGCATGTAACTGAGCATATGTCAGTGTAATTTATATGTCAAGGGGTTGGAAGAAAGTGTAGTAACTGGAAAGGTAGGAAGGTGTAAATTAATATTAATTTTCACCTCCTCCATATTCTTCTACTACCCCCAGTTGTAACTCACATTGGGTTAGATTCTCTTAGGCTCATTTACACCACGTATAACGTACATGTTAGAAAGTGAATGTACGTGGTTACATATTTTACCACATTCTTAACAAGCGTGTTGGAGCCTTCCCAAAAGGGAGGGGGCCGGGAGCCTCTGCCCCCCTCCCCACCCCAAGTCTCCCTGCCAGGCCAGAAGCTGGAACAGGGCCAGGGACCCTGCCCCTCTTCCTGCCTGGGATTACGGTGGGCCAAAAGCAGCCCCCTGCCCATGTCCCCACTGCCTGGACCACCCCCTACCCAGGGCAGGTGGAGTGTCTGAGCTGTGGCTCCCCACAGTTGCCCACACAGCTCTTACCGTGGGCTGGGCTGCGGTTCTGAGGCCCTCCCCTGGCCAGAGCCAGGTCAGGGAAAGCCACTCAGGCAGCTGTGGGGAGCTGGGCAGGTGGGAGGGTCATGGTCCCCTGACCCGCCTCCCCTCCTTCCCGTTCCAACGCCATTAATTCTTACACATTACCTCTGTGTTTAGCAAAACAGATCTTCTTCACACTTACACCAAGACTCCTTTACAGTGCTCTGGCAGTATAAAGTGTAAATTATACTTACACCCAAAGCAGTGCAAATAAAGATCATGGAGAAAGGGTAATGTTATTACAGACCTGCAGGGTTGCTTCAAAAAATAAAATTCCTTCATTAATGGGGCAGTTTTATTTTCTAGCAGGGCAGAAACAATGTAGGTTTAACAAAGTTCCTAAAAATAACATTGGCAACAGATACAGTAGCTTCAAAGACTTGACTCAACAAAATATTGCCAGTATTAAATGCCACGCAAGCATCTCATGCTGATTCTTCCTACTTCTTGCTGGACTGGGCAGAGTTTAAAATAAAGATGAATGTTAAAACTACTGTACTTGTTGTTTTAACCCAGCTAGTGATGCTAAATAGTGGTTCCACATCCAAATGCATCAGGCTGTAACTGAGAATAGACATAGTTTTATACTATTATGCAATGGATTTTTTCCTAGAAAAAAGAAAATGATTTAAATAAATTATGAGCTACTGTCACTGAGTTAAAAAGTGGCACAAAAATAATCTAGGTTTGTTTGCATGTTTTCTCTTTGCCAAGTTCTTGCTTAAGAAAATGGTTCAAATTGAAATGATTAATCTAGGAAGCTGCAGCATATTTGGTTCTCTCTAAGAGGCTCCTACAGCACTAGAAGAAGTTGTAAACCCTTTGGGGAAATATTTAAAAATATTCTCTATATAACAATAGGTAGGAATATTCTATGCATAAAATACTGACTATGGATAAAATATAGCAACACACCTTTGGCAGGCAAATCTCCCATTGAAGTCAAATGAAAGTTTTGCCTAAGTATGAACTAAAAATCTGCACCATTTGACATTTTATTTGGAAAGGCCCATTCAGGCGATGTACTTTTGACCAATGTTCTCTGTGTCCTCTAGCTGAGAACCAGGCAATATATGCTGCAATGCATATAGGAACAAAGTACATATTATGGCTACCTAAACAGCCACTTTCATTTTTGCTTTCATTGGCATACAACTTTACCCAAGCATTTTAAATTATAGAGCAGCTATGGAATTTTTATGCTTTTTGGCTTTATTTGTCCAAAAATTTATTGTACCAGAGGAAACTATGTAATAAAATAAGGGCAAACACAATCACATGTATACAAATACATCTTTAAGTGCTTTTATTTTGGAAGAGTGCTAACTTTCAGAAAGGTTGTGAATCTTCCATGTAAACCTCTCTTCTTTTCTGTATCTCTGTATTCATTTCTAAATGATGTATTATTGTTGCTCCAGTCTAGCAATGATGCAGTATTTGGAAATTCAGGAACAAGCAATTGATAAATAAGGAGACTATAAAACTAAATATTCAATAAGGATAATAAATTATATAAATATTACAGTCTAGTACTATATAACAACGGAAATCACATTACGCGTGTGTTGTGCAGAATGTTATAATGAGAAAACAGAATGTCTGTTAAACTGCTGATACTTTTATGCTGGATCCTAGACAATTCTCAAAAAAAGTCCTCAGAAACTTCTTTTATAATGGTAACTATTTTTTTTAAAGCTACCAGGTACAATATATTAACCATTTGTCCTTCCTTGTACCAAAAGTTTAAAGAGCCATCACCAAGAAAATCACAAGATAAAGCAATTCCTAAGAGTTATCAAGGTAATTAAGGATGTGTCTAACTTTCAGCATGTGAGTAGTCTGTTCAAATTCAATCAGGCTACCAGTGTGCTGAATGTTAGGCATGTGTTTAAGTACTTTGTTGAATCAAGGCCAGAGGCCCACGCCAAAGCTTGGATTTAAATAATTTCTTATTCTGTGATTAACAAAATTTAGCATCTGATCAGAATTCTGCAAATGATTCTACCTTTAAAATTCCCAGTTCAAATCCTCAAAAGAAAATACCTCTCAGACTTTGGGGGTTTTAAATCTGAATCTGAGTTTGTATCTAAATTTGCATCCTGGACCTATCTGTTATAATCTGTTCTCAGTTACACTAGTATAAATCCAGAATAATTCCACTGACTTCAGTGAGAAGTATATGATATCAGAATTTGGCACAGAACATATAGACTCATAGACTTTAAGGCCAGAAGGGACCATCATGATCATCTAGTCTGATCTTCTCCACAACTCAGGCCACAAAACATTACCAATCCACTCCTGCCTAGGTGACTAGATGTCCTGATTTTATAGGGACTGTCCCAATTTTTGGGTCTTTTTCTTATATAGGCTCCTATTACCTCCCACTCCTGTCCTGATTTTTCACATTTGCTGTCCAGTCACCCTACTCCTGCCAAAGGCCTATAATCTCTGGCTGAGTTACTGAAGTCCTCAGATCTTGATTTATAGACTTCAAGTTACAGAGAATCTACCATTCCCTCTAGTTCAAACCAGCAAGTGACCCTTACCCTATTCTGCAAAGGAAGGTGAAAAACCCCCAGAGTCTCCGCCAATCTTATTGGGGGTGTGGGGGGAAGGAGAATTCCTTCCTGAACCCAACTATGGAAATCAGTTAGATGTAGGTGCGACTTACCAGCTAGACACCTGGGAAGAATTCTCTGCAGTTACTCAGAGCCTTCTCCATGTCATGTCCCATCTCTGGCCATTGGAGATATTTACTAAGAGCAGATGTGGATGGGCCATATGCGATTGTAGACAACCTCATCATACCATCCCCTCCATAAGTTTATCAAGCTCAGTCTTGAAACAGGTTAGGTTTTTATGCCCACATTACTCCCTTTGGAAGGCTGCTCCAGAACTTTACTCCTCTGATGATTACAAATCTTTGTCTAAATTCAAGCCTAAACTTGTTGATGGACAGTTTATATCCATTTGTTCTTGTGCCAACACTGGACCTTAACTTAACTCCTCTCCCTCATCTGATGTAGTTATAGCAAGAGTATAATCATATTTCCCTGGGTCTTCATTTTGTTAGGTGACACAAGCCAAGCTCCTTACGCCTGCTCTCATAAGACAGGGTCTCCATTCCTCTGATCATCCTGGTAGCCCTTTTTGGCACCTGTTCCTGTTTGAATTCATCTTTCTTAAACATGAGAGACCAAAACTGCATGCAGTATTCCAGATGAGGGCTCACCAGTGCCTTGTATAATGATACTAACATTTCCATATCTCTACTGGAAATACCTCACCTAATGCAACTTAGGATTGCATTAGCTTTTTTCCTGGCCATATCACATTGGCGGCTCATATTCATCCTGTGATTGACCAATACATCCAGGTTTTTCTCCTCCGCTGTCACTTCCAACTGGTAAGTTCTCAGCTTAAAGCAAAAACTTCTGTTGTTAGTCCTTAAGTGCATGACCTTGCACTTTGCACTATTATATTTCATCCCATTTCTATTATTCCAGTTATGAAGGTCATCCAAATCTTCTTGTATAGTACTCCAGTCCTCTTTTGTATTGGCAATACCTCCTGACTTTGTGTCATCAGCAAATTTTAATAGCACACTCCCACTTTTTGTTCTATGGTCATTAATGAAAATATTAAATCAGATTGATCGCAAGGCCAATCCTTGAGGAACTCTACTAATAACCTCCCTTCAGCCTGACAGTTCACCTTTCAATATGACCCCCTTTTAACCAGTTCTTTATCCACCTTTTGATTCTTATATTAATTCCCACTGTCTCCAATTTAACTAATAATTTCCCTTGTGAAATGGTATTAAATGCTTCACTGGAATCCAGGTATAAGATCTATTGCATTTTCTTTGTACAGAAAATCAGTTATCTTCTCAAAGAAAACCAAGTTGGTCTGGCACGATCTACTTTTTGTCAAACCATGCTGTATTTTTACTCCAATTACTATTTACCCCTATAAAAAGAACAGAAGTACTTGTGGCACCTTAGAGACGATCAATGTCTTTAATTCTCTCTCTTTCAAAAATGATTCTTTGCATACAATTGAGAATTTTGCATACAATTGAGGTCAAACTAATGGGCCTGTAGTTTCCCAGATCACATTTTTTCCGCTGTCTTAAATATACATACTACACTACTGCAATTACTACTGCAATTCTCCAGTTGTAAGGTACTACCCCCAAACTTATGGATTCATTAAAAATTCTTGCTATTGAGCTTGCAATTTTATTTGCCAATTCCTTTAACATTCTTTATTGTGTACATTTTTATCATGAATATGATAAAATACATAGGACTAATTTTAAAAGAACATGGCTACTAGGAATTTCTCAGTTCAATATCTTTTAGCCTTTGCTCCCTCATGAGGATTTGTAATCTTAAATTGTTCACTGCTTTTGAGTACTCTTGGAATCATATTACTTTTAAATGATTTTTGTTCATCTTTAAATGTGTTAAATGTAAAAAAAAAAAAAAGAGAGAGAGACTTTTCTAACAGTCTGTCGCAGGTTCTGTTAATCTGTTTAGAAGCTTTTAAATATATCCATACAAGTACTTTTGTTCTGCAGAAAAATGTGGAATTATTAAATCATAGGAGGAAGTGAGAAACGTTAAGAGTTATTAAATTCTGATTTTTAGCAACATAAAGTAGATCAACACAAGCTACAATATATAGCACAGGTATTTTTTTCTGTAATTGATACATTTAAAAAAATCTGTAGGTTTCACTGACCAGCAAACTCAGACTTCCCCCCCGCCCCCAATCTGTCCTCTTCAAGCTTTACACACTTGTAATTAGAGAAGTTCTCCAAGCAAGACTGCATAATAAAATACCCCAAACACAGTGGGATGCAGAGGAGGGAGTGTGAAAACCAGTGAAGAAGGTATAGAGGTGAGCTGTTTCAGAATCCAACCCCCCATCTGTATCTGAATGTCACTTCTGGGATTTATTTCTAAAATGGACTCAACCAACCCCCACCCACACCCCCGCCACTCAAAAAATAAAAAAATGAAACATGGCTCTAAACACTTTCAGACTTCTGGATGTGTTATGTTCAAAATCCACATCTGAATTTTGCAGCTGGAGATCATCCCTATGTGTACTAGGAAACGTAGGGAAAATGGATGGCTCAAGACTATGATTAAATTAATTAAATATGCTGCTTGAATTATGTTGTTTTTGCTTTTTTATTTTTATTTTGCTTATTTTATTTATTTTATTTTTTAGAAAGGGGCTCCATAGAATTGATGTGCAAGCCTTGAATTTTCTGCTACAATCTAGTACACTGCCATTGTGTTACAGGAATACAGCAAAGGAACAGGTGAAGATAATGTAGTTGGGTATAATGATTATTGTGAACGATATATTTACCCCAACTAACCCTTGAGCATCTGTTGTTTATTTAGGTAGGAATTTTATTCCTAGTTTTTAGATATTTAAACAGGTGAACATTGCTCCCCTTAAAGACTATAAAATGGGAAACATTAACAAGGGGAGTATGAGGTTTTATATATATATCACAGACAGTCAGTTAAATCTGAAAGTGGGGAGAGGGCTGAAAAATTTGTTTGCATGCTTTCCTGAAAATGTTAAGACTGTGTATCGAAGGAGAGGTCAACAGATTTCACTGAAGATATATCTATGGTAATGATGGGAAGCCCAATGTTTTTGGGGAGAAGAGGTGGGTAAAGTAGCACTCCTGCGGAAGAGGGGCTGACTGGTAGAGTTTCTCTTATAGGTTCGAGTTAATTCAACTGCAGAAGTTGGTTCAATTCCCTCCCCTGTAAAATAAGCTGCAGGGTTCACTCAGTGAGTGCTTTTGTGAACTAAACTCTTCAAGGATCACACAGCCCATTATAATTGTGAATCATAGGTGAGAGGCACCTCTTTAGGTATGTCTTCACGGCAAAAAAAATAAAAATGTGTTCCTCGGTTAGCTAGCTTGCGATAAAGAAGCTCTGACAACATGTCAACTTCTTGGGTTAGCAGCTCAAGTTAAAGCCTATACGGGAACCTGGGGTTGACCTCAAATTGCTAACCCAAGTTAAAAACAGAGTTGTCACATCGTCACTACTATATTAACTCAAGTTAGCTAACCTCAGTGAAAAACTCACTTTTTTAAAGTGACGACCTACCCTTTGAGATCAGCTTGATGCCATAGGCAATAGGAATTGCATCAGGGTCAAAGCCCAACTGTGAGAAAGCCTGTTTGGTCTGTTATTTCCATCTGTGTCCTTTTTCAATATATTTTGTCACATTATAAATTGTTCTTGGATACAAGCTGTTCAGCGGTGTCTGGAGAAACCATAGGTGTCTACACACCTAGGGCACTAAACACTTGTCTCCTGCTATTTGCTGAGAAGTTGGGTTTTAATACCCAGGGCTATTTTGACTGTGCTTACAGATAGCCAGACAGGTGAAGCACTTCATTCAATGCTCTCTCTGAATACTCAGAAGGAATGTTTCTTTGACATAACACATTTTTTGCACTTGCCTGGTTTGGCTCAACTTTGGAAATTGTAGAAAATAGAATCCCCGGATGAAAGCAAAATTTGTCTAAAAAGATAATGACAAGAAATTTATGCATATGCTATTTTACAATACAATATAACATAAGGTCTTTTGCAAATTTGTCAGTTAATATCAGCTAAATGTAGTACATTTTCTTAACACCTTAATCATATTTTTAGAAGCAGCTCCTTGACTGAATTTGTTCTGAAATCCTATTATAATTAGCCTTTATAGCTAGTAAGGATGACTAAGCCACTTATTATGCTTACCTATTTTTATGCTATAAGTACTAAGTATATAATGAACTTTGGAGAATCTACAATAAGGTCTCCTTGAGGTCACTATGCTCTGTAATATCACTGCAATAAACTACCACTGGGGAGAGTTTGGTTAGGTCTACATATGTTTTTCTTTGATATGAAAGAGATAATAATAAGCATGTCTATGGTAGCCTGGCTTACTGTACCACTTGACAAAACAAACTATGTACTGTATACAAAAAAAATCTAGCTACAATCTATTTGGCAGGATAATGCAATCTAACTGAAAACAGTGAACTTCAGTACAAGTACATTTTAAAAAACAACCCAGAAACTGCAAAGATGTACCATGTCTAGGCATAGAAGCCATCCATTTATATCTTTACTTCCCAAGAGATTACGAAATTAAAATTTAAGTTTCATTTTGTGGAACTGGCAGAGGTTTGAAGGCAGGAGTTGTTTTTACAAACCAGTTTCCTATTCATGCATGAGCTAGACTAGGGACCAAATTTTCAAAAGAGTACAGCACCTACAGTTGTGGCCAGATTTTCAAAAGGAGTTCAGCTCCTATTTAGGTACCCAAATAAGTGGCCTGATTTTTAAAAGTTCCCAACGTATTGATTTCAGAACTCTTGTTTGCAAATTGGCCAAGAGTGTCTCAGTGGGCACTCCTGAATATCTGGCTCAATATGAATAAGAATTGAATCTTGTATCCCTATGCATTTGTGATGGCATTATAGGCACAATGTGACCAATGCTCATGACTGTATGGCAAATATCATGATATATTTCTTAAAGCCCCGACTCCTAGAATCATGAATTTGAGGTCCGTCCCCCCCCAGTACATTTGTAGCTCTCAGGGCTGTGAGAAAAGCTGTAAAATTTGAACCCTAAACATTAAAAAAAAACAGAAGACAAAAGAACCCAACTTTTATCATGAAATTTCATGTTTTTAATCCAATCTCATGATTTTTTTTTTAAGACTGGATTGACAACAGTGTATGCTTTCCTGTTAAAAGGGAGGAGGGGAATTTGGCTTAATGAATAGTCTCAAAATATGTTCAGACAGAATGTGTGGTAATTGAAGTAACTGAATGACACTAATCACAATAAAAACTGGTTTACATTTCTCAGTGATATGTACTAGCTATTATAACACTAACAAAACCCCTAACCTTTGCCTACACATCACAAAACCATCAAAGAAACAAACAGCAGAGTAAAATCCTGGACCCGCTGAAAGTCAGTGGAGTGGGAATGTGTTATGGCTGTTGGCCAACGATAGCAAACAAAAGAGGTTGAATAGTCTTGTCTGTGTATTGATTTACAGGCAGCATCTTGCTTCTTCAGTCCTGCCCAAACTGAAATTGGCTCCTGCCTGCGACAGTGCACAATTGGTAGGAGTTTTGTGAGGCTCTATTAATTAATTTAGCATTTGAAATGCTTTTAGGTCCTCAGATGAAAGGTAACAAACAAATGTAAGAAATTATAATCAGTGGCAACTTGTGCCCATAATAACTGATGGAGCTGCAGCCAGCAATCTACCTGCTAAACACACTGCAGCTTGATCATATTTTCAAAGGGAAAAAGAGGGACACTATAGTCAGAGGTGTCACAGAGAAGCATTTTGTGGGGATAAGGAAAATCGGAAGAGAGATGGAAAGAAAATGGGGAGCCTTTTCCCTCTTGTCTCATACCCCTTATCAAAAGAAGAACTGGGACGCTTGACAGTAAAAGGACAAAATGAGAGAAAACAGTATTTATCCCTCTATCCCCCTTTACTGTGCTCTCCTCTTGCCCTAAAATCTAGAGCCCAGTCTACACTACAAAGTTTTTCTGGTATAGCTGCATCAGATAGGAGGGTCCCCTGTGTACGTGCTGCTCAAACTGTCAAGGGTCTTTTAACTAGTGCAACTTATGTCATTCAGGGAAGTGATTTAACCACACCAGTAAAATAAGTTTTGCCAGTATACATGGTGTCTCCACCAAGGGCTTTGCCAAACATTTTGTTTTGACTTTTATGAACTGAAACATTTTGATATTTTTGGTTCAAAACAACTTTTCATTTCAAAATTTCTGTTGATTTAAAAAATAAATTAAGCATTTAAAAATGCTGAAAATCAAACTGAAATATTTTGGATCAAATTAAACGTTTTGTTCAACCTGAAATTTTTTTTTTCCATTTTATTTGCCAAAAAGTTTGGTATGACCCAAAGTGTTTTGGTTTTTTTTTAATTTTTTCAGAATAACCAGAGAACTGAAAAATCCGTTATTCATAAAGCTATACCTACAGCATTGTTCATCAATTGACTCCATTTCCCCTGCACTCAATCTTGCCGGTCCAACATGAAGGGGGCATCAGCTCCAAACCCTGTTGATATCCTTCAGGTTTCCAACTCAACCCCCACCAGCTTAGAAACACCCCTTCCCCCACCCCCAAAAATCTATCCCCTAGTCTGAGGGTTCTTCCTCTTCAGATTTAACTTCTCCACAGTTTAGGAGAACCAGCCCTTTGGTTATGCACTCTGTCCCATGACTTCACCTACTTCTTATTGGAACTGGAAAAGCAGGAACAGAGGGAGCATGAGCAGATAGTCCTATATTCTGTTTCTGTGGAGTTGACTTGAAATAGGCTCACAGAAGCCTGCACTTCTTGCTCTTTAATGCCTGTGGTTCTGCTACTGCAGGGTCAGAAGTTCCCTAGCGGCAGCCCTTTGTACTCCATCCTCCAGGACCAGAGCAGCTTCCCAGACCAGGAGTCCAGAAGGTGGAACTGCAACCTACAGTACACAAACTGCCCCACACATTAGTGACATTAATGAGCCTTAGCCCCATTATTCTCCAATGACCAGCTACCTCTGATTACTACTACTGTAATCTTCAAAACAACAATAGTAACTTCAGTTTTACATTGCTATTTTAATGTGGCTGTATACTAGTTTTCAGCTATGGGTAAAGATTAATCTCTTTCCATCAAAGAGATCACTGCAGCTTTGGGCATGTTTATCTTGCTTTTCATTCATCATAGATGAAACATTTAAATTGCTGATAACAGAACACATCCACTGATCTATTTTGCTACAACATACTTCAGAATCAGATTGGCCTGTTCCAGCAGGTATGGTGAAGGAATGATGATTGTAGGGATTCAGTAGCATTAGGTAGGATATGAAACAGAAGAACATATATATTAGAAAGGAGTCAGTTTTTTATTTCTTTTACCGCCAAACCCTTCAAACCCTTTTCAGGTAATCCTGGAGTTTTTAATAAGCTCTATTGATTTAGGGAATGACTCACACTTGGCCTATAAATGAAGGGATGATGCTTAAAATGCAATCACTATACTCAAATGGTTTATTTCACAACATCTCACATCTTAAAGTTAAAAGAAACTATAACTCAAATCACAATGCAATGATTACTGATGTTTTTCATCAACAACCAATTATCATTCCATCATGATACAGGACTTTAAAGTACTGCTGGCTGAGCCAAGTAAAACACACAGTGAGCATCTGAAAATCCAGATTTGTGCTCTTACAAAATGATTTACAGAAGGTAACTGCATTTATTATCTTTCAACATGTTGGATCATGTCAGTAGTATACAGAAACACAAGAAGAGACATTTCTTTTCATCTGATACTCGGTTTAGCTACTTTCACTAATTTTAGTGTAAGAAAAAATATGTTAAAAAGGGGTTTTCTTTTATGTATTTTATTAAAAAATAAGAGTTGAACTTGAACTCTCCTTAGTATTTATGGACCGTGTTCTACAATGTGTTCTCAATTCCAATTGCTTTATTTGAACTCCCATTATAGATGGTGCACAACACTTCACAAGGATTAGCCCAATAAGTAACAGGGATATTTCAAGATCAAATCATTATAACACACATACATCCCAAACAAACTCACCTCTTTGCTAATTTAAGCTAGCCAGTGTGGTACATTAAAATAGGTCTTCTATCATGTTTCACTGAACCTTATGGCATGACCAAATATGACTTGGAAATGAAGGGGTTTAGTACTTCAGAATCAGGCTTTTTGTTATCATTGCATAGGATTGGCCACAAAATAATGGGAAGTTCCACTGGAAATAAGTTGAAGTGGTTTAAAAAAAATGCAGATACTTCAAAAACAGTATTGTTAGATGTACAGGTGGTATACATAGATTTAAATGACTCTAACAGGGAAAGTTTTGCTCCACAATCTGTTAATGCTGAAGAGTGCTTCCATATTTGTATACCAAATATTATTAACCTACAAGTACAGCAAACAGTACATATTGTCCCAAAGGATTGCAAAATAACTTTCAAATATTTACAAAGGAACAATCACTTCATACTTTGCTGAAATGCTGTGGGAAGTCCATTTGAAAGCCAAGGAGCATTTTAGGTAGGCAGGATGTAATTACCAAAGCTGGCATTTGGCCAGGACATATACCTACTCCTGCAGAACTAATTGTGAAAATGTTTAATGACCAGAAATAGCTGAGATTTCAGATTTACATCTCAGCTGCTTGAAAAGTTTCAGATTTTTTTAAATAAAAAATGCCCTTTTTTGAAGATAAAAATTTTCTAAGAAATTACTGTCCTGGGGGGAGGGACATCTCAGTGGTTTGATCATTGGCCTGCTAACCCCATTGTGAGTTCAATCCTTGAGGGGTCTATTTGGGGCAAAGTCAGTGCATGGTCCTGATACTAAAGGCAAGGGACTAGACTCCATGACCTTTCAAGGTCCCTTCCAGTTTCATGAGATAAAGGAAGATATACCTATTTGTTTAAAATGTGCCAATTTCCAACAACAAAAAACATTTTTTTTTTGCTTTTCAAAAACCTCATGTGAAAACCAAAATGTTTTTAGTTTTCAAAAAGTGAAAATATTTTAGTCAATATATTTTTTTAAGAAAATTTTTTCTGGGAAAATGCATCTTTTTTGAAAGTTTTCATAATAAATGTTCACTTTGCAACTAGCTGTATTCAAAAGGAAATAATTCTGCCTCTTGAGTCACTAGAAACTCTTTCATTGATGAGCTCACAGATAGGTGGAATGCCTGCAGCCATACATGCAGGAGTACTATCTCTAATTATTTGGCCATATCTTTGCAGCATCTAAAATCCTAATACATGTCAGTCTTATAAATTCTCATATTTGGAGGTGTCATTCAAAAAATGACACAATAAGTGAAGTGCACCATGGGTGTTTGGAGTGTCATTCTTGTCAACCAGTGGGGTAATGTTTTGATTCCAGGCCACCTCTGTTCTGATTTATGTTTCAGGTGTGTTTGCTATTCCTTTAATTGAAGAAGATTAGAGCTGGGAAAGTAGAAGAAACAAAGGTGGGTTCTTAAGCTCTGGCATTACATTTTATGAAAATCAAAGTGAATCCAAAGTTAATTCAATTGCCAACTTCTAAGTTTTCTTCACAGTTTTTCAGTCCTATTTATCTTAACTCCATTTCCACTTAAACAGTTAGCCTGATTTAATAGAAAAGTGCCCCGAAAACACAAACAAATTAACTGAAATACATACTGTAATAACCTTATGGGTGTAGTTCTTGTGGATATTACTGCAGAGCTTGGGTATCAAGTCACCTCTACATTAGCTCCCTCAAAAATTAATTTCAATTGCCACCCTGTAACTCAGCTAAGATTACATGTAGCCCACTAATAACTGCTTTTGATAAACTGATGAAAGACTTAAATCTGCTGGTTGGAGCTGTCTAATTAATCTTCATACATTTTATGTGCTAGATTTTCAGGTAGACGAAGGCCCCCTTATATCAATCTGGCAATGTAAAGGGGCACTAAATTGAGTGCAAATGCAGTTTACTTTAAAGCCCATTTACAATGCCAACATGCAGCAGTGTTAGTGGGTATGAGAATCTGCCCATATATATCATATTTTCAGAGTAGTGTAAGCTTGACTGATTTTGTTAATCAAATTAAATTAAAATGCAATCATATACCGGAACAGGCAGCCATAAAAAACAAGGCTTTATGATTCCATACCACTAATACATGTGCATTACCAGGTATCTGCTCCCACTGTAACCCTTAGAAAGTACTATCATGCTGCATAGGATATATCCCATCATTAGGCATCAATTAGAGATTCACAAGAGGATGCTTAAATACTTTGTATTCTGCTCTTCTGTTGCTTGCGGTGTGTTAGGCTTATCTTTAACAGAACAATTCAATGTCAGAGTGAATTTTGTGTTCTCCTGCAAATCTGTGTTTCAACCGTGCTCTGCTTAGATTATTTTGTTCGGATTCAGTGTCTAGTTATTCTCATTATGAAGATATCATTGCCCTAAAGTACTGTTTAAGGGCAAAATAGGTGCACTGGGAGTGGAGGGTAGGGTGCAAGGAGTTATCCCAACTCTACTGCACTAGAAGCACTGGAACCTCAGTAGAAGTGGAGTGGGGGGCACAGGAGCCCTGCCCCTGTGGCCCCTCCTCCTTGGCCTCCCCCCTCCTCTTCCTCTTTCCCCCAAGGCCCTGACCCCTGGCCAGACTGAAAGCCAGAGCTGGGCAGTGGTAAGAGCTGCCCAGGGAACCCAGGCTGCTGTGGGGAGCCCCAAACCCTCTACCTGCCCTGGACAGAGGAATGAGGGGCTCAAGAGCAGCCCCTGATCCATGTCCTCATCCCCCAGCGTGTGTCACCTTGGGCAGGTGGAGGATCTAGGGCTCCCCACAGTGAACTGGGCTCCCTGAGTGGCAGCCTGTCTCTGGCTTCTGCCTTGGCCAGGGGGCGGGTCATCATGGGAAGAGGAGGAGCAGACGTGGGGCCACAGAGGGGCCAGCACCAGGAAGAGTCTGAATCCACAGGCAGGGGCTGTGAAGCACAGTCCTTCCCTGTGCTGCTCTGTGCCTACCTGAGGCTTGCAGTTTTGAGTGGCCATAGGGCCATCTGCCCCCCCATTCCGGCTACCCTGCACAAGGGCTGGGAGAATCCCAATCTCTGGATTTGAGGGAGCACACAAAATGCTTTCATTATGCATCCTGTGAGGGACGGGAAGGGAGGAAAGGTCAAGGACCTGCTGTCTGCCTTCACACTAGATAGCAAAATGGGCCAGCTGTGCTGGGACATCCTACCACTGCATGGATTTCAGGGTGCTGCTGAGTGAGTTGAGCCACGTAGCAGTGTGCTGAGCAACCTTTGGAGTAGAGCATGATCCAAAGCCCATCCTTGCAGCAGGGGAGCACATGGCTCCACAACAGTTCAGGGAGGGGGATTCTATTTGGAGTCACCTCTCCAGCTGGCTCAAGTGAGGACAAAAGAGGCCAGACAGCCCTCACACATCCCTTTCTTCAGCAGGGTTGCCAGTGTTCAAGAACATGGTGATCATGCTGGTGTCAGGTCTCTGCAGGTCCCTGTTTGGTCCAGATGTACCTGATGGCTTCTGCTCTTGCAGCCAGTAAGTATAGGGGAATATTGAAGGGTTTAGGTGTCTTCCACTGTTCCCTATGTCATGTGTGCACAGGGCTTGTGACCCCATGCCCTGATGTAGTCAATGGGTATGTCCTTTTTGTCCTCTGCAGGGTTCTGCAGTGCTGGACTGTGAGGCAGCCATTTCGGGCATAGGTCTCGGCACTGGGAGCAACTGGGGATCTGCATTACAGGCTGTGCTCAGAGCTGTTGAAGATTCCTTGCACCAGTGGCAGGATCAAGCACTCAAGTCTACATTATGCCTATATTCCAATCAGGTTTCCCAGCTAGGTCCAGCTATCACCCCCGTTAGTTTAGCCTTCTTTTTATTTTAAATGAATGTGGTGAGTGGGAGAGCCTTTGGCCTGACATTCATGTAGGTCTAATAATATTTTCACCTGGAATTATTCAGGCATATCAACAAAGGGGAAATCGCTCCCCTTTAGATCACCACAGCATTGGCCAGTTTCTGGAGCAAAGCATACAGCCATAGAGCAGAATTGGGGCAGCTAATATAACTTTCAGTCAGACTTGTATACAGAAATTTGTTACGACAGCCTGAATAAATGCATTGTGCACTCAGGGGAATGCATGTGGCACAGAAAAATGCAAACCTCAGCAGTGGGTGGCACAGAGCTGTTACATGGTTGCTACTGCAAGCTATGGGGATAAATAATAGATGTGACTCAGTGCTCCATCCTAATGTGCAGTTTGCGCAAGTAGATTCATACTAAAAGCGACGAGGCGTCCTTGTGGCAGCTTAGAGACTAACAAATTTATTTGGGCATAAGCTTTCACGGGCTATAACCCACTTTATCGGGTTATAGCCCACGAAAGCTTATGCCCAAATAAATTTGTTAGTCTCTAAGGTGCCACAAGGATGCCTCATTGTTTTTGCTGATACAGAGTAACACAGCTACCCCTCTGAAATAGATTCATACTGTGCGTCTGTGCTCCATCCCACAGCTGTACACCCTTGCATTATTCCCCCACTCACACACAGTTCCTGTCCCTGTTTATACGGTGTAGGATTTGAGGTGAAATTTTAGAGCATTCACTCACTGTACTATGAAACAGCTCTAAAAAATAAAATTAGTACAAAGTACTTGGAAGACAGTTGTTTTGCTGGTGTGCCAGTTTTTTTCCACTGCAATTTTCTAAGATTATTTAGTTTGTAATTTGCACATGGTAATCAACACAAAATTAAATATCCTTATTGCCTAATTACATGTACGTACACTAATGATATAATTAAGATGCGCAATTATGGAATTCAAAAGTGTCCTTACTTAGTAAATAGCTTTACGTAACGTACTTTTACTCATTAAATATTACTTTTAGAAAAAGAAAATTCACACACCAGACATGCTACATGATAGGAACATTAGTTAAAAATTATTTTATAATCCATATGCACAAGGGACCAAATGCATTTTTGGGGAGCTCTTGAATTTTTAGTACTTAATAATTGCAGTTTTAATGTTCTCTTAACATGGATTTTTGGTTGATTATTTTCAAATGATATTTCCTGTTTTTGTTTTTATGCTTGGTTTTTGTATTGGTTCTTATTTGTTTAGTTTTTTTTTGAAGGGGGGGCGGGTGAAGAAAAAAGCAATTCCATAAGCTGGAACTGTGTGACTAGACAGTAGTGCCACAAAAGCAAATTGCACACCTTATACCAGTAGTCCCAAATATATATGTTTCCATATCATGAAAAACTTTTTTGCTGAAGGTGAAATCCACCCCTGTGCAGAGGACTAATGCAAGGGCTGACATGAGATGTAAATTGTGATAAGCCTTCTACTAACCCTCTGGCAGGAGTGAATTCATCTTGGGTGCATAAAACCATTCAAGTCAATGCATGTGGAACAAATCAAGGCTGCTATGAAGCCCTGTCCCATTCATTGTTTACTTTAATGTGCAGTGGTTCAACACAGTTTTGAAGATGTGCATGTTTACTCGGGCCCTTACCCAATGCCCACTGAAGTCAATGGGAGTCTTTCCATTGACTTCACTGAGCACTGAATCAGGCCACCTGTAATTAATAGTAATAATGCGCAACAGAGGTCCTTTGCTTAGCATGGTGGGGAAAAGTGGTTCAAATGGTTGAATTCATAGGACTATAGCAGCTTAAAGTGCACTTTTCGAACTCAGTCAATCAAAACCAACATTCATTCAAAGGCATTTCTTCTCATTATGACAATTACAACTTAGTGCCCCAAGTCGTTCAGGAGCTAGAACTGTTAAAAAATAATTTGGGGAAAATATTTTTTTTCCAACTGGGATGTGCAAAACTCCTACAGAACCATGTAGATGCCTAACCTCGCTCACTACCTAAGCTTTTTGCAATAAAAGTTCCCAAGGCACCTTTGTTTCTGCCTCTGGCATGTGCACTTTTACCTCTCTGTAGGTGTCTGGGCACCTATTTCCTGCTTAAGCCCCAAAGCAATTCAGAAACAGGGGATGATGATTGTTCAGCTGCCTAAGTTGTGGGCAGGGCCTGATCTGCTAGGCATGCTCAAGGACTGCCTACCAAATCAGGCCCATCAGATGAATTCACTCTATAGCCTGGTCGTCTAACCACCAGAACACAGGGTCATTCTCATGGTGGTATGTGCCTGCTTTCTCTGTGCTCCAAATGACTCTGAGAAAGAGAAGACTGCAAACCTGAGAGTGACTCTATAGCCTGGTGTTTAGTTCACTCACCGGGGATGTGAGAAACCCAAAATCTAGTCACCCTGCTACAAAGGCTCTTTAATTATTTATTTAGAATGTAACAGTGTCAACAGAAAAGAGATAGAGGGAGCCTCACATCAGAATAGTCCAATAGTTCAGGGGCTCACCTGGGAGCTTGCAAATCCTTGGTCAAATTCCTTCTTTCCCTCAGGTGGATGGGAACAAGGGGCCTTCTGCAGCCCAGGTGAGAACCCTAACCACTGGGCTATAAGTTACAAGAGAAGTCCTCCTCTTCCATGTGCCTGGCTTCTTGCAAAAATGGTATTGGTGCCTAATTCCAAAGAGGATTCCCAGCTGCGAGATGTTAATACAGACAGATGCCTCTCTGAAGCTTGGACTTAGGTGCTTATATCCAGGAGAGGGCTAGGTCTTAGCACACATCTCTCTCATCAGCATCTCCCATCATTTAGCTTAGGTGGCTCCCCTCCTAGCCTGCTGGGTTTTGTGAATCAGTCTGAGGTGCTTGTATTTTCCCATTCATTATACAGGGAACCTAGAGCATAACTCAGGTTTTGTGAATCAGTCTTTTCTAGGTGCTTAGCATCATAGCACCTACCTCCATGTGTGCGGCCAGGCCTTAGACTTTAGAAGACACTTTCTAGGCTCATTCTTTACCTACTCTATAGAATTATTGAGCAACTAAAAACAAGTCAGAATGGAACAGTTTATGCAGCCTGAGCTACAGCTGTCACTTGTGAGAAAGCTATCACAATTATATTAACAGATTCATAGAATCTGCTGTCAGGCATGTTTTCCAATTCTTTAATCATTCACATAGCTCTTTTCTCAGCCTTCCCCAATTTTTCAACATTCTCCTTGAAGTGTGGACACCAGAACTAGACACAGTATTCCAGTATCACTCACACCAGTGCCAAATACAGAGGTAATATAACCTCCCCATTCCTACTTAATATTCCCCTGCTTATACATCCAAAGATCACACTATCCCTTTTAGTCACAGTGTCACACTGAGAGTTCATGTTCAGCTGATTATCCACCGCAACCCACAAACCCTCTTCAGTTTCACTGTTTCCCAGCATAGTCTCCCCAGCCTGTAAGTATGGCCTTCATTCATTGTTCCTCGATTTATAACCTTGCATTTGACCATACTGAAACACATCGTTTGCTTATATACAGTTTACTAAGCCATCCAGATCACTCTGTGTTAGTGACTTGTCTGCTTCATTATTTACCACTCCCCTAATCTTTGTGTCATCTGCTAAATCAGTGGTGATTTTATATTTCCTTTTAGGTAATTGATCAAAATATAAATGGCATCATTCCAAGTTCCAGCCCCTGCAGGACTCATTAGAAACAGACCTGCTTGATGAAGATTCCTCATTTACAATTCTACTTTTAGAGCTATCAGTTAACCAGTTTATAATCCATTTAATATGCCCCATGTTTATTCTGCATTGTTCTAGTTTCTTAATAAAAATGTTATGTGGTAACAAGTCAAATGCCTTACAGAAGTCTAAGTACAGTGCATTAACATTATTTCCTTTATCAATACATTATATCACACTAGTTTTACAAGATCTATTGCCACAAATTCATACTGATTAGCATTTACTATATTACCCTCTTTTAATTATTCATTAATGGTGCCCCATTCAGCCTTTCCATTATTTTGCTCAGGATCAAAGTCAGGCTCACAGGCCTGTAATTACTTGTAATTATCCCATTTACCCTTTTAAAATACTGGCACAACAATTAGATTTTTTCCAGTCTTCTGGAACTTCGTAAGTGTTCCAAGATGTCTTAAAAACAGTCTTAAGACGTCTTAATTAATGGTCCTGAGAGGGCCTTAGCCATCTCTTTTGAAATTATTTGATGCAAGTTATCTGGATCACTTGATTTTAAAGCTGTCTAACCTTAGTCGCTGCTGTTTAACATCCTCTTTAATTACTGCTGGCATTAAAAGTATTTCATTATCAACATGAGAGGGTATGAACACATCATCTGGTTTTTTCTCCAAATACCAAAAAGAAATAATTATTGATCACTTTTGGCATTTTTGCATTATTATTATTATTAATTAAGTCAAAGACAAAGGAACAGTTCCTCTCCTTTCTCATCCAAAAACAAAACAAAACACAAACTTAGCTCTTATACATCATGGGCCAAATTCACTTCCTTTTCCTCACCAATTTACACACCACATGCAAGGGAACACCACAATGAATTTGCCATACTACTCTTTCTCTGAAGTTGTATAGGTTCTCTCCCCAGCCCCCAGCTGTCAGTATTAAATGCAACAAAATAAACAACATCTGGTAGCAACTTTCATTCTCCCTTTACATCGTAAGATGAACAGGTGAACATCAGCAGTGATTTATCAATTCATAGAGTTTTATTGCAGGATTTATCATAGCAGGTTTTAAAAGGCTAGAATTTGAATTCTTAGCCAAGAGCTAGTGATAACTCTGATGCTTTTGCAGAAAGCATTAATTCCTCCAATAACAGGTATGGGAAAATTATTTTTGTGCAAATCCAGAATTGCACAGAAAAACGATCAATCTTCTTGGTTGGAGAAATGATTTCTTCTTCAATGTACAGACAAGTCATTGCTTGTTTCAGACTTATTTTATGTTTCTTGGTTAAATTGTGTAATAATGTGTTTAGTTCCCACGGCTGAACAGCATGATGTTAAGTAGGAGGCCAACTTAATAGCTAAAATGATTATATAAGATTTGTTGCTAAATGAGCAGAACATTGTTGTTCTAAATAGTCACTATAATCTGATTGTGGTATGAGCTTCCCACTGTGACATACTCTCGTAGATTCTTATGGTATGTTACATTGTATTTGTTATGGTGTTTGTTTGACAGAAGGAGTTAAGCTAACATTCTAGTCATGTTGCCATTGGCTGGGTCCTCCACAGCTGTTCAATGGTGATCATGGAGCAAAATCAAGAGGAGTTAGTATAGCTAATAGCCAGATTTCCATTTAGAAATTTGGTGAGCAGTTCCCCTGCTTCTCTCTCGTCAACTGGTCATAATGCCCAAACCTCAGCAGAGCATCCGAGAAGACTAAGGAGGAAAGATGGTGCAGTTGAAGTCGCAGTACTGCGCTCTATGAAAACAAGGAGGAGATCTACCAGCAGACATAGAGGAGATATAGACTCCCATTTTATCTGTGTGTAATCTAGTTAATGTATTCATTACTTTGTTCTGTTGCTGTTTGAACGGTTGTTGATTTGTTTCATGCATTATTTGTTTTTATTATTATTATCATTGCACCATAAAGAACCATAATACTGTGAAAAAGGGCTATAGAAGAGACTAAATCAGAATAGTTTGGAGAGTTACCAAACTAGAACCCTTTTTAGTTCATTGATTTGAGAACAGAATGACTTATTTAGGTTGTCAGCAATGCCTGAGACAGATGATTAAATTCTCTGATCATTTGGGGATAATCTTCTCTAACAGCTTTGAAAGAAAGGGACCAATATATCAAAAAGGAAGCAAGTTATCAACCTATAATTGTTTGAGAGCAAGTGACAATATATTAAACAAGGATCGCAGCTATTAACAACCTCTGACCTTTTTTTTTTTCCTTTTGAGGGCAAAAGATATGTAGCCTATTAAAGATGCATTTCTTTACTGTCTAATGAGTGAAAAGGAAAAACACCTTCAAAACCGAGTCAGACTTGGTCTACACTAAGGAGTTAGGTTGACATAAAGTAGCTTATGTCAACTAAACTATGTCAGTGTCTATACTACAGCCTTGTCCCGCCGATGTAAGTACTCTACTACACCAATGTAATAACTCCACCTCCATGAGAGGCGTAGAGTTTCTGTCGGTGAAGTTAGGGCGTTCCTTACATCTGCTGTTAGCTAGCAGAGCCGTGAAATTGACAAGAAAGCCAGCTCCCAGCTGGGGTTCTGCTCCAAGCCAAGCTGTCACCCAGGCTCATGGTTTGGGCTACCACCCAGGTTCCCCACTGGGATCCCTGCTGCCCCTTAGAGTCCAGGCTCCTTGCTCCCTGCCTGGAGCACAGCAGCTGACTGGACTCCAGGTGCAGATCTCCTGGCCAGAAGCAAGAAGCCCCAAGTGGATTCCCCTCACATACACTTCCACTCCAGTGGAAAGATGAGAAACCCCAGGCGAGAAACCGCAGCCAAGAAGCCCAGAGAGCACCTGGGCTTCTAGCAGGGAGCTGCATGGAGCTCAGCTCCCCACTCTGCCCCTCTTCAGTCAGTGGTAGCACTCCTGGTGAGGATGCACACCATGGACAGAAGGAGGGTAGTGTGGACATCAGCCACTGCTATAATTACTGCGGTGACTGTAAGTCGACCTAACAGAGGTCAATTTAAGATTGTAATGGAGATTTGCCCTCAGAATGCACACATTTTGGCCAAAGACCTGTGAAAGTGGAGTGATGTGCCACCCATTCACTGGATTCACTTTGTTTGTGTGTTAGAATATGAAAAACGTCCTGCCTATTATGTGGTAATCTTCCTGGCAGAATGCAGTTAAATTTCAGTTGAAGAGCTATGTTTCTGCATCACCTTGAGCCATCCCTGCTAATGAATAAAGATGCTGTTGAAGTAATGAGCCACAGTATCAAAGTGGCCTATACTAATCATTTTTAAATCAAGGGTGGATGTTTTTCTAAGAGATGGGCTCTAGTTCAAACAAAAATTAATTCAGCAAAGTCCTATGGCCTGTGCCATGCAGAAGATCAAACTACATGATATCAGTGGTCCTTTCTGACCTTAACAGCCAATCTAAGGTTGTAAAAACTGTGACGCCCTCACGGTATCAAGCTTTGCTCCGTGACCAAATTTAAAATTTCCGGATCCCCTCAACTCGCCGATATCTTAATATGCTATGGGACTGGATCTTGTCCTTGGTCTTCTCCTTAGCCTGGCCACACGACAGGAGGGAAGTCCCCATTCAGCTGGGTAGTACTCTGGGTATAACTCACTCCTGTGCAGAGGGCTAGCACTAGACCAGGGACTGGCAACCTTGGCACACGGTCCAGCAGGGAAATCTGCTGGCGGGCCGGAACAGTTTGTTTATCTGCAGCATCCACAGGTTTGGCTGATCGCAGCTCCCACTAGCAGTGACTCACCATTCCAGGCCAATGGGGGCTGTGGGAAGTGGCACAGGCCAACAGATGCTGTGATTGGCTGAACCTGTGGACGCTGCAGGTAAACAAACTGTCCCGGCCCACCAGCAGATTTCCCTGACAGGCCACATGGCAAAGGTTGCTGATCCCTGCACTAAACCTATGCACCACTTAAGCCCTATTTTGAGGACTCAAGTGATGCATATCTATTTTGTTACCGCTGTGCACAAAGTGAATTTCAACCCAGATTTTAAGGCCAAGGCCAATTTTACAGTCACTTCTGATTATAAATACATTATAAAAGGTTTATCCTAAGAAGGCAGAGAAGAGGAATAAGATTCTCTGTAACCACAATACAAGAAATTCATATTCCAGCAGGATGCAAATACCTAATAAAAATCTCACACACAAAAAAAAAAAAATAAAAAAATAAACCAACCATGAGATTTTAGTGGCAAACAAGCAAGGTAACTCTATGCTACCTAAGAATATTATACCTGCCACTGGGGATTACATAGAAATAGATGCCACTTATAATACTCCCCTTTTAGTTTGCTTACTTTAAAATATAGAGTAGACATTCTGAACTATCTGAATTCTGACATGGAATTAGTATGAAAGTTATTTTTTTTTGTCTTCTTTTTACCCCCCTACCTCATACATATTTATTCCATTTTTCAAAGCAATCTAATTAGTAAGTGGAACATCCCACCTCTCTCTTCCAAGAGTTTCAGCCTCTCTCACATAATCCAAGCTTCAGGAGACTTGAGCTGGTAGACAGTATGTAATCTTTGGTGCTGTGAAATTGGTGTGGTTTACTTCAAACAAAAGAAGGTTCTCAAGCATTTTTTCCCCTGTAATCTCACTTTTCTTTTGTTAAGATGGTTATGCAAAATTCAAATCTTGTCCAGAAAATGATTGATTTCTGTGAGAGCTGTGTGAATTTATATAAGGGCAGAAAATAGCTGCATGGGAAGAAATATTTTCTGAGGTAGGAGAGAAATTTCTTTTGGAAGAAAAAAAGGCTGGGATTAGCCAGATTCATGGGAGAAGCAGGTTTGGGAGCAACACTGAGTTTTGTTGTCTCTCATCTCAGGACAGAGAATTATGTTAGCCTAATAGGAGAAAACTCACTCAGTTTCCCAGACAATCCCAAGTGTCTGAAAAACAGAGGATTTTGAGGCAGAGGTGCAAGAACATAGAAAAAAAGGTTTGGGATGATGAGGGTAAGCCCTGCAGCCACTGTAAGGGGAACATTTACAGAGGAGGAGAAGGGGACATGTCCTCCTCATGCCCTACTCAATGGTTTGCACTTGTGTTTTCAAAGAATAAACTAGTGTCAGAACCAGAGGGCCATGGGAGGCTGGACAAGAAACAGACTGAAAGAGACCTCAGATGAAGGACAAATTCTATAAAAGGAGCTACACAGGTGGGAAAATTAACTCACAAATCATGTTCTGGTGGAGATGGAAAATCCTCTTGCTGAAAAGTGTAATAATTACTTTAGCTGTGTCTGCCAAAGGGGAAAAGCTATCATGCCATAAACCTTCCCTAAATTAAAAACACAAAAGGCATAATCAACAGATCATGCCCAGGAAAGTAACTTAAACTCCTTTTCCTGTGTTTTATGTCTGTTACATGCTACCTACACCTGCCTAGCCATGTAAATGATCCCAGTATAACAACAATTAATAATAATAAACAAAAATGGAATAGTAGTGCTGAGTTTCCATCCTTTTATCTCAAACACCATCACCAATTACTACTGCTTTGTTTCGAGGTTACTTCATGTGACTGTCAATCTGATTCGTTCAAGTATATGCTTTGTTGTATGTGTAAGGAGCCCCTGACCCCTCTACATCTCTTCTTACTCTCCTTGTGTTCAGCAGGACAGTAACACTTTCGCCCAATGGATTTCACAGATTTAAAGTCTGTGATTCAGCCAGTGTATAAATACAACCATTTATAAAGGTATTTATGTGACTAAAAATGCAGATAGGCACCATAGGGCTTTTGAAAATCCCACTAGGCACTTATCGGTATGTTCAGGTGCCTAAATACTTTTAGAAATCTGGCCCTCTCATACCACCAAATCCCCAGTATGCTTTTTATTTAGAAAAGTCCTTGTATCTCAAGATCAGTCATGCTCAATTTCTCATTCATATGTTTTCAGTGCTTAACAGATCTTCTCTGTTTACATTCAGATTAGTTGGGTTCACTGTTCTCTTTACCTAATACTCTTTCTTTTTTGATTGCAAGACCATTATGATATCTATACATGCAGGTTTCAGATTAACCAGTGGTCTAGATCCATTCCAGTCCATTTTCAGGTATAAAATGCTTGCTTAGTATCATGGATACTTTATCCTTCAATTCCAGCCTTTGTTGTTCCTAGATTAATTGCTCACTTAATGACTAGGAACAATAAAGCTATCCATATCAGTGATAGTGTCACTGAACTGTGTCAGACTAAAGGATACAACAGATTAACAACCACTAAATGCTTGCAGTTTATTATTATTGGCAGGTATGTTTACCTTTACGAGAAAGGTAACATTTTAAATCATTTCACTGCAGCTCTATCTATACTGAGAAGAAAACATTGCAATATTTTTAAATAATTTCCATGCGAGAGAAAAACAACTTTAAATAGCCTGTATGCCATCCACATTGGTGGCAAAACCATCCTAGTTTAAACTGTTTGGTGTGTGTGTGTTAGAATTAAAATATACTGTATTTCCTAATATGTGAATACTGAACTAGTAAGGCTCAAACTCATTGAAATGACTTCACTTGATCAGTGTCAGGAGACCAAATCACGATAGATCTCACAATTTATGAGGCACTTGTATGACATTATTTGGAAGTGAATGCCATCACCACCCACCTGAAGCCATTTAGGGATATGTTTAAATCTAAATAAACAAACACTAATCAGCAACATGACTTTATTCTTTAACTGATAAGAAGACCTTCAATACTGAAGCTGTATGATCTTCATAGCGTCCCAGTTTTTTAATATACAAAAGATATTAAAGGATTTAACAACCTGTTCATATGCTTGTATAATCACTTCCCATGTAAACAAACCAAGACTAGAGTGTTTACCCTTTCTCTTTCCTGCCACAGAATAATTAGCAAAAAGAACAGGAAAACTTGTGGCACCTTAGAGCCTAACAAATTTATCCGAGCATAAGCTTTCGTGGGCTACAGCTCACTTCATCAGACGCATAGAATGGAGCATATAGTAAGGAGATATATATATATACATACAGAACATAAAAAGGTGGAAGTAGCCATATCAACTCTAAGAAGCTAATTATTTAAGATGAGCTATAACCAGCAGAAGAAAAAAAATAATTAGCATGACCTCCTGGATGAAATGTAAGTTTAACTTTCTTTTGTTACTCCTTTAAAAATTGGAAACATACCCACCAATATTAGAAGCTTTGAATAGCCTCTCCTCTTTGTACCCTTGCCATAGGTACTCTGGAGTTTTGTTCAGGCATTATAGATGGTAATTTTACTATCTGGGAAGATCAAGGTTAATTGATTCTATCAGGCCTTTTAGAAAAACCCACTCATGAGTTTCCCTTAGCTGATTTATAAGAGAACTTTTTCTATATCATTTTCTCTTCTCTCTCAGATTTGTTATAACTTCATAATACTCAAGCTTTTCCTAGCTTGAGAGCCTTAAAATAGAATGGGAGGAAATGTAAAAGATGGAACTCAGCTAGGGATCAGGAAAAGGTGTTTCCATTCTATATAATAAGCCCATTTCAAGTGATCTCAGGAAAATATGGTAATAGCTCTGAAGAAATGTTTATATCTCTGATTCTAGATCCCCAAATAGGTCCTCAATGCACAATTCAGAGAGACTTTCATTGTTTCTGAGATTACCTCATGTTAGAGATATTTACTCCCGAATTTGTGATTTCCTTGCCGGAGTGTTAGACTGTGATATTCCTGCTGCTGTCTAAGAAGCTGATTCTTTACCCATCCTAGTCAATGGAAATTTTGACATTGATTACAGTGGGATCAGGATTGTGCTCTAATTGCCCAAGCAATGGGACATTTCTATATAGAGGAATGACCTTGTTCTTGCCCCATATTCAGGGTATAAATTCTGCCTGAGCTGTTTGGAGCAGAGCTCCAGTAAATATTTTCAAACCAGTGCCTCGCACAGCTAGGGTTGCCAAATGTCTAATCACACAAACCTAAACACCCTTGCCATTTGCTTAAAAGAAGGCCCAAAATTTCGTGTATTGATACATTGCTCATACACAGGCCTGTCGACAGCAATTCCAGGCCCCAGAGCAGAACACGCATGCACAAGCCGCACCCACACAGACACAGTCCGCCTGACATTTGGGCGATGCTGCGCCTGCACTGGTTGTGCCCAGCGAGCTGCCAGCTGTGCTGATGATACCCAGTGAGCTGCTGGCTGCGCTGCTGGTCACGCTCTTCCGGCACCGCCAGAGCTTCCACATGTCCACCCGGTAGGGTTGCCAACTGTCTGGTCACACAAACCCAAAGACCCTGGCGCATCCCCTGCCCCACCCCTTCTCTGAGCCCATGGCCCTGTCCCACCGAGGCCCCAGCCCTGCTCACTCCATCTCCCATCCCTCTGTTGTGTATTCTCCCCTAGCCTCACTCTCATTCACCCAGGTTGGATCAGGAAGTTAAGGAGAGGGAGATGGTGAGAGTTTGGGCTCTCAGAGGGCATTTGAGTTCAGGAGGGGCTGCGAGATGCAGGCTCTAGGACGGAGTTTGGGTGCAGGAAGGAGTGCAAGGTACAGGCTCTGGTTTTTTACTTTTGTTAAGAAAAAAATTGGTGCTGTTTGACAAGACAGTGCAAATATTCGAAATAAAGAATAAGCTCATAGTGTCTTCCACCACAGATGATAGCCAGCATTGTGAATTCTATGACTGCTCTGTTTCTTATTATACAGTAAATGCAAAGATATCAGCATTATTTTGCAGACAGCCACCTACGGGACTGGAACCTCAATTTCTAGTGGGAATTGGCATCTAAAGCTAGAGCTGGTCAGGAATGTTTCAGCTAAACACAATTTCATTAAAAAATGCTGATTCATCAACAATTCATTTTCTAGTTTGAAACTAAATTTCAAAATGAAAAGTAAACTAATAATCATACATTTATTTAAAAAAATAAAAATCAAAACAAAATGTTTTACATTAATCAATTTTATGTTTTACTTTCCCATGAGAAAGCTTTTGAGTTTTTGGGTGATGGGGAAAACATCAGAAAAAATCAGATGTTCATGGGCCAGGAAATCAGTTTCCCATCCTACTCTATCTAGAACCATTAGGTAAGTTTGAAAATCACACCCATAAGAACATCCATACTTGGTCAGACCAAAGGTCCATCTGGCCAGCATCCTGCCTTCCAACAGTGGCTGGGCTTGATGAACAGAACAGGTAATCAAGTGATTCACCCCCTGTCTCCCATTCCCAATTTCTGGCAAACAGAGGCTAGGGACACCTAGAGTACTTTCCTACTCCCAGCAAGGCCGGTGTTTTCAAAACAATGTAAGCACCCTATGTTAGGCACCTAAAGTTTGAAAATTTTGTCACAAATGTTTAATTTAGGGCCAGATTCTGATACTGTTTCACTTATTTAAGTAAACCAAAATGCTTGTGGGTTACTAATCCAGATTAAGTATATCAGAATTTGGTCTTTAATATTTCAATAAAATATATTTCCATAATGCTTTGATTAATGCTGAAGAACATTTGAAGCTATAAAGCACTATGTAAGTATTGAAGATTATTATTTAATAATAATGAAATCTGTACATTATTTGTCTCATAGAAGAAATGGTGGAGTAAAGTTTACTTTCTAGTCACATAAAAAGACTGTCTTACTCTTATAAGTGACCTCTGTAGAGCAATATGGGTGTTCCCTGAGAACAGTGCAAGAAGAGAAGACAGATTGGTCAATACAAAATACTACCTATAATAAGAAAAGGGCTTTGCATGTGGACTTTGAGCAGGGCAGGACTCACTGGCGCTTCCTGCTGGTCATCCAGGGAATTAGCTTGCCAGCTTCTGGAGTGCCCTCTGCAGGCGGGTGTCTGACCTTTCCACTGGCCCCAGTGTCCCTCCCAGACCCTGGTGCCCTTTCTCTCAGGGTTCTTCCCCCTGCAGTACCCGACAGTCTCACTGGGTCTCCCCTCCTCAGGGAACCCTCAACCCCCTATCCCCACCGCACGTCAGTCTTTGGCTACTGCCAGTCACCATCTAGCCCCTGCTCATTGGGGCAGACTGCAGTATAATTGCCCGTCACCATCAGAAAGGAGGGTTTGGACCCACTGCCTCTGCCTGCCCTTGGGCTGCCATCTGCAACCCCAGTACCTTCTGCAGCCTTTTAGCAAGGCCTGCAGCCTGGGGGTTTTCAAGTCCAGAGCTCCACAGCTCTTCTGGCTTTCCCCAGCCCTGCTCCAGTCTAGGTACCCTGTTGTGCTCCCAAGCAGCCAGGACTGTCTCTCTCCACAGCTAGAGAGGCCCTGATTAAGCTGGCCACAGCTACCCACTCAGCTTCCCCAGCCATTCATAATCCCTCTTACCCTGCTGTAGCCCTCTCCAAGGCTGCTTTCATACTTGCCGGTCCGGAGCCAGGTGATCACCCTGCTCCAGAGCTCATAAAGGATTTACATAGCAATTTATTGTCCCACAGATAACATCCCATGTACATTTCCAAGAATCAAGTTATGCATCACTGGAAAATGGCACCCAAGAGAACTAGCACTACAGACAGCTGGTGAATCATAAAGCCTTTCTATAAACTGTCCGAGAATCCCTTGACACATGAATGTGCCACTGAAAGGCCATTTGTCATACCATGACATTCTGATGAAGTCCAGCCATAGGGCCCAGAGCTTTTCTACTAGATGTCAGTGGCAAAATTGCCATTGGCTTCAGTGGGAATGTGACTGGACCCGAACATTTTACATTCATTTTAAACAGATACGTTTTCTGACAGCTGATTTAAAGACAGAGTGTTAGGAGATGGAGGCTGTTAATTTTTACTATCTGTTCTAAACTATATTATTATTATTATTATATATTATTTTATTATAACATTTTTACATCTAGTTTTCTTTATTATTTGATATGAACCACAGTGTGGCCTTGAATAATATTCTGCAAAATAAAAAAATAGCAATGTTGCTTTTTCTCCTTTGGGAGTCTTGCCATTGGCTTAAATGTGAGCAGAATTGTGTTTATTACACGGCTAACCCAATTCTTCCCACAGGTCCCACTCACAAAGGGTCTGCATCTGTATGCATATTCATCTGAGAGCAAAATTTGAACCATATGCAGTATACACTTACAGGTCTGCACAGGCGAAGGGGTCCACTCAAGTAGATCCAATCTTATAACTTGAGCATTTAAAGGCAATTTTATATTGAACTGAAAGTATAACATTTAAATGTTAGGTTCTAGTAGGACATAGGATGAGCTGCATTTGGAGACGCTGCATTGAGTGGAAAGCAGGACAGGGTCTGTAAACAAATGTTCAAAAAAGACTCTCAAACCAACAGTGATGACAATTAACAGTCTCACAGCCATGACTGTCAGAGTTTTCCTAAGAACTCACGGCCCATGAACCTTGATGAGTATAGGTCCCAAAACATCAAAGCATTTTAACTTGTTTCCTGTTGAAGTCAATGTTACTGAAGCCTGGGCTTAGGTGATTTGCTCAAAGGGATAGACTGGTGAATTAGGGCTGTAGTCAATCTGGGCATGACCAATGTGTACTCTGTTCACTTGCACAGGATCTTCATCTCAGTAAGCTACAACAACTGAGAAAAAAACAACTGAGCAGCGTTGCACTGCAGTGCCACTCACTCAAATTTGGCCAACTGCCCCTTTATCATGGAGGAGTGGCCAAACCAAACCTGAGCTGCACTGTGACCCCATGTTCCTCCATCATGATGGCATAATGTCATGTGTGTGTGGTGCAAGCAAAGCTGGGCAGCCAGGAACATGAGGAGGATTGGGATGAGTTACCCTAGCCTGGAACAGAAGTGGAGTGCTGAGCTGGGAAGGCATCACTGATTAGCCAGGAAGGTCCTTTGTGTGTTGGGTGAGGGCTAGGAATGAGTTTTTGGTGAGCTATAAGGTGAGTGGGAAGTGTTGGGGGGCTGAGGCATTGAAGGAGAGTGAGGATTTTGGTGGGCAATAGGGTGAGTTGTAAAGGCTGAGGGGGGAATGCAGGAAATTGGGAGTGGTGGGGTTGGGGTCTAGGATGTTGGGGGTGAGTGAGTGATGTTTGTGTCTGGTGAGAGTGAGGTGGTGGGGCTGTGGTGAGCAAATGTATATCAGAGCTTCTGGGATGTATGTGGGATCTGTGCTGTACGAGGGGCATTTTGAGGTCTGTGTGCGGTGAGATATGTGTGGGTTGAGGTACAAGGGACGTTCAGGGGTCTGCGTGTGAAGTGAGTAGAAAGGAGCACTGTGGAGTCTGTGTGGGGTAGGGTATATATGGGCCGAGGGCTGTCTAGTTCATTGAAGGGGAGGCAGAGGGGAAGGTGCACAGGGCCCGAACATTCTTTAATCTGGGCCTGGCCTTGGTTCCCTATGACAATGGCTGATGTGGCTGATCCCCACACATTAGGGCTCTGATAAGGTGCAGGGATCTGCCAGTAAGGATATCATTGAAGGTTATGGTCCTATATGTACAGTGCAGTGGAGGATGGGAAGAGTGATCTGGATTTTTAATTGTTTTTTTAAAAAATAATCTATTGCTGTCTAAACTAAATGGTTAATTAATTCATTATAATTAAGTCTGGTTGTTTATCAGGACAAAAAGTTACAGGGCATATTACTTCGAGCTAAACATCCTTTATTTTACAATACAAATTATCTTTATTTCAAACTAACATGCCTTATAACTTTTTGCCCTGACTAGTTTATAATAAATTAATTAACCATTCATGTAAGACAGCAGTAGACTTTATTTAATTTACTAGGAGTAAGGGGACATTAGCCAATGTTAGAATTTCTGTACCAGGTGAAATGGACTCTGGATAGGTCCTTGGTAGCTAGAGCACACTGAATTTAGTCACTACATCATAACGCCACAATCTCCCCCCACAGAAGAGTTGTTGATGCTTTAATCGAATTCATAGTGAAGGAAATAATGTGTTCCTAGAGTGGAGAGAAAAATGCTTTATCACCCTGGGAAAGATCACTAATAAATCAATATTAATGTTTTCTATGATTTTATTAAATATGTTTTAAAGTCAAGTATTAAGGGAGCGTTCTTTTATGATATACTGTTCAAAAGCATGCTGCTGAGGAGAGCTCTGCTGTAGCGTAATTTTCATTTGACATAGGTAACGGGGAATTCAAATTAAGATTTTTCAAGTAGTAGTTCAATAGACATCCCAGTGCTTGAACAGTATGCACCATGTAAGCTATTTGTGATCAGACTATGATCTGCATTGTAGAAAGACAGAAAAAAGAGGACCTATGGGCCAGTCTTGAAAATCCTTATCTGTGTAATTATTATTTAGCCAAGTAGTTTCATTTACTTCAATGTCATACTTCCATTAGAAGTATTCATATGAGTAAGAGTTTGTAGGTTTAGGCTCTTAGGGCTCGATTCCACAGCTATATAAGTTCCTAAAGTTGCAGATAGGCACCTAGTGGAATTAGAAGTGCCTAAACAGGTTAGGCAACTAAACCCCATTGATTTAAGTGGAAATTAGGCACCTTACCCTGTTAGTTATTTTTATACACTCCCCATGTTGCATATCTTTGAAAGGCAGGCCCTTGTGGCCTTATTCTGCACCATTTTAATCAATTTAAATTTTAGCCTTGAGTTTAATAGAAGTAGGATCAGGGCCCCACTCAGAGGCAGCATGCTCTATTTGTCTGTTCATAGGATTGCCAGCAATACCTCAGTTCTAATCTCACTTTGGCTTCCAATTTACTTTGTGGCCTTGCTTAAGTCATTTAGGTTTTGATCCTGCTCCCAGTGAAATAAATGGGAGTTCTGCCATTGAATTGAATGGGAGCAAGTCAGGCCCTTAATCACTTTGTTTCCCTGTTTTCACATCTATAAAACTGAAATAATAGTACTTATATGCCTACGGTATTGTGACTTTAATTAGCTACGGTTAGCACAGTACTTTAAAGGTGCATAATGCTAAGTATTATTATTAAAGCGGGAATAGATAACTAAGTCAGTGAAGACATTGGCAACTTTACAAGATCTGGCTTTTTCCTGTCTTTTCAGAAGTTGTTATTGGTGTTATAATATGATCTGTTTTAGACACTTCACTTCCTTCAATCTCTCCTAACCTGTAGTTGCTACCATGCTATTGATATTAAATAGTAATAATCATAAACCCATATATTGTGCCTTGCCTTCCATCAGTAAGTGATAATATCTCTTTTTGCTTACACCCTCATGCCTCATTTTTTAATTCCTTCTATTGCATCTGTCCATTTTAAATGGTTCCTCAGACAGCTGGGTGCTTTGTAATACACCATGTACATTTACAGTGAAATATGAATAATAAAAATATCTCAAATATATTTACTGAAATGTACTTTCAAATATTTGAAGTAACATGGACAGTAAAACTGACTAGTAATGACCATTGGATTTCATAGACCATAGACCCCTCTCCTTTTCTAATTAATACTGAGAACACTTGACACTCTGTTGTTCATAAGGTTTGGGATAGAGCTATGCAAATAATTCATGGTTTATTCGATGAAGTGTGCCACTCTTTCTGTTTTCAAATTGTCTGGAAGATTATATCAAATCTTCTTCTTCTTTTCCCAACTAGCTGGGATCAGGTCACCCAATCAGTGTTTTCCAGGCTTGCTTGATCATAATGGTCCCTTCTGACCTTAAAGTCTATGAGTCCATGAGACTATGAATTGAAACACAGAAACTTTATTTAGGCACTGGCCTTCAATGCATATGTTGTCTGTGTTCTATGCAAATCACCCACATGACTTCAATTTTTTCTTTATTCATTTTGAGGTCAGAGTTTGTTAGTTCCCTCTTCCAGGCTCAAACACCTTGGCCATTAGCAGAATATCCTCTTCATAGATCAATTTTGTACTGCTTTGCATTTGGATTTGCTTACTTATGAAGTCAGTCACAATTATGAATAGTAATAGACTAAGCACTGGAACCCTGGTGAAGCCCTACCTTCACTTTGAACCACTCCGCTACACTCCAAAGGAAGGGCAGCAGCACTTTTGTCATGGAACCATGATACAAACCCATCACCATCTGAACACATACATCTGGTACCCCATAGAATAGTAACAGAGGCACCAGCAGTCACCTAACTATTTTGTTAAGTGCTTTCTCCAAATCAATGAAAGACCATTCCCCTCCAGTTTCTTTTCCATTAATTGTCTAGCAATGAACATACCATCTATCCTCTCGTTTCCTTTTCTAAAACCAAAATGCTCCTTTCCTAAAATTGGTTCCACTGTTTGGTGACTGTGACTATCTATGATTCTCTCCAACAGTTTCATGCAGCAGCTTAATTCTTCAGTACTTCCAAGAGTTGTGTATGTCAGATTTTTGTCTGTGTATCAGAACCAGTATGGACTGGTAATTCTCTTGGGATTTTCTTCTCTTTCCAAATTGTGCCCAGGACTCCCATGAATCAGCATACACCAACCTCTGTCAGGACTTCAGTGTTTTCTGCTGTAACTTTATCCTGGCCTGCTGCTTTTCTGGATGCCATCTTCAGCAATGCAGCCTTTATGTCTGCCCAGCATAGGTAACCGACATCTTTAATTGTTGGTTCACACAATTTTCTCAAATGGGTAGCCTAAATTATTCATTGAATAGTTTCTCTGACTATTTCTTGGTTTGTGAACAGTTTGTTGGACACACACATCACATGTTTTGTTTCTGGTCATGAATTTTTTTGATCAGATTCTGAATACCAATCTGGCCTCTTTGTGCTACTTAGGCAACAGAAGGGGTGATGGAAGGCAGCTAGAGGTCCATAGCAGGGGAGTCCCCTGGTATGGGAATGAGACGGAATCTCCAGATGACATAGACCTGGCATTGCCAGTTGCCACATCACCCCATCCTGAAGCACTGGCATAGGATGCATATTAGGAAAAAGAAGGGACATGCCAGAGTACTGCTGTGCTCCAACAATTTCCAGGTGGAAGATAATCCATTGGGACCCCCCTTCTCTGCAGTCATGTTTTATAGCAGCTCCTAAGGTTGTCTTAAGAAATGCTGAACCAATGTAGAACCAACCCTAGAATCAGGGAGCCACAAGCAGCATCTTTCTGGCTCTCCCTCAGCTATATCCAGCGGATACTGGGCACAGTAGATAATCTGCGCTTTTGGATCAGGTTTCTGGTACAAATACTCATAATTACACATTCAAAATACACTTTACAAAATGTTCTGCAGTATTCATTTTAAATTCACTGTCTCAGCAAACATTCCTGCCAGTCAATTAATTTTCCAGATTAGAGTATGGAAAGTAAACACAAAAGTGATGCAAACACAAAGTGAATTAACTTATAAATTCTACTACATATTCTTCATGGTGCTTGGTGGTGGGAGGGTTGGTTTTGGAGGGGGGAGTTGTTCTAATCTGGAAGAATATGTCCACTTTTCCTGCCAGAGAGAGAGAGAGAGAAGATGAATTGTATGAAAACAAATATAATATTTATCTTGAGCACTGTGTTTTCATAAAAAGACACACACTTCTGTAATATTGGTCATGCACTTGTAAAAATGAACATTCTTGTCTTTATTGCATGCAGCTGACTTCTTATAAATGTTTTGTAATTGTTCAGAAAACCCCTTTAATTCTCTCAGCAGGTTTTGCATAATAATACGACAATATCTTTCCTTCCTCATCGCTTTCCTCTCATCTCTGCACACAAACAGATTTTAGGGCCCTTCTTATGATCCGATCTGACAGTGCATTACCCCAATGTAGTGTCCATTGTGTATAACTTACAAAGTGCCTTCGGCTGGAGCTGAAGCAGATCAGTTCCATTCCAGGTCCAGACTAAACAGATCAAGATAAGGCAAACTTCAATACGCTGTTGCAGTGAGTTTTGATCTCTTCTGTATTAAGAGAAAAAATAAATCGACCAAAAGTTGCTTGTGGCTAAACAGCATGGAGTAAATATTGAAGGGCATTTCTGAAGCCAGTAGAAAGTAACCCACTCAAACAAAATAGCCAGATTTTTCCAGTGTGCTGTATTCATTTGAGGTTAGTGGTTAAATAGAGAAGATTTATATTAATAAAAGTAATTGTGTGGATGAACTGTGTTTAGTTACTATTAGTTGGGACTTTGCAAAATGTAATTCTCAGAAAAACAGCAGGCCATCTTATTGACACCATTCCTAAAAACGCATGAAATGAGTTACATAGCAGCTGGTGGTGACTGTGACAGAATTTAAATGACAGAATTTAAATGGCATTATTGTTTATTTCTCATGTTATTACAGGAAAAGAGGAGGCCTGAAATGGAATGTATTGCTGGAGGAAGTAAGATATATTTTATCCTATCAGCATAAACTGAATTTATGAACTGACTATATTATACCTAAAGAAAATAAGTATTTATACAATCCCATCACATCAAGTAATTAAAAGGTGTATGACTTAGAAGAAAACACTGTGATCCCTGTGTTATGCTGTTATTGCAGTTTAATCAGATGATAGACTACAAGTGTGATTACACATACACATAGTGCTCTAATTAATATACCTTGTCCTGCGACCTCTCTCTCCCTGCCTTTCCATAATTCCAAACTTCTCACCTCCTCCTCCTCCTCCTCCCTTCTCTCTCTCTCTCTTCCCTATAAATATCAAAAAAAAAACCAAACCATGCTGAGAAAATTTGACAGTAATGATAATGCTTGGGAAAGAGTGACTTTTGCTGAGTTCTTCACATATAGGTGGACTGAAATGTTTAATTCAAAACTTTTTTTTTAAAGCTCAAAACTTTTGCAAAGAACATTCAGGTTATTTTTAGGGGAGTTTTTGTTTTTGTTTTTGAGTCAATTTTCAAACTTTAGATTTTTATCTTTCCTCTTTTTACCACTGAATGCAATAGAATGAATGATGCCTCAGGGTACCCTCTTCCCCCCCCCCCCAATCTACAATTTCTCAAAACTTCTTGAACTTTGGAAAAGTTACATAGTAGTAGAAGGAAAAGGAAAACTCTCCAACTTCCCTCAGTGCAACTCTGAGCAGCCTGAAAGCTGTTCTGCCCCACCCTGAACCAGCTGCAATATCTCCAAGGTAGTTTAATGGCAGCCAGCAATCAGTCAAACATAGGAGAGCACCAGCAACACGTCTTTTTCCCTCCTGTGCCTCTGTGCCAAAGGCCAAGAGGTAGGCTGGCTTATGAGCTACTGCAGCAATTTCTGCTTCACCTGACTATTTCATTAGTCAAGAAGAATCCTCAGATGAATGGGTCTGCTCGTTTTACAGAATGGCACAAAGTAACAAGGGCATGCTAGAGAATCAGGACCTTTGCATTGCCTTCCTTTTCCCTAACCTGAATAAATATTTCATAAAATGTATTTAAAGTGAACGCTTTCTCAAATCATGAATTTTAGAACACGAGCGCATATCTACTTTATGTGGGGAAATGATAAACTATTTGCAGTTTTTGAGTCCAATGAAAGGACTAAACCTTATTCAAACAATTAGCATATGTAAGGTTCTGACCATGTCCCATAAGATTTCAATGGGAGACGGATTAGTGCCTTCAATGAAATTCAGTGATATTCAGTAGGGCTGGGGAAAGACTTCTATATAGTTCCCCTGGTGAGGACAGAAAAACAGGTATAGCCTACAATTAGAGACACTTAAGTGTCTTTATATATATATAGCTTGGATACATATTTCTGAAAGACAAATCTGTCCAAACCCTTTGAAATTACTATCAGTATAACAAATAAAAAGCATGGAAGGGGAAAAAGATGTTAGAAAGGGAAGGGTTTCTTCAATCAGTATAATCTGGGCTGTGGAATTTGTAAGATGCTTTATATGGATTTTTATGGATTTTAGCTGGACTGCCAAGGTATACTGCTTTAATTTTAAGGCTATACAGTGCTGCATGGAGAAAATGATTGGTTTTGTTGGCTTTCCAAATTCTGATATTATAGGTGTTTGACTAATTTAAAGATTATATTGATGATAATTAATAATTAATACATTTTGATGGCACAGGATCACAAAGGATTTACAAAGATTAATTAATGAAGCTTCACGAGATCTTTATGAGGCAGCAGCAGCTGCTGCTAAAAATAAAAATAATAAATAATCATAATGATAAGCATGATAAACACAATAAAAGTTCTCTTTTATAGGTAAGTATGGTCCATTATGGATGGGGAAACAACACTCCAGAGGAGCTGTATGATTCACCTACATTTCCAAAACAAGTCAATAGCAGAGCCAGGTATAGAACTTACAAACCCTGGAGCCAACTGCGACCAGATTTTCAAAAGTGCACAGCATCCACTACTCCCTTTGTTCTCCTTCAAAGAGGTGCCTAAATGGGAGCTGTTGAATGAAGTGATCTTCTTGAAAATCTAGCTTCTGACTCCAGGGCTTAATTTGTGCCAGGGCTTGCCAGAGCTGAGTCCCGGCACCTCTGGGCTTGCTGCATAAGTTACGAATGTAAAACAATTGCTTGAACCCTGGCACCTCTTTCATTACAAATTAAGCACTGTCGGCTTGGTTACCATGAGTTCAACTGTACAGGTCTCAGAAGAGATGCATTAAAACTAATAAAACAAAACTGACCTTAAACCTGTCCCTGCCAGCAGGTATATGGGATCTTGGGGAGCAATTACCACACAGGTGGGGTGCCAATTAATTTCTTTATTAAAGGAAAAGGGAAGTGATGGGAATTTAACAATAAAATACGATGGGATGGGGTGTATAGGGTTACAGATACAATGAATGGGGTTTCTTTATTGAAACAATGTAGGGAGTTCTGAACAGTGGGGTACAGAGTAAGTTGGGAGTTCAGCACAATCGGGATAAACAGACAAGTCCAATAAGCAACTCACTTATATATAGGAACAGCTAGATAAAGTGTGAAAATCAAAAACGCATATACATGTACCAAAAAGGAAAGTGCAAAAAATAAAGGAGCATTCTATAAATACAAATGTTACAACTTAGATAGAATGTATTAAGATGGTTGAGTGGCCTTATATATGTTCATTTTAACACAATTGTATTAATTGTATAATACATAGTATATTTTTCAGTTTTTTTCTATTATTTTATTTTTTTATAATTTATGGGTTGATTGAATGATAATTATGCAATGATTTGATATAATTGACGTGGATCTTTTTATTTGGATTTGTGATGGTTTCTTTTGTATTTATTCTCTTTTTAATTGTTTTTTATTTGTATCCTTTTTTTTTAAAATGTGGTTTGATTTTATGTTTTAACTATTAGGTATTTTTTATGGTTGTTTATTGTGTGTGTGTTTGTTTTTTATTTATTTTTTTTTTTTGTTTTTTTGTATATTATTATGTTTTTTTTTTTTGTGTTGTTTTTTTTTTTTTTTTTCTTTTTTTTTTTTTTTTTATTTTTTTTTTTTTGGTTTTCTTATTTGATTACTATTTGTATGTTTTTTGTAGTTTTTGTTTTTTTTTTTTTTTTTTTTTTTTTGTTTTTATTTGGAAGTATCCGGTGTGGCTAAGGAACAGGCAGCGAACACTTGAAGCCCTGCAGGGAAGGACAACGGGCTAGAGAGACGTTTTAAGCACCAGGGGGGAGATATGAGTGGGGGAAAACAGACAAAGTTTTATACGGGGAGAAACAGCAAGGGTTTGAAAGTTCGGTGGCAGCAAGGAGTTGTAACAGAGAGACATGGAGAAGCACGGGGGGGGGGGATTGGACAGGGGAAAAACAGAAAAGTTATACAGAGGGAGAAGCAGCAAAAACTTTATCTATCTTAACCAACAACTAGGCAAAACAACAAATATCACAATTCTAAGCAAAACTATAAACAAGCAACTATACAGAGCAACAGAACAGCAAACTATAACAAGGCAGAACTTACAAGCTTTACAATCTATAGGGAACAACAAAGAACAAGGCAGGTGAACTTACAAGCTCTATAATTAACAAACTATAACTTATAAACTAAAAAACAAACCTATGGTGCACCTTATGCTATGGGGAAGTTACAGAGGGCAGAGTGGTATGTGCCCAGGATGGTGGCTGCAGCAGGGGTACAGCTGCAACAGAGAGCCCCGCAGAGCACCCACAGGAGCAGAGCTTAGCAGCGGCACAAACTTATTTTTAGCAGCAAAGTGCTGCCGAGTTTAGGAGAGTTTAGACACAGACACAAAGTTAGCTTGAGTCTGTGTGCTGGGGAGACAGAGCCAGCAGCTAAAATATAAAATAAAAGTATAGAGAGTTCACAGAGGGATTCTTACCAGCCTCCAAGGACAGCAGAGGCAAAAGCAAGCAAGAGACACATCAGAAGGCTAGGGATACGGTCTCAATAATCAGAGACTCTCTCAGTAGCAATCGTTCTTCATGGGTTTTTTTTTTTTTCAAAAAATGGGGTACGCTCAAAAAAATAGGAGAGAAGGATAAGCCACAGCCAGAACCCCTGGCTGATCAGACCAGGCAGCAATGCAGGAACTTTCTGATCTTAGTTTAAAAATGTCTGTTTTTAAGGGCAAACTCAGGCAGTTTCCCGCCAGTACTTCTGATAGGCTCCCTCTGTCACAGGGGAGGAGAGAGGCAGGGACAAACTGTAGGTGAGCACAGAGACATGTTCGGGCAGTCCTGTGCAGTAGGTGACTCAAAAGCACATGAGGCCTATGACTCATGCCCAAGATCTTAAAAACACAATAGGTCTTGCAGCTCTGACACTGCCTACCCTACACGAGCCCAGGTTTAACAAGGTGATAACAGGACTAACCTTTGAACAGGGCAGTGGTCCCACTTAGCACAAGTGGCCATCCCTTTGAGAAGGGCAATGGCTCTTGGTAAACAACTTTAAGTGGCCCTCCCTTTGAGAAGGGCAGTGGCCCTGGTAAACAACTTAACAGCCAGGGAGGGGAGGCCACAGGAGAACAAAAACAAAATGGAGTATGGGGATAGCTGTAAGAAACAAAATGGAATAGGGGGATAGCTGTAACAGACAAAACCTATATGCTGACCATACATAAAAATATCAGGCACTGCTAGTTCTCTAAATTAGTGATGGACCCACTGAAAAGGAAAGACTCTGTCCTTTCCAATGGTATAAATGTCATGTCTTATGCCTCAGAATTATTTTGAGATGTTAGTCTTTGAATCTGGACTCTCAGTGGGAGAAGGGTATCCCTGATCAATTTATTTTATGTACTGGTAATGAACTCTTTATTTGGTTAACTTAAAATATAAATGTTAAAAAATGAATTCTTACCTTATGGACAGAAAGTAGTTAGTTGTCACTGCAAGCGAGATATTTAATTTACTGGATAAAGGAGTCGAAGTAATGTACTTTACAGATCTGTTTTTAGTCCATTCCTGTTTTCTGTTTTACTTAATGAACAACACCAAGTACATCTGAATCCTTTAGTTCATCTTTATACACATGAAAGACATATATAGATAGAAAGCTAGGAGGATAGATGAAATTATAGATGAGCTTCAGAGGGACTTTGATAGTATACAGACATAGCTTCCTTTTAATCATCTGGACAATCATCCACTTGTTTGCAAAAAGAAAAACACTAGAATTTTTTGGCACAAGATTTAAGTCAACTGGCATTAAATCGCTGCTGTAGATCAAGTCCCTCAATGGTTACCCCTTTGACTAGAGTATCTCATTTTAAATATTTAAGTTTCTATGTAAATGAGAATTCGTGCTAAGAGAGGCACATTGAAACATTAGTTTATATAAATGAAGTTGGGGTAAAATGAGGTGTGTGTTATTATTTGAAGACTTGTTATATTTTACCTCTCAGGAAAAGCTTGATACCATAATTACCATTTCCTCTGATTAAATAAGGTGATACAATCTATGTGGTGATATAATCTTCAGAAACAGATATGGCTGCCATATTATTTGCTCATGAAACTCTGCCGGGTTATATTTCAATGTTCAACAAATATCACTGCACTTTTCACAATGTCTCAGGATGAATGAACGTGGGAATGAAACATTTATTTTCCATTTCCATTTCTACAAAGTCTCAGGCAATAGGATATCTGTTAGGTACTATCCAAATACTTTGAGTATTTGACATTTTATCTCTCAGTATGTATTTGAGATCTTAGGATGCTATTACAAAACTAGTGTCAAGCAGAGAAAGCATCATCAAGAAGTGTTCTGTTAAATATTCTGTACCCTATAATGGAAAGAAAATCATCTTGAAATTAATTTAAGAAATATGGTTTGCCAGTTTACTTTTTTTTTTTAAAGGGGATGAGTCACTCGTCAAGAAAATTTACCATATTTGGAAGTTTCAATGAACTCAAAAGAAAAACAGGGTAAGATTTTCAAAAAGCTTAGCTCCCACCTAAGGCACCTCAATGAAATGGCCAGGTTTTCAAGAGTGCTCAGCACCTCTCAGATTCTCATTGTTCAAAAGAGCTCCTAGACGGTGAACTCCTTTGACATATATATATAAGGGTCTCAATGGGAGCTAGTAAATTAATGGGACCTAGCAAATTAATTATTTTTAAACCTTTCTCCTGATGTTAGAGCCACAGTAAAATATGTAAAGGACAAATATAGTTTGTCCTACTCATATAAGAAGCCCCATTGACTATTTGTGTGAATAAGAACAGCAGGCTTTGGCCTTGGAAGAGTTTGTAACAAATCCTGAAGTCTTTACTCAGTGCTTAATTGGGACTGAGTCCACAGGAACTAAGGAAACTCCACCGGTATAAAATATATCAGTCTGCAAGTTGACAAACATGAGTGGACTTCACTAGTTTTGCTTACGTAGGGTTGGCAAGAATTGACCTTTTTCGTAATTTTCTAAAGGAAAACTGTTCTACCATGGACACAAAAGCATAGGTGATTCCAGAAGCAAAACTTACACTGCAGTGTCATATGTGCAGTATATATAGCTAGTGTCTTAGCAGGCTTTACCTTCAAAAATTAACTGCGAGGGCTAAGTTCTTAGTAAAAGTTAAGTCAATATTATATGATAATGTTATGAGCTGGGTGAAACTTTAATGTGAGTTCAGTTAAAACCTTGTTGAAATTAATGGGTGTGAATGTCCCCTTCAGTTAACATAACTGTAAGGATAAATGAATCAGAAGTGCCCACCTGAGACAATAGAGTTATGTGAGCCACCCAGGAATTGTGGAGGGATTTTTGCTGAGTATTGTTTGGGGCAGGGGTCAGAACACAGAACCACACAGAGACAATCTGAAGGAATCCAAGCAAAAGTCTGTAAGCCAGGTGTGGACCTGAAAGAAGGCTGAGAAAGTGCTTTAGTGCCTCCTGTGACGTTATTGATATAAACTGGGACCATATAGAACATGGGTTGCAACCAAGGTTCTGTAGTGGCACCAAATTTTATGTAAAGAGGGTCATATAAGGTGTCTAAGACCAGGTTATGGGTTACTGGTTATGATTATGCTGTCTGTATGTCTGTATCATGTTTGTAGTTGAAGTTATGAATATTGGCTGTGTACTGTCTGTATTTCAAATTGGTGCTGCAGTTCTGGGTAACACCCCAGACAAGCTGGTGTCAGCTCAGCTTAGCCTGCTTGATGGCCCATTAAGGACCATCACCTACACAATTGACCCATTGAGAGGAGGCGGATACGCCTTGTGACTCAGCAAGGTGTGCAGGGACTGGCCCATGTGACTGCAAACTCCATTTTGCTGTAACTTTCCACAGTAGGAACAAAGGAGTGTTCTTACACCAGGAAAAGTCTATATAAGGTGAAGGCCTCATCTCCATTTTGTCTTCAATCCTGCTTCTTACCTCTGGAGGGACTTTGCCACAATCTGAAGCTCTGCACAAAGGACTGATGACCCATCCCAGCAGGGGATGTTCTCCAGAGACTAGATTTAAACCTGCAGTTTACTTCATCACTGCTCCAAGCCTGAACTAAGGACTTTGCCATTACTGTATGTAATTGATTCAGTTTAACCAATTCTAGCTCTCACCTCTATCTTTTTCCTTTTATGAATAAACCTTTAGATTTTAGATTCTAAAGGATTGGCACCAGCGTGATTTGTGGGTAAGATCTGATGTGTATACCCCACGGGGGGGAGGGGAAAACCCTTACAACCCCCCTACTAAACTACATCCCCTGAGTCCTGAACCCACCGATCTGGATTCCACCTCGTGAGGGTCACCCTGTCCCCATTACCCGGCCTGCTTGCTCTAATCATGACTATGTGTAACCCATTAGATGAGCGATGTACCCTCACTGCTCCCCTACTATATTTTGACCCCACCCACCGTACACCCCGCATTGGGGACATTACAGACTGTATGTACTATATGCTAACCCATAACCAAATACCAGCGTCCCCCCATACTCTGTGTGTTGCCCCCGATGACTAATGACTGACATGCCAAACTCTGTGTATCATCCTTATGTAAATATTCTCTAATAAACATATTGACCTGGGTCTGGGGCTTGGTCCTTTGGGATCGAGAGAACCTTTTTCTTTTACTGGGGTGTTGGTTTTTAACCATTCATCCCCAGGATGTGTGGCACTGGTGGTGATACTGGGAGACTGGAGTGTCTAAGGAAATTGCTTGTGTGACTTGGGGTTAGCCAGTGGGGTGAAACCGAGGTCCTTTTTGTCTGGCTGGTTTGGTTTGCCTTAGAGGTGGAAAAACCCCAGCCTAGGTCTGTGACTGCCCTGTTTAAGCTATTGGTCCTGATTTGGCACTCTCAGTTGGGTCCAGCCAGAATCACATCGTCACACCTGCGCTGGCTAAAGAGGCTTGGGGCTGTAAGCTAAAAAACTACTCCTTTTGCTTAGGTTCCTCCTGAGTTCACAGAAGCATTACTTTGTACATTCCTGGTAAATAAACAAGATTGCATTAAAGAAATACAAGACTCTGTCATCAATTTCTACTCCCATCTGGAACATCCCCAAGTTCCTGACCTTTGACTAGCCACTCGGGTCAAAAAGGGGAATGGTGATGACATCCAGAGAGAGAGAAGATGGATAGTAACGTGACAAGCAAAGGTGTTTGATTAAATCATTTTAAAGACAATTTTGAACTGTTTCAGGCTAACATGTTTTGAAAATGGTTCAACTCCTTGGCCCACTCCATACCGCAAAAAATTCCCCCAACACATGATTAGCTCTACTTGATATAGAGCTAACCACTCTCCAGATCTAGGGAGTGTAAAGCTGCTTTTAAGCCATTTATGCCTTCCCCTTTTGTCCTGCACCAAACACAGACTGGTCAGTGCTGAGTATCAGCCCGACTTTGCCTGGCCAGTGGAGACCACTGTGTTTTTATTTTATTTTCGCAGAAGGCTCCCTTGTCTTGATCTTCGGGAAGCTGATTGGAGACTGACACAAGATACTCTCAGTTTAGAATGATGTCTTCTCAGTTCTCCCAGCCTCTCCTTCCCAAACATCTCAGGACTGCTCTTAGAAACCACATTTGGACTGCTAGACATATCCCATTTTAGATTATTGATACTACTAACTGAATCAAAGACAAATTTGATACAACTACTGAAGACTCAGAGAGGAATAAAAAAATATCTAACCTACAATAGAGTGTTTGGCAGAAAGGTCGAGATTCACTTCATTTATTTGAAAATATGATTTTGGTCCAATGGAGAAACTTGGATTTACAGAATAATCTGTGTGTGTACAGTATGTAATGATGTACGGTGACCATTTAAGACAGTGGATGGAGCAGTTAGGTGAAACATTAAGTTAGAAACATTGTGCTGAATTCTGTCTTGGATGCTTATGCATAATTTCAAATGAGGTCAGTGGGAGCAACAACGGTACATCTAAGGGCTGCAGTCAGTCCAGTAAAGGGGAAAAAAAAGTAACGAAAACTAGAAAATAGCTAGTAAAAAGACAGCTGATCATGAAGATTGTAGGGAGGGACTTCTAAATAGATAACTCATATGTTTCCACCATAATACTTTTTTTTTTCCTAAATCACTCTCTCTTCAAGAGTAATATACCCCTCTTCATTCTAATCAAGGGAAAAGTAAAAGTTTCGTGATAGAAATGATTGAGCTGTAGTGCCATAGGATGCTCTTTGTCATTGCTACCAATGACTCTTTTGTATTCATTGATGTATTGCTTGACTTGCTGATTAGTTGTACTTAACTAGCCCACACTGGGTATTTGGTATATGCAGAACATTATTTGCACAGTATGTCATACAATCCGTAATACAGTAGATTTTCCAGATGGTAGTTGGTGAAAATTACTCATTTTAATATCACTACTCTGAGGGCAACAAATCAAAAGTCTAGATTCACACAGGTGTAACTAAGAGCAAAATAAAAAAAATGTTAACTTTGAGTCTTTCCGTCTTCAACCCTGTGGAATTATTATATACTATATATTTACACTGGTGTAACTGAGTGCAGACTTTGCCCTGATATATGGTTTAGATCACGTCCCCAAGATTCATACACACAGGGAACTGTCTACACACATATTTTCCACAAGGAAGAGTTAGGGAAAGTCAGCCATCTCGGTGGTACTATCCTCAAGTCCTGCTGGTGCCTCTCCATGGCTACCTCATAGAAGAGCGTGAAGTTAGAATCTGCATGGGCTTGTGTCTGGATACATTGTTGCTCCACCAATGGATGTATCTCCAGACTTTACTATCTTTACTGTGGAACAGCCACCTTCCCCCTCCCCTGACCTGTTCTCATGGCCAGGGGACTGTTTACACTTGCATTTTCATGGGAAATCTTTCACTGTTGGGTGCAGCTCTATAAGTGGCCACTCCTATGATGGGAGTGCTAATCTATACTGGCCACCAGTGCTTTTACCGCCATGGTATTTAGACATACTAGGACGGTAGTAAAGATGTCGGCAATCAGTGTACCATTGCTATACCTGGTGGAGTGGCAAACAGAGGGGAGAATTGCCAAAAATTGCCATTGTAGATGCAACCGGTTTGGATGATACTGAATACTATGATTCATGGTATCAAACAAACAGATCATAAAATTACATGACCATGCCAGAAGGAGACAGACAAGGGATACCTTTTAAAATATATACTAAAAAGCACTGACTCTCATCATACAAATTGCAGCAAAGGACTCACGTAAGCACCCACTTTATCACAGAGAGAAATTATCTAATCCTAATCAAATTAGGTCTGCTTCTAACACTACATGGACACAGGGAACAGCTGCATATACTTTCAACCAGAGCCACTAGCTTCTTATAAAAACATCTTTATCACAGTTCTGCTTCATTTTGGACTTAACTCATATAAGAAAATGGAGCTGAAATTACAGAGCTGGAGCAAAGTCACATTCAAATTGCATAAAAGAAAACAACCAAAAAAATAAAAAACATCATTTCTCCATTCCCCCATATGTGGACTTTAGAAATCTGGAAAGTGAAAACACTCATGGAAATTTAAACAACTAGACAACTTGGGCAGTTTAGAGATTACTGTGCAGGGAAACGTATTTCCACGTATTTCCAGGATCAGAAATTGCTCCTTTATTAAGTTCAAATTACATCTCAGCATTTCCAAACTTAAACAATTGGTCAGCAGTGTTGTTTCCCAGAGAGGAAGACAATTGACTATATGCTGTGTTAGAATAACTCATTTTACAAAAAATGAAACAAAACAAGCAAAATAAAATAAAATAATATCCATGAAATCACAGGCTGCATCAACTTCGCTCAACAAAGCAGCAGCCACTCTTAGCTGAGAAACGTAAAAGTGCAGTGCTTAGAAAATAGAATCATAACAGCTACATATTGTAGTTCCATGTACCATAGCACAGGTGCATCTGCCAATCTCCTATGAAATTACAAAATGCTTTCACTCATTGTTTGGATGATACCAGAAAATATGCAGTTCATGGGAGCACTTTATATTTCAGAAAGAGATAGGCAGAGATGCCTTAGAAATACATAATTATGTAACAGGTAACATATTGCTGATCACTCTTGAAATAGTGGGAAAGGTTTTACCATATAACAGGAGTCACCTGGAGGAGAGGGAGGGTCTCTGACCCACTTTTGAAAAGAAATATAAATTATTTTTGCCAAGGCCCAAATTTTCATTCCTTGCACATCCAATTTGTAATGGCTTCAGCTGGTTTCTTGTCTCTTTTACTAACCACAGAGGTCAATTGACAGAATCATGGATGGGAGCCCTGGTTACTTTTATTCCTTCAAGGCTTTTTGTGTGAAAAAACTGAATTCTTAGCAGGAGGTTGTTTTATTTCTAGTCTTGCTCAGCTTATTGGTTTTGGTGGGTTATGAAACTCTGAGGCCACTATAGATGCAGATGATCTTCTTTATGAAGTAAGAGAATGTATTAATTTCATTGATTCAGTATTTGGATTACAGTAGCACCTATGTGCCCCAATTGAGATCCAGGCTGGGTGTAGTACATGTATGTAAGAGATAGGCCCTGCCTCAAAGAGTTTACAGCCAAAACAGACAAGGTTTGGGACAAATTATTACTTCCATTTTTCCCCTGGGGCATTGAGGCATGCAGAGATTAAGAAGCTTGCCCAAGCTCACACAGGAAGTCTGTGGAAAAGCCAGACGTTGAACCTTGCTGTTGAATCACAGGTCTCCTGAGTTCCTGTCCAGTTCTTTAATCACAAGACCATTTCTTGAAGTAAGAAGCACTGTGCTCTAGGGTCGAATGGAGGCAGTGATATACTGAATGATTCATAATCCAGAAATTCTGCAGGTCATGACTTTGCTGGCCTCATATCTGGGCAGAGATAGGCTCCATTTACCTTCTTCATGGCAGTGCCATGCTTTTGTATAAACTTTTGCTCCTCCTGTTTCTTCATACTTCTCTGAATGCTCACTGAATTTTCCCTTTAAAATAATTTTGTAAATATAGCTTCTAATGCACAAAGGTTTGTTCTAGAAAATATATTCTTCAGCTAATCTTTGCTTAAGACTATATCATGCTCTCCATCTGCGTATGTGGAGGAGACCCCCCCACCCCCCAGTGCACTGAATCGACTCCAGTTTGTGTAGCAGTAATGCAGAATCCACAGCATTCTCCCTCCTTGCCTTGACACTATCATGGAGCCCTGTGTGATTCTGGGATGCATGGGATTTTGGGGGTGGAAGAAAGGTGCCCATCTACTCTCTGTAGCATCTTCCCCTGCTGAGACCACACTGATTTTCCAATTGGAAATCCAAGCAAGAGTTAATGCTGCTTCAAGTTGATGCTTTAGGCAAGATTAACTCCCTCTGGGGCCCTAAAAGACTATTACTGAATAGCTGCCAGGGCACTCAGCATGTGGCAGCCAGCTTGTGAAAGATGGAGCTGTTAGGCTGCAGAGGCTGAGCAGGGCAGTGTGAGGGGCTGATCCTCCAAACTGGATACCATCCTCACTCCTTGTTGTGCAATGATGAATCCTGAACTACCTGCCTAAGTCTCCTTATTTTAAAAAGTGTATTTTTTATTCATCTTAGGGGGGAGAGAATTCTTAAAAGCGAACTCCCAAATCACCAGACTAACCAACTTCCAGGCATCACCATTGGTCTCAGTTCAGAAATTTCTCTCATTAGTTATATGCAAGTGTCAGCCACAGTATTAGTTATTCATTAAGTATTATTTGTTATGTATTTATTTTGGAGAGGCTATAATTAAGCCTGCAACCATTACAAAGCTCTTTTATTAGCCCCCTTTGGCTTGGCCTGAAAACTACCACATTTATTCTGCAAGCAAAAAGGAACGTTTAATTTACTGAATTTCAGCTCAGGAACAAGATAGGCAGTTACTTTTCTCGTTTGAATAGAAAGAGAGAAACAATGTATTTGATAAAGAAAAGTATTTGAGGCAGACACTATTAGTTACAAAATGTTGTCTTCAGTACTGCAAGATAGTTTCAACACATTTCCTGTGGAATCTTTGTCTCTAAAGAACTTTATTTAAAGCCCCATCCTATAACACAGAATCATAGAATAACATCCTAGAACAAGTTCCACTCACACAGGCACAGAATGCTGCTGAAGTCAACGGGTCTCTGCCTATACAGAACTCATCACAGGATTAGGATTTATTCTCTATTTTTTGGACATACTTATTTTCCTTTCATATTAATAGGGAATATGCTCATGAAACAAGGAGACTAGTCTTATGTAATTTGCACTGAAGTATTTGAAAGTCACTTATTGGTATCCATGGTAGTATTTGGTGGTTTATTGTGGCTGCTTATCTTACCAAAAATCTGTGTGTTCTTTTCACATTATTTAAACTTAAAATATTAAATGTGACAGTTCTTTTCTACTTCAATGTTAGGAACTTTTTGTGATGTCCTGGTGGTGACCATAACACTGAATGAACCCAGTCCTTGGTGATTTCTTACTATCTCACTCACACATAGGATGGCCCTTTTACAAGAATTTTTTTCCTCCAATACGTCTTTCCTGGGTTCTTCTTTAAATTTGGCAGAACTAATCACCTGCAGCCCTAAAGTGATCATTTTGCAACTTGTAGCAGCGTCTTTCTCTCCTTCTGCTGGTTATATTTTGCTTCCATCCAGTTTTCCCTTTCTTATTCCTGGAAAAGTCAAATTTTCTCCATTTTACAATGTCAGAAGTCAATCAGATAAACGACAAGATTCTTGTTTTGTACATGCTTTTCCTCATCCTTCTTTTGACTTCAATTTAAACATTTTTCCATGCTTAATTTCTTCACTGTATTTTCCTGCCAATTTTTGTGCATAAACTTATTCTAAAGTCACATGAAATAAAATTGCTTCTAATGAAAACTATTTAAAGAAAAAGTTGTGCCTAGGCAATACACATCTTGAAACTCCTTAACCAGTTTCTTGTTTGTCTAGTTACAACACATCTTTATTCTTTCAGGGAAATAAAGGTGCAAACATCTCAGTACACTAAATGCTTTTCAATATGTCAAGCTGCAGGAGTAAACAGACTTGTAAGCTGTCAGCAGACAATCTGAAAAAGTAATTACCCAGGGGCTCTTTAAAAGAAATAGTGCCCTGTTAATTGGCTTTTAACTAGTGAATGTCCTTGAGTGGGTCTTTCCAAGAGAATGCAAATTTAAACAACACATTTCATTACTATTTGATGTATGATAAAAGCATTTGGAAATCAGTTGTGTTGGATATGCAAAATGCATTTAAGTGCACAGATGTACAAATGGAATTTATTTGGGCTGGGAGTGGAAGAAAGTGCTGCCTAAAGCTACAGAAACTGACAGTTTGGAGCTGCCCAGTTGCACATTTAATATAGGGTCTAATTTCACTTTTTCTGAATTCAGTAACAAAACTCCTATTGATTCCAAGAAAAGCACAATCGGGAGCTTAACGTCCCAGACTGTACATACAACAGATTTTCAACAAATGCTGGGAGATGTTTTGTGCTTGCACTTGCATGCTTATATCCTGCCCTACCCACTCAATAATGGCCTTAGTACAAACTGTTGAGCATCCTCAATCCCCTTGACTCCATGAGATTGGGAGACATTGACCTGGATCCTCAAAGGAACTTGGGCATTGCAACACTGAGCATTGCAATGCCTAATGTTAAGCACTTAAGGTTGTCCACACTTAAAATGCTACCATGGCACAGGTTGCGCTGCTGCACCTGTGCACCTCTGTAGTGCTTCAGTGTAGATACTCATTATGCCAAAGGGAGGGGTTCTCCCATTGGTGTAGGTCATCCACCTCCCCAAAGGGAGGTGGCTAGATAAAAGGAAGAATTCTGTTGACCTAGCACTGCCTAAACAGGGTCTTAGGTCATCTTAAATAAGCTGCTCAGGGGGGTGAATTTTTCACACCCTGGGGCAACATAGTTATGCTGACCTAATTTTCTAGTGCAGCCCAGGCCTCAGAAAATCACTGCAACGACAATGGGGTTCAGTACGCCTAAGTTAGATGTGCAATGCATGGGGAGAAAAGGGCGCCTTCGAATGGGTTCCACAAAAGTCAGTATGCTAGACAGGGAGCTGCCTACACTAGCCAGTGGGAGATGTCAAGTACAGGAGTGTGTCTTAAGTCCAGCCCCTCTTAAGAGGTTGATGCATCAGCTGGGGCTGGAGGTAGGCACCTATCTCTGCTTGAAATCCAGAGCTGGGGACCCCTCTCCTAGAGTCAGGCCGCTTAGGGTTAGGCACCTGCCTCCCCCGACACCACTGGAGAAGACAGCCTCCCTTATAACTAGGCTTGGAAGGATATTTATCAGCAAATGTCAGTAAACATCAATTTCACCATGCACATATAAACCACTGAAAAAGTATTTCCATCAGTGATAATCAACATTTACAGACAGGCAAAGTAAGAAAAATGCTGCTTGAGAACTTAAGAGTCAAAATCCCATGATTTAGACTTTTGAATTGGGCTTGTTATAAATGGACTAGCAATCGAATAGTAAAACCAGGTATGATTTGTTGATTGAAAGATATTTACTTTCTATATTTTGATGTGTGATGTTGACTATTTGTGTTTTAATGGTTTATAAAGCTTTTAACTTTATGAATCTCAACATCTGCCATTAAATAATTGTCTGACCTGGCCCCCATAATTACCTACAACTGTGAAAATTTATATTGATAAAAATCTGAAAAAAATGTTTTAATTGGATATTATCTATTGAAATTATTAAAAATTAAATTAATCCAACCTATAACCTTTTGCCCAGTGTTTAGGGAACTCACCCAAGATGTGGGAGGCCCCAGTCTTACTCCCCCCCTCTGCCTGATGAGAAGATATTTCAACAGGGGTTTGCTACCTTTCAGGTGACTTCCCTGATCCCCAGTCTATAAAGTGATTCCCTCTCACTCTGCCCAATTACAAGTGCTTTTACATTATGTCTGAACCCTTAATTTTTAACTGAAAACTTATTTTAAAGTTACTTTTCTAAAAGCAAATAATTTAGCAACCATGGGTACAAATCCTGAGCCCATTAAATTAATCTTGTAAATCTCTCATTGGCCCCTTAACTGAAGCTTAAATGTTTAGACGTGAGGGAATAGCACATTATTAATAATAATTTGTATTATCATAGTGCTTAGGACACCTAATCCTGGACCAGGACCCTACTGTGCTAGGCGATGTACAGATAGAGAACAAAAAGATTGTCTCTGCCCCTAAAGAGCTTATAATAAAAGTGTGAGATAAGAGACAACAGCTGGATACAGGCAGACTGAAGTGGGAGTACAAGGGAACAATGGACACTGTAGGCATTGGCTACACTGGTGCTTTACAGAGCTGCAATTTTCTCGCTCAGAGGTGTGAAAAAACACCCCCCTGAGCGCAGCAAGTTACAGCACTGTAAAGCGCCAGTGTAAACAGTGCCCCAGTGGTGGGAGCGCGGCTAATCCACACGGGGAAGTGGAGTACCTGCAGCACTGGGAGAGCTCTCTCCGAGTACTGGCACCGCGACCACACTCGCACTTCAAAGCGCTGCCGCTGGAGCTCTCCCACGGCAGTGCTTTGGAGTTTCAAGTGTAGCCAAGCCCTATGGGTCAGCATGATAGGCTGTGGGCTCAGTACCCCAGCAGCATAACTGGTGTCAAGTTTTTGTAGGCATCACAGCAAAGTTGAGTTTTAAGGAGGGTTCTTAAGGAAGATAATGAGTTCATTTTGTGGGTGTTTATGTAGAGCTTCTCCCAGGTGTGAGGGGCAGCATGGGAGAAAGCTTGAAAGTGTTTGAAAATTTAACAAGTGGGCAAAGAAGGCTGACATCATGGGCTGATCAGAGGCAGGACTTGACCTAATGTGATCCTTGGATGTATAAACAGGAGAATCTCAAGTAGGAGTAGGGAGATTATATTACCTCTGTATTTGGAACTGGTGTGACCACTGTTGTAATATTGTGTACAGTTCCGGTGTCCACAATTTGAGAAAGGGGTTAATCAATTGGAGAGGGTCCAGAGAAGAGCCATGAGCATGATTAAAGGATTTGAAAACATGCCTTATAGTGAGAGACTCCAGCAGCTGAATCTGCTTACTTAAACAAAGGAAAAGTAAAGAGGAGATTTGATAATATTCTATAAAAAATTACATGGTGAACAAACATTTGATAATAGACTCTTCAGTCCAGCAGACAAAGGTCTAACCAGATCCAATGGCTGGAAGTTGAAGTTAAACAAATTCAGACTGGAAATAACATTGTTAACAGTGAGGGTAATCTTCTTTGTACTCTATGTGAAACATGCCTCAGGAGACACATGACCAGAATTCATCACCAAATTTGGTCCGCTTGTTGAATTATTAGCTTCCTCAGCTAGGGCTGGATGCTGATGGGGAGTGCATGCCCCCCAGTGAGGGTAAGTAACCATTGGAACAGCTTACCATTGGTGAGATAGATTTTCTGTCAATGGACATTTTAAAATCAAGACTGGATGTTTTTATAAAAGATATGCTGCAGTTCAAACAGGAATTAATTCAGGCAAGGCCTATAGCCTACGTTATGCAGGAACTCAAACTAGATGACCACAGAAGTCCCTTCTGGCTTCATAATCTATTAATCTATTAATCATTAATACTGCAAATCAACATAACTGGATGGAAAGATTTTCAAAATTCACAGAATTCCAGAAAAATATTACTGTATTACTGTATTAGAGCACTGTGAGCAAAATGCGAACTTCATGATTCTGGACAAATGTCTACAAAAAGAAGATGTTGAAGTGAATGCATGGATTATTTTACTCTCTAGGCATGTCTGATTAGGTTGGGAAGCACTGTTAGCAGTACCTTCATTGTTAGCCAGCCTTAATCACACTTCTAGTTATAATGGCTCCAGCAAGGGTCTCCAGGCTAGGGTAGTTATATCTACTGACTCTGTATTTTTAGTATTTTCAAAAGTCTGTACATTTAGGACTCAGTTCAGGAAAGCATCCTTATTCAGAAAAGATGCTTCACTTTAAACATGTGCTGAAGTCCCATTGAACTCAGTAGACCAGTAAATCAGTTCCCACTATGCAGCACGTCCTCGGCCCATGCTATTTCCCTCAGCCCCCATTGGCCTGGAACAGTGAACTGCGGCCAGTGGGAGCCATGATCAGCCGAACCTGCAGATGTGGCAGGTAAACACACCATCCCAGCCTGCCAGCAGATTTCCCTGATGGGCCACGTGCATGCCAAAGGTTGCCAATCCCTGCAGTAGACATACATCATGAGCCTATTTCTGAATGGCAATGTGCTGCAGTGCTTTCCTGAATCAGCACTTTATACCATAGTCTGTTACAGCTCTGAGAGAATCATTATAGGCCATCAAATAATGGTAGTGTCCTTGTTTGTATTTATACAACAGTCAATAATGGCTGCTATTCAATTGGTCACCTCTGCAAACCTTTTATTGCAATGTCAAAAGTAGACACTTAAGTCAAAAAACATCTGTTTAAAAAACTAATAAAATAGAATCAGGCAGGAATCCTTAAAAGTCTACCCCACCACTTCATCCTTACCTCATGCCATTTCCCCCCTCTTTTTTAAGCAATGGCATGATGAGTTGAAAGTCAGAGTCAGAGCCTACATTTTTAGCCTTAACTCTGAATGCCCTTGTTTTGTTGGTTTTAGTCAGGTGGTTATTTTAACATATTTCTATGGTTTAATTTTATACAGATATATAAAATGTATTTATTTATTTATCAGATGGGTAGCCATGTTAGTCTGGATCTGTAAAAAGCAACAAAGAGTCCTGTGACACCTTATAGACTAACAGATGTATTGGAGTGTACGTGAACACCCACGAAAGCTCATGCTACAATACATCTGTTAGTCTACAAGGTATTACAAGACTCTTTGCTGCTTTTTACATTTATTTATTTGTAATTTAAGGGATTATTTCCTATATTGTCTGAAATATAGAAAAGGCTCACTTTGTTGACTAAATGTTTTGTGATTCTAATTTTAAATTCTATTATATAACTAGAAAGATGCAAATCCAAGGGTTAACATGAACCTTGGGAGAATTATAATCACTGTGGAACACATTGCTCATAGCTGCGGTGAAATATCCATCACTGAAAGTCTCAGCACTTTTAATTCCATCTCAATGACATCTCTGGAGTAGCTGAAATATTACTCACATGTGGGAAGCAGTGACTGTATATGTGAAATTATCAAAATGACTTGTTCAAAGATAAACTCTAGTAAAGACAAATCTAGAAAGAATTACTTTGTGTTTATTGTTAGCAGGTATTTTTAAAAAAGCTCAGAGTGAAAAATGTTAGGATGAGGTTGCTTAAATTTTTGGATGTTTAAAATAATATACAATTCCTCAAAAGTTTTAAAGACCACAATCCGCAAAAGTAATTAGGCACCTAAGGATATGTCTACAGTGGATACTCCTTATGATGGTGTGTAGAGAACATACAGTGCTTGCCCCACTACCGTGGGTATAAGGAGAAGTGTAGATGGTGAAGCACTGCTTAAGCAAATAAAAACACACCTGAACTCTGTGGGTATGTACACAGGGCTGTCTACATGCTCAAGAAGTGCTTCCTTTGTCTACACTGCTATTTTTAGCAGTGAAGATTCCCACTGCCAAGTCTTTCCCTGCCACAGTGTGCTGCTGGACCCCTTCCCCAAGCAGGGAAACAGTCCAGTAGTGGAGAACGGCTCTGGCAGCAGGAAAAGGTTCTGGCAGCTCCCCTTTGTTGGAACCTTTCCTTGCTGCCTCCATCCACCAGAGCCTTTCACAGGCATGTGTACAGTGAAGCTAAACACCACATTGTAGATGGAGCCTGTTTTTCACTGCAGCATGTCGCTACACATACACTACTCCCCGCTGCCAGTGGTGTGCAGGGTAGACATAGCCTAAATCTCAGGTATAGATACTTATGTCACAGGCATAGCCTCAAGTGGGCTTGGGTAGGCCATGATCCACTCAGTTAGAATCCAGACCCACCCAATTTTCACCCACTCCTGCTCTGCACCCCTACCTACTGCCCATTACCCTTCCCAATGTGTCCACTGCCAGACAGAAGGGGACGCATGCCTGGTTCCTCCCATATGCAGCCAGAGCTGGGCTGCTAAGGCTCCCATCCCATCCCAGCTCTGAACTCTCCTCTTGGCAGACATAACTGGCCAGGATCATGGCAGTTCCAGAATGTAGCTGACAGGGAAGATGCAGAACAAGGGCAGAAAGGGAAGACTTTCCTACTCCAGGTACCAGGACAGTTCCTACACCCAACTCACTGATGAGTCCTGCCCACAGACCTGTGGGTAGGGAAGATGCAGCATCTGCTCAGCTGCAAAATGCAGGGTTCAGCCCAGCCACAGCTTTGGTTTCTAGCTCCAACCCATCCAAACTTGTCCTGTGGATGGGTCATTGTCCGTCCACCGTAAGTTGGGGCCCACCCAAATTTCTACTTCCAGCTACACCACTGACCTAAGTCCCAGGTTTGGACTCATTGTGACCTACGAAACTCCCATTGAATCCTGTAGGTTCCTTAACTCACCTAATTTAACCTAATTTTTCATGGTAAAAGTTCCCTCAGTGGCTATGTTTCTTCCTCGGAGCATGCACACTGCTCCCCCACGTTAGACATCCAGATGACCATCTCTATCTAGGCTTCACAGTGCTCCATGGACCAGGGGAGATAGGCAGATGAATGCTTGTCTTGTGTGTGGGGGCCGGGGCTCAACCAGGCAGGTGTGCTCATAGGCTGCCTACAGGATTGGGTTCCATTCAAAATCCAGCTACTGGAGGAGAAAGTGGTAGTGCCTACCTTATAATTTTTAGCCTGGTGATTAGAAAACTTGTCTGAGATGTGGGACACTCAGGGACATGGGATTCTGGGTCTCCCAACTTCTTAGATGAGTGCCCTAACCAGCAGGCTGCAGAGTCACTCTCTCTGTCTCACTTTCTCTGGCCCAATGACTATTCCACTGTGGATAAATACTTATAGTCATTAGGCCAGAGAGAGAGAGAGAGAATAATTCTGTAAGCTAGTGGTTAGGGAATCCATGTGTTGCCTCTGACAACACAAGCACTACCTTCCAGGCCTCCACAGGCGTCACTCTGTCTGTACAGGTTAGCAATAGACACACCAACTGCGAGTCCTCTGAGTATTCCTCGGGAGTGCTCAGCCTTTGTTCCACTGAACACTCAGAACTCTTGGATCAGCTCTTCCCAAAGAAATAGTACACACCAGCTTGTAACATTCACCTCAGGATCACTCCTTTACTTAACACAAGCACGCACACCCACATACAGACACACACACGGTGAAAACAAGAATATGTTTATTATCAAAGACCAGAGATTCCAGTGTGAGAATATTGGGGAAAAAATGGTTATATATACAACAAAGACATAATGTGCATTCTAGAAACTAATCTTAACTTACAAGGCATTCCCCTATTTCCTACCAGATAGCTTACTCCAAGTTCTTTCCCCAGCATTTCAACCAGTTTGTTTGAACCCCATAAAATCGAGCCTGCTGGTATCTTGTCTTCACAGATTAAAAGAATGCTAGGGAGTATCTCTGTACCTCCAAATATATCAGAACAGACCTTTGATATTCACCTAAAAATAGGGTTCCCTTTCACCTCCACTATGTATCTCTTCTTGTTAATTTCCTTCTGAAGTCTATGCCAGCTCTTCACTAGCATTTGACTTAATATGCTAATAGATTCCTACTGTATCACAATGATTCCCAGTGGAGATAAATGTCTCCCACACTCTGTCTGGAGAAGTTTGTCTTAAGACACATTACTTTCGAGTGATCTGCTTTTAACTACAGACCTAGAGAACATATTTTTTGTATATGTGCATAACTCCTCACATATTTTCCATGCATACATCTCATCATGATTATGATCACCAATGTGACACAGGCTTTCAGTAGAAACCTTACATGACTCCTTTTGGTGAACTCATGGGATCTCTGTGTAACCCGTGCCCTCTTCCTGTTGGCATCAAGAGGTGCCACCTCTTCTGCCCATTTTGTGTGGAGTGAGGCAGATGCCTAACTTATTCCCACAAGAAATAACTTAGATGCCTAAGCCACCTAACTCCCGGAAAAAAGTTCCTGTTCGTGGATTGCTGAACAGATATAGGCACCACACTGTAGCCCAGAATAAGGTGTCTATCTCTGTGAGAGGGGCATGGTTTAGGACACAAGCCTCTCGTCAGCATCTCTCTCCTCCTGGCTAGTTGCCTAACATGCAGGCTTTTGTGGAATCTATTCTTAGGTGTTTATCTCTCCTTATTCATTTTACAGCGAGCCTAGGTACCTCACTCAGCTTTGTGTATCTCAGTGTTGTTCCTATGAGTTTCGGTTACATGTTGGGACACTGAGCATACCTAAGTTCCTTTGTAGCTCTGAGCCAAAATGTTGACTAAACCTCATTGAACATTCTTTAGCCACTAGCTTTTGTTTCAGGAAAATGGGGATCGTATTGTGGAATTAGCTTAGCCCCATTTACAGTGACTTGTTTAATCACCTCACTCCCATTTGGCTATTGAGGATCTGCACTGCAGCTAATAGTTGAGATTAATAACTGATGGGGTTATATAGTTATTTATATTGTGGGGTAATGAATTTATTATTTATGATTTTTATTATGATATTGCCTAGGAATCAACAAAGGATGATGCCCCGTTGTGCTAGGTGCTGTACAAACACAGAGTAGTAGCTGGGCCCTGACTTGACTATAGAGTCATTCTGATTCTCTCTCTAGTCCAATGCATTTTTCATTTAGACAAAGTGGAACAGCTTTAACAGAAGAGACTAAGGGGGGAGCTAATGTATCAGAATATCCCATGGCTTAGTGGTTAGTGCCCACTTCTGAAATGTAGAAGACCCATGTTCAAATCTTTTCTTTTTATCAGGCAGAGGGGAGAACTGAACTGACTTCTCCCACATTCTGCGTGAATATCCTTAATTACTGGCTAAAGATTATATAGTGAGCACTCCCCTGCCAGCTGTTTTGTATGGAGTTGGGCATACTCAGAGTATGCCTACCATATCGGGACTCATAGCTGAGAGAATGTCTGTTTTCACCTGGTTTGAGAATCACACTGAGACTTGTGCATCTAGGAACTTGCCTGAGGCGTCAGTGCTCATCTAGAGCCTCATGTAGGCACCTAAGGGCTTTCACAGTAAAAATTTAGATACCAAGGGAGCTTAGGCATCTACAGGGTTAGGTGGCAGCTGGTGACAGGGTTGAGGATTTCAGTCTGCCTAAATTTTGGACTTATGAAACTAAAGCAGGGGTTAAGTGCCTAAATCCTCTTGTGGTCTTGTCATAAACAGATAGCTAAGGGTTAATGTTTCTTTCACCTGCAAAGGGGTAACAAACAACACCGGACCAGAGGACCAATCAGGAAACAAGATGTTTTCAAATCTCTAGGGAGGGAAGTTTTTGGGTGTGGGTCCTTTGTTCTCTGTCTGTTGCTTTCTAGTCTCTGAGGGGATCACTCTATCTCCAGGCTTTCTAATCTTCTATTTCCAAGTTGTGAGTACAAA
>NC_133769.1:62177679-62241831 GCF_003597395.2 Chelonoidis abingdonii | reverse complement strand
TGGAAGTGGCCCGGGGGCAGCTGACTCCCGTCTGGCTGCAGACTCGCCTGAGCCCGTGTCAGTGTGTTTCGGTCAGGATCCCCCACTGACCATCAGCAGCGTTGACCGCTGCTAGGCCCCGGGTTGGAACGCAGTGGAGTGGGAGGGCCTGCGTTCCCCCTGCAACCCCTTTAAGGGTGGCAGACTCCCCCCTTCCTTTGCCCAAGGAGACCACCTACAGTGGTTGTCTTACCTGCTCAGCCCCTGCTGAAGGACCTGAGCTCAAACTGTGTGTTGCCCCGCCCTACCCAAGGGCCCGGGCTCAACTATATACTGTGGCCTTAACTGCTCCGCCCCCGCTGAAGGGCCTGAGCTCGGACTGTGTGTGGCCTCGCTTGCTTCACTCAACCGGAGTGTGGTGAGCGGGCGTGGCTCCCCTCCCCTCCCTGAAGGAGGGTTGAGCCCTGGTCACGCCCGGCTACAGGGAGAAACTGAAAAATTAGGGTTAAAAGTAGAAAACACTTCTCCACAGATTGACTTTAATAAAATAAACTAATAGATAAAATATTTCAAGTGTTTCAAGCAGCTCAGGTGTCTGAAATGGTAGAATAAGTCTCAAGGAAGATAGATTATTGTACAGGTGAGATGGTCAGAAGGGCATTATCAATACATAATGTCACTAATTTATATATACAGACTATATCTAACCATATCTATTCAGTATCTTTTACTGTTTGTGTATATTATATACATGGGTGATACATTAATAACAGGTAAAAGTGGATAATGTGGCATTATTTATTTTTGTAATATATTTAATAAGTATCCCTTATGGAATTTTTTTTATCATTGTAGACTTTTTACAACAAAACTACCTGTTTAAGGAACACTGTCAACTTAGAAAAAAATCACACTTCTGTGAAGATTTCACATTTCACTTCTGTGAAAATTTTACCTGCTACTATTACAAATAGCATTTAAGATTACTCTAACTTTAAGAGATTAGAGAAAGAGATATAAGCATAGTCTAATCAGCACTACTGTTTTCACTGTCAGTCAATCTATTTCTCCTGTAGTTTTTGTGGTCTTTCACAAAGCAACACACTTATAAAAATAATAAAATGTTATAAAAAAGAAATTGGTGTGTGAGGGGTAGGCATATTATTAACATATTTATTTATTATCAATATTATGGCAGCACCTACCTGCAACTACTTTTAACTTATTTTTATTTAAATTGACTACATTTCAACTTGAGTGCTCTTTAAAGATTTCTAAAATGAAACTTTTTTTTCTTCTTTGAAGTTACACAATTGTAAATGTTGATTGTTTAATTAACCTTCCATTCATGCCTTTAACTTCCCACTTAGCCACATGCAGGACATGACTTGAAGACATTAACAATCATTACTACATGTGGATTGCCTTAGGATTCAAGTTTATTTGTAATTGAGGCAAATACTCTGCATTTGGATGAATTCTATAAAAGCTGAACATTTTCTGCTCTAGGCACAACTTTCCAGCTTTTTGCTGGTTGTAATGAGTAATATGCACTCAAATTATGCATAATTTGGTTTTCATGGTTTGTGTCTTGGAGCACACAGTCAAGTATAATTACTACCAAAAAGGAGACTTTTACATGCACTTTGGGATATACACTATGGACTTATGATACACCAGAAAGAGATTCACAATTACAGTACTAGGAAATTATTTAAGAACGTTTATTGTTTTTCCTCAAAGGCATGTGAAATTGCAATGAGTATTCACAGGAACTGCAGTAAATGGTCATCAGGTTTTAGTGCTATTATAAACTAAAACTAGTATCAGTTGATATTCGTATATCCATGGGGGGAGAATTACCCTTTTAATTCCAGTCATTTCCCACAGTAAGATTCAATAAAATGGGAATCTTGAGGGCCCCAGGAGGGACTGGAATAGGAGAGGGAGAAGTCTATGTTCAACAAGGCATTCTGCTGAGAGTCTCTAGTTTCCAGACAGGTGCCTGGGGCAAACAGTTTCCACTGTCTGCTGCAAGCTATTTTGTGTATGTGAAAGATCTCCATCTCCACCCACAAGAATACATGCATGTTTTTGTTTTTAAACAGAAGCAGCATGTGGACTGTGCTGGGCTCTTTCTCCCCCAGTTGTGGCCACAGAAGGAGTTGCTTTAGCTTTCCACTTGTCCACTGACACTTTAAAAACCCTTACACTCCACTCTGGGTCTACACCAGTTATGTGATATGTATGTATCTTTTCATCCTTGCAAATTATATCTGTAACCCCCCATAACCCAAGCCTGAACCCAGATGTACAGTACCTTCCCTCTCAACCTGTGTATTTCATTTCAAACATTCACTTTAATAAAAATTTTAAATCTGAACTCCTGGGTTTTTTTACATACAACTTAAGTAGCCATGAGAGAGGGAAACTCAAGATAAGGAGTGTAGTACTCTTCAGGGTGTGAGTTCTCTGTCATGTACACCAAACAGTTCTACTAACCAGCCCTAAATTGTCCTTTCTGTTTTAAAAGCCACCAGAAAGGGCTTTCTGCAAAGAAACTGCTGTGAGAATTTCGCTACAAAGATTCTCTTCCTCAATTACATTAAGGATATAGAGTTTACTCCCTTTGGAAAATCCACCCCTAAGAAGGCAGATCTTTCAGGATCCATGAGAGGCCAGGCCTAGTCACATGATAAGAGTAAGAGGAGAGCGTTAACTTTTTTATTCCTTGTGTTGGGCCAATATTCTTTTGGCCATGTGTGCAGTCAGCATGCATGTGCATCCTTGGAAATTTGTGCCGTGAGTCCTTTTATATATGTATATACACACACACACAGAGCTGACTCCAGACACCAGTGAAGGAAGCAGGTGCCTGGGGAGGCCAATAGAAAGGGGAGGTACTCCGTCCATTATTGGGGCGGCAGTGGCAATTCGGTGGCGGGTCCGTCAGTCCCTCTCTTCCTTCGGTGGCACTTCAGCTGCAGGTCAATCGTTTTTTTTTCTTTGCCGTTTGGGATGGCAAAAAAGCTGGAGACGGCCATGCATGTTTTCCCATATAGGACATAACCTTTGGTGGATGTGACTGGTAATTCTTTTTGATGTTCTGACATAAATCCCAGCAGCTATAACTATGCTTGTGATGATGCAGTAAAGAGTCCTTTGAAAATGGACTGAACAGTTCAATTTAGATGCGAATCAACCATTATTAGTCATGTAAAATATATGTCAATTGCAACAGAGGATAGCCCTAATTCAGTGAAAGGCAAAAATTTTAACTTGGTTTTGTTTAGTATTAATAAGAGGAAAATATCTGACATCTGTCTGATTTATGTTTATGTTAAAGCAGTATCTTAATTTAAATTAATTAATGCTATCTATAAAATTTTACTTAAATACTTTGTAGATGTTAGTCTGCCTAAAAGTTAATAGACCTTTCAAGAAATACAAATTAAGCACTTGAGCCTGCAAACACTTATTCAGACTTAAATAAAATTATCATGGTCTGTACAAAGAAACTTGGGATCCCCTGCAAAGCCATTTGACTTCCTAGGTACAAGACCCAAGAGTCACTATGCAACTTTCTTTCCCCTGCTCCAACCTACCCCAGACTCCTGTACGCTGTGCCAGAGCAGATTGAGGAAGGGCATAGCACCTGAAACTGGATCTCAGCTGGGGGGAATAGATCTATCTTGTTAGACAAGAAGAAGAGACTTGGATGTACTGCAATCAGAGCTATCACTAAAGTGAACCATGAACCCACCTCTCTTTTATTTACTCATGTGCAGAGCGCTATACTCTGAGCAGTAAACATGAAACTAGCATTGGTGAGAGAACTCTGTGCCCCCATTGGTGGAGTCCTAGGCTCTTGCAGGTTTGACAGCACTGGCTGAACTGGCTCTAGGGACTACTAAAGAGTAGGAACTACTTATGAGAACAGAGGTTTGCAGTAGGCTCTGTATTAATAAATGCAAGGGCTTTGAGATCCACTAATGAAATGTGCCATATAAAAGCTAGATATTATTACTTAATTTTACAATTCATACCACGAGAGAGACAAACACGGCTACAACAACTCTGCTAAGAAAATACACAATGTGCTAAATTTTAAATTGCTTTATTGAGCATTAAGAAAAAAGTAGAGTCCACTAAAAATCCAACTGAATAATTAAATTAGAAGGTAAAGAAATTTGGAAAATTAAAGACATTTCATGCATTATTTAACACTTCGACCCTATAAAGTTTTCTTAAGACTGTGCACTGAAATAGAGTTTTTTAAAATTATGCTTAACGACTCAGAAAAGACACTAAACAATTGTTACATAAAATAGTAACACTTGCCCTCTGCAGTGTTTTAAGCTGTTTTTTGTGCTTTACTTCCTCTGTTCAGCTATCTCTTTTCCTTTTCACCAGTTCACACTTACACAAAATATATCATTCAGTGTTATGATAAAATAAGTACAGAATGTTTTGCTTTTATTTTTCCTCTTGGATGTTAAAACTGCCAGCTTAACACTTCTGCTACTACTTATCTCTGAGTCACTGCCCTTGCCAACACTCAAGATAAGACAAGCTCGCATATTCCAAACAAAGAAGCACTTGCTGTTCATTCTGAGAACTGTAGTAAAGTGTGCTACCGAACTGTTCATATTCAATGTTGTTTTTCAATACATGCATTTGATAATTCACTGTGATGGAGAGAAAGATTTTCCTCTTTAAACAAGATTTAGATTACTTTGAAGAAGAGACAAATACTAAACTACGTAGTTAGCCATGGAATGTGTGGATGTATTTATATGTCAATATGCCAGTGTCACACTGTGCAGTGAAATCCTGGCCCCATTAAGTCAATAGAAATTTTACCATTGACATCAATAGCAGAATTAGGCCAATGATGAGTGGCTTTAAAAGTCTTGCCTGTGGTGTCCTGTCATCCTTTTTCCACTGACTCCGCTGGCTACCATGACACCAGGTACATTCCAAAACAGCTGTCTGGAGAGCAATTTGTATCTGAAATGTTTTCAGCTTATATGATTTAAGTGCTGCGGGATGGGACGATTTGTTTACCAGCAGTGTCCGCAGGTTCAGCCAATCGCAGCTCCCACTGGCTGCGGTTCACCGTTCCAGGCCAATGGGGGCTACGGGAAGCAGTGGCCAGCACATCCCTCAGCTCGTGCCGCTTCCCGCAGCCCCCATTGGCCTGGAACAGCGAATCATCGCCAGTGGGAACTACGATTGGCCAAACCTGCAAACACTCCAGGTAAACAAACCGTCCCGTCCCACCAGCGAATTTCCCTGATGGGCCACGTGCTAAAGGTTGCCGATCTCTGTATTAGAAAATAGTTTTTAACCACCATTTTAACACATTTATGCCCCATTCATAATGGCATCAAAAACATGCCAACAGAAAGTATTTTTCCAAATGAGACTAAAAATGGTTTCCCCACTTGTTTTTTGTAGAATAGGTGGGGGCAGAAACAATAAGACAATGAGCCAAATCTTGGCCCTACCCAGCTGTGCAGTGGAGCCACCAAGCATACAAGACCCACTTGGTTTCCTAGCAGCAAAACTGCAATCAGCTCCTGAGGTGGCAACTGTATGTTCTGGTGAATATTATTCCTCAGGTGAGTGCTAGAGAAGCATATAATTTACATGAGGTCCCCAACCTGGAGTTGCTTGGCACTCTGCTTCCAGGCCATGGAATGTGGTATAATAGATTCCATTGTAGAATCAGGGTATGTGGGACTTCTGAGCAATAATTAATATTGACTTATAATATATAGGCTACCTCAGTCTTGGGAAAGAGATGGGGAAAATATTGTCCCTGACTCATTTCCACGTACATCAACTGAACGTGAACTGAAGCGAAGAATTTGGAGTCTGATCACTGTTCTGGCCCAGCTATGCTGGAACCTGGAGCGACCAAAGCTAACCTGTCATCACCTTTTAAGTTCTCTGAGCTTGTGGAGAATGGTTTGACTCTGGCATTAAGCTGGAGCCCTCAGAATTGCTCTAAGTGCCAGTTGGTGTAATATCTGAAAGGTCCCAGTATGCCGTTGCATGTCCTTCCATGCACAGGACCCCTTGCTACTGAGGACTGAAGGGTGTGGTGTACCGGATTCATCCTTTGCTGGTGGAAAATCCTCAAGGGGTGTATAAAGCCCTGGAAGGGTGCAGAGTGGTCTTAGCAGGGGCTAAGCATCTGGCCCCATTATCGATAATACCCTTCCTCTGCCATTATCCGGCAGCCTTTTATCTTTTTTGTATCTCCGCATGGGGGGGGGCCCTCTGGGTCTACGCCAAGAACAAAGGGTAGGTAATACATTCCCGGGGTTGGGAGCAAGGTTGGGATTGCCGGCTTCTTCACACAAGGGGGGGGGAGCAGGTGAGGGAATGGTTGGTTCAGGTGAATACAAAACGATTGGCGGCTGACTTTGCTAAGTTATTGAACAGTGCCTGGCCGGCGCTACAGCCCCGTGGCTCATGGCACACCTTTCCCCCCCTTCCGGATTCACTCCCCACTGCTTGGCCCCTCGTGGGCTAGTCCCCCGTCCGCAGGCTGTTGTTGTCAGTGGTCCCGGGGGCGGCCGGCTCAGGGGAGAGGCGGAACGTTGTGTGGTGCTGCTGGGACTGGGCTGGTGGTGATTGCAGCGGGCTGGGCGCTGTCTGCTTCTCTCCTGCGGCCCGGGCATGAGCGACCTGCCGCCCGCCTGAGAGCGCAGGTTGCGCCCGGGCGCGTGGGCGAGAGCGGGGCGCGGCCAGAGAGCAGCCCGGCCATGAGCTGCCCGCTCCGCGCTGCCGCGCTGGGCTGCTGCTGCTGCTCGGCGCCTGGCGGGGAGCTCGGCCCGCCGGCCGGCCCCGGCTCCCCCTCGTGCCCGGCTCCGTGCCGCTGCTTCGGGGACCTGCTGGACTGCAGCCGCCTCAAGCTGAGCCGGGTGCCCGAGCGGCTCCCGCAAGGTGTGGTGCAGCTGTGAGTATCCGGCGGGGCGGCAGGGGGACCCCAGCACGGCTTCTGCGCCGGGTGGGGGGCTGGACATAGCCGGGGGGGGGGACCCCAGCCCGCTCCGTTACCGCTCCAGGCTCCGGCAGGGTGCGGCAGCGCAGCAGCCCCCGAGTCCCTCTCAGCTCGGGGACTTGTTTCTGGGCTGGATTTGGAGGGTCTGGCCCTACAGCTGCGGGGGGAGGGGAGCTGCCTCCCGCCCTCCACATCCGTAGTGAGTGGCGTCCCCAGCGCCCCGGCTGCAGCCCCTGCCCATCAAATATCGGCTCAGCCAGGGCATGGGTCATCCAGGGGAGCGTCTCACCCCGCACGTGACCGCTGCCTTCCTTATCCATCGCCCCTCCGGCCTCCTCCTACGCAGTACTGTTGACTTGGGGGCACGGGACTCGGGACGAGGGGGAATGGTCCCAATCACAAAATTCCCCAAAGGAGAAGGGGTGTAAGGCCCCTTTGTCACTTACAGGGCGCTGCAAGGGGCTGAGTGTTTTAGTGATGGAGAAATTTTTTTATAGAGGCGAATAATGCGGGACTAGAGCTATTGGAAGTGACTTGTTCTTTCGCAAGTTGGGGCAGAGTCTGATATCCTGCCAAGAGGATGAAATAAAACTGATACTAAACTGAAATCTAGGGGGTTATATTGGAGGGAGGGCTGGGGAAGAAGAGAGATGCTAAGATTGAATGTCTATTTCTGTTTTAAGTTAAAAAAAACACCAGGAAAAAAAAAACCTTCTATAAGAAAACTGATTGCTAATAGCAAAGAATCCTGTAGCACCTTATAGACTAACAGACGTTTCGGAGCATGAGCTTTCCTGGGTGAATAACCACTTCATCAGATACATGTCATGTATTCACCCAGGAAAGCTCATGCTTCGAAACGTTTATTAGTCTGTGAGGTGCCACAGGATTCTTTGCTGCTTTTACAGATCCAGACTAACATGGCTACCCCTCTGATACCTGATTGCTGATAGACATTGAAAATAGTTGGGCCCAGAAAAGTTGCATACTTCTGTTTCCAGACAAAAAAGTGCATTCTAGTGACATTATCTAATGAACATTCTTTACAGTTACACTATGCTTTGCAAAAATGTATTTTTTGTTGGTAGTATCAAATTGCTATATTAGCTAGTGTGGAATTTATATCATCTTTCCTATTGATCTTTTTTTTCTCTAGTAGTTTTAAGAAATGTATTAAGACGACAGCTTATTAGTTATTTTAGCAAGAAAAACTTGAAGACTACTTAGTAACAAATATTAAAGTGTCATATTTAGAATATATAATTTTAGTAATGAACATTTTTGAACAAATCATAAGTTTTTGACATTTCTTAAAAGGAAGAAAAAATGATACAATCTGGAACCTTTTTTACATTGATTCTTAATTTCTTTTCATATGACTTCTATATTTGTCTTATTAATTTTCTATTAAATTTCAAAAACAGAGATAAAAACTTTAATGTAAACAGGAAGGCTTTCAATTAGTTTTGACTAATTCTGTTCAATTGCCTCATCTGGAGGTCATGCTTCTTTACTCATGAAACATAGATGGGTGTATTGACAACATATGGAACTGAACATATGAATGACTTTGGGAGGTGAATATTTCCATGAGTAGCATTGGACAGCATCTGAGAGAGAAAAGAAACTTAAATTTTCCTTTTGGTTGGTATGGTTAAGATGTTTCAATTATATACATATTGAACAATTTATTGTTCTACCTATTGAATGTTGATCCTTCTGGTTCTTTTGAGTTGTCTCTATAAGATAAAATAAATCTTTTGACAAAACTTGTTAATATGTTAGAATATTAGCATTCCTTTACCATAGTGCTGTTAACTTGATGTTTGAATTTAACATTACAACAAACTAAAACCAAGGGGAAAGCATAGAACCTTTAACTGGAACTTATTTCTAAATGTTGTCTTAAAAATATATGTTGTGTTAACATAAATAACCAAATGTGTTGTCTTTTGCAATTATTTTAGTAATAAGCACTAAAATAAATTAGAGTTTTCTGGTTAGCACAATTAGAAGTGTAAATTGTTTTTATGTAAGTTCACATTCCTTTAAAGAAGTGAGAGAAAATAAGTTCCATTTGTATAAATAAATACTGGGCCTGTTGTAAGACATCCTGCTGTGATCACTCATTGGACAGCTGTGTCATTTGGTCTTAAATTAACAGGAGTACATCTTTGTAGGTGTCACCAAACCATGTGGTTTGGCTGCTTTTGTGTAAATGTTTCTTTTGTTTGTGTCAAATTCCTTAGAAGTACCCTTAGAAGTACTCTTGTTTCTTTCTTTCTTCTCTTCCCCTTAATAAGAGTGCAGAACCTCCTCCTGTTCAGTATTTGGAATTTTGACTGCTCAAGGTGCAAGATTATTGGTTACCTGAAACTGAAAATTGAGTTTGAGTTAATGTGGTGATCGTTACTGCAAACTATTTACTTACAAATAGTAACAGACTTTGTGTATTTTGTTGACAAATAGAAGAAAATGTATATAATCTCGAAAGGGAGTAATTTAGTTCAAAAACTGCCAAGCCCCATTAGAAGAGATTGTAATATCCATTAGACCTAATTCTCCAGACCCTTGTGGTTCAGTGGGAGTTCTTGCATAAGTTAGAACTTCAGGACTAAGCCCATATTGAATGCTTTTCTCTCCACTTCTGTCTCCCTATCCCCCAATGCCTCCAAAAAGTCTACTGATATATAGCATTATGAAGTGATGGCTCGGTCCAGTCTCATTTAACTTCTCACAAAATTAATTGAATGTTGTGCAAAAAATGCTGGATCAGAGCAGACCTTATGACTACAGACAGTGAAATTAAGAAAATGAGCTTCACTGTCTGAAGGTTGAGTGTTTGCATTCTGTTACTATGCTGTCAAAGTTGCAGTTGCTCCATTGATACAGAAGCAGCCTCATGAAATGTAGTGTAAATAGAGGACTCTGACCAGCTTTACTGGGGATTTTAAAGTAAAGTGAATCATATTCCTTAGTGCCATCTTCACATAATTTAATTGAAGTCCATTGAAAACAGAAAACTGATAGATATTTGTAATGGCTTTGTATATAAATATCCTTAAAGATAGATTTCAGTTTACTTCTAGCATATGTGTTTTGAGATTGAAAGAATGTTGCTTTGTTAGAATTAATGTTTCAAAGCCAGAAATGGGGGAGGGAAAGCAAATACTTGCCAATGCTTTCGTTATTTTTAAATTCTCATTGGAATTTTAGAATATGTCTTACCAGGTTCACCTCGGAATGCCAAAGCTGTCAATGAAACAGAAGGGAGCATCTAAAAGATGGTTTCAGCTAGTGTTTGTACTGCGTTCTTAGTATTTACATTTTATAAATCCTCTAGTTCTTTACCAGAATTGCCTGAGAAAAAAAAAACTCCTTATGGTTTTCACAGCTGTTTTTCAATATTTTCCAGACTAAAACTTTAACATAGCAAGCTGATTTATGAGTCACTTTGGATCAGTGTCTTAAAAAGCCAGGCTGTAGCTGTTTTGTTTTTTAACTTTCCTGATTTCTGCTGAATTAGCAGCTCTAAAGGCCCCAGTGGGATTGATTAAGAAGCTGTTGCTGGATTTGCATTTTAAAATTGCACTTGAGGCTCAGGTTTCTGAGTTCTCTAAGGAAGAAGATGATAATTGCAACTAAGTGTTGTAAATTAAGTTAGGGTCTAAAAATTGTATTTATATAGTGTGTGAAAATGGAGAGGTACCACCTCTTCTGTATTAGGCCTTTCCTTTGGTTTTTCATTACATAAATATTAACACTTTAAAGTTGCAGTTCATCTTTCCAATGAAGAAGCCTAGTATGAAAGATTGTTAATGCAAAAGTAACTAAATATGAATAATTTTCTTTCGTAAAACAGGTTCTTAAAGGACAGGGCCAAAGAGGCTTGAAACACTGCAGCACATAAGCATTACTGTTCTGTTGCAGTATAAATTTTTAAGTGAAGAGTGGAATTATAGTTTCTACTGTCTAGTAAGAATTTCTGAAATGTAAATTTGGTGTCTATAAAGTCTCTGAATTCAGTCCCCATTACATCTTTCATGACTCTTAGAATTCCAGTAGTAAAAGTAACCATAGGAGAGTTTTTCTTTCGCCATTTAATATGGTTTTAGCGTGAAGGAGAGAATCAAAAATGGAAAATATTTTGCAATGTTAGTATTTAGTGTTTCCCACTCCTATTTCTAAGTGGAAATAAAAAAACAAACCAAAAAACCAGTCCACTTGCACCTCATTTTCTTAGTGGGTTTTAATTCAAAGGCAGTAGTTAGATTTTGTGGGGTTGTGTTTTTTTTTTTTTTTTTTTAAAGTCTATCTTACATTTTTACACCTAGGGTTTATGAGAAACTATAGATTTAAATTTCACCTAAAATACTTTTTCTAATTGCTAATTTTCTAACTGTAGTTGATTCACATTCAAAAGTTCTGTCTTCACTTATACTTCACCTGCAAGGAACAAACTTCCCCATAACATTTCTAAAAAAAAAAAAGATTAAAATTGAAACTGTGGCCTTATTAACTGCTTTTTGCTTTTATTGTGTGTAATGTTAAACAAAAAAAATACACGTGTCTTTGAGAGAGAAGGCTCCGAATTGACTGTTTTTGTTGTTACTTTTATCTCCTATTTTAAAAACTGTTGTAAGTGAATCAATGTGGAGTTTCTAGAGGTATATATTTTAAAAAGTAGATGCCATATACAAAATTTGTGGGTATCTGCAGCATTAAAAACACAAATTTTGTTTGAAACAAAATGTAAGTTGTTACACTCATGGCTGCCTTGATAGACTCCATATGGATGTGAGCTTGAGCTATGAGTGAAAGTGTCTGGCTCCAGTGTGGTGATCATGCACAGCAGTGGTTGTAATTGCAGGATTTTTATAGTTTAAAGACTCTGCCAATTTTTTTTACATGTTATAACTCTAGCAGAACAAATCTACTCACGTCTGTTACTCTCTGGTGGGTCCTTAGGCAAACATGTTTTAAATAAACCTTTTGCAGATGAAATGAAGAAATGCAGGTTTTTAGCAGTGATGTTGAAAGCTCTTAGTTGAAATAATTGCTGATTCCTAATTCTTGTCTAATGATGATTAGCAGTAACATATTAGACTCTAATAGCCATGACTTCATAGAATTTTGACTGCTGTTTGCATACTTATCATAATCCCTACAAACAGACCAAAGCCAAATATTGAATTAAGTTTGAGGTGGTGGTGGGGAGTCCTTACTAACTCTCTTTTACAGTAAAAAGTTTAATTCAGATCACTCTTAAAATCTATTTTTTTGTTGTAGGAGACTTCTTCAAGATTTGTTTTTGAGTGAAAAGGTGAAGATGTCAAATTAAATATATGTGTGTGGTTTTTAAATGCAAAATAAATGGATTTTTCTCAATCTAGGTTCTGATGGATGGCTAATTCTTTCACTGTTTAAAAAACCAGAGTAATCTTCCACTTTAAGTGTGACCAACCTCATTTACAGGAGAGCTCAGTCATGCTAACAAGACTAACATTTGTAGGTTTTTTTTTTTTTTTTGAAAATGTTAGAACTGAACTGGTTTCCCATCTTCAAGATGAAGCTCCTTAGGTGCTTAGTCCATTTGATGTCTCTGGACGCAGCATACACTGCTCATTCCAAGAGGACACATGTAGAACTTCACTGACATCCTTTGCACTTTCTGATTAATAAAGCATGCTAACATGAAGCCCTGTTGGGTTCTCAGTCTGGCATGGAAGAGAGCTGAATTTTATGGCACAAGGTTGTTCCCTTAAATACAAGTTTTTATGCTGAAGTTCTGAGTAGAATATAGACTAGCTTTTAAATGTAGGTTGGTTTCAGTCCTATTTGTCTATTTACAGCTGCTGATACTACATATGATCAGTATTAAATTTGTGTACATGAGAATAGGATTCCAAATCAAATGAAAACATCAATTCTGTTTACATGCTTCCTTGTCTGTTGTGTCTAGGCTTCACAAGTTGTTTTAGATTATTTGGTTAAAAACTATAAATGAAACTAACACATCCTATTCTTTTGAGCCTATATTAAAATGTAAGACTCAAGTGCAGCTGCATCTGTGAATTTCTCTTATAGTAGCCAAGAGGCTACTTTACCTACACTTTTTTCTGTATGACATGGTTTCCTTGACAATGTGTATACATGAAGCTTCCCATGTATGTTAAGACTTTTTCGTGCTATTGCCTTTTTAAAAAATGAAAGGGATTGTTCAGTCACAAAACACCACATACAAACTAAGGGCCTTTCTTTCTAGTTATTGGCAGTGGTCAAAGCATTTAAAATCACCTTCCTTGTTTTCACATAACAATACTTGAGTGAGTTTCTATTGTAATTTTATCTGTAGCAAAACTATACTGTAGATTTTTATATATTTAGTGATTAATTAGATTGCAGGTTCAGTCTAAATATGTATTATGAGAGCTAGTAAAAATATTCCTGATATTTCAAAAGTGACATCTCATCTATTTTTGTAATCTCCTAGGGACTTAAGTCACAACAGATTATCTTCAATCAAGGCCAGTTCCTTGAGTCACCTTCATAGTCTTCGAGAAATGTAAGTGATTTGTGTTTGTTTGGGTATAAAAATAATGTTTTTTTTTCTGTAAGGATGGCTCTCTGATAGACAAAAGTATGTGCTTTTATAGTGCTGTGTGCTGCAATAAGTGAGTTTATAATTAACTTTGAATTTTAGGGGGTATTCAGCAATTTAACATATATAGCGTATGCACTCCTTGTTTATGTTGCAACGGACTTTCTTTTTTGATCTCAACAGAAAACTGAACAATAATGAATTGGAGACTATACCTAATCTGGGACCAGTCTCTGCAAATATTACTCTTCTGTCCTTGTAAGTAGACTTTGATGGCACTCTTTCTAACTGTAAAGATGAAAAAAATAGTGGAAATTTGCATTGATGTTAAAGTTAAACAAATTGGAAGTTTCTCAGATTGTGGTTGGGAAGTTGCTTATGTTATGTTGCATCAGGTTATTTAAAAATATATATATGTGTATGTACACAGATGCTTGTGTGTGTACACATGAAAAATTAAACTTAATCCTAGTAGTTTTTGATGCTTCCCTAAGATATAGACAAACTGTATTAGTATTAATTTGTATTGTGGTAGTGCCTGCAGGCCCCACCCACAGTCAGGACTCTGTTGTGCTAGGCACTGTACAAACACTAGTAACTAGCATGCAAAAACATGTATAATGCAGGCCTTCAAAACAAAAGTTTGTGTAACCTGCATGAAATTCTGCCTTCTATTGATGTCCATGGCTAAACTCCCATTGACTTTAGTGGACCAAGGATTTCACCCCTTAATTTTAGGACACGTATATGATATGTAGACTAGGATTCAGAATAAATCACATGCCAGTAATTTTGCTACGACTTGTTTGGTCTATCAAGTGTGTGAGAAAGAGGGGGAGAGAGAGAATTATTTCCTGTTATTGCAGATGTTAACAAGCTTTTGTTTGGTTTAGTTTGCATGCAATTATGTTTATAATGAACCATCATATTACTAAAAGTATGTCACCTGTGATCAAAGGCAGAATTTTTACATTCAGGAAAAGCAGATATCAAGTTAAAATGAAGGGACTCAAAACAGAGATGACTTGATTTTCATTTCAATGGGAAACTTGCATAACACTTACGCTTTCTTTTCTGTTCATGGCTTTTGATCAGCTTTCATAAAATGAGAATACTTAAGATAGTAATGTCTAACTGCATTTTAATTATTTTTTTCATAAACTGTCCAATACCTACATACTAAAACATGGGTATTTAGCTGAGGGGTTTACGAGCAGGATTTTTTAGTGTTAAAGCTAGTGTTGTTTAGCCCTACTCATAATACAAATTGCAAGCTTCCTTGCAGAAGAGGCCTCTGAAGAGTTCAAACAATACAGTACATTTTGGGAAGCTGTTCAATTAAATTGATCACTGTTCAATTGCTTACGTCTGGTGATTTATAGGGGGTTTGTTTTTACTCTGATCCTAGGTCAGCTAAGTCAGCTGGTGCAGCCGCTGTGTCTGCACTGCTCTGTTTGAATAAGAATTAGGTGACATTTGATACTGATGTGGTTTTTCTACAGATCAGAATCAGAAAAGAATGAAAGAAAAAGCAGATGGTGTCTGACAAATAACTACTGAATTTAAACACACTATCTACTTTCATATTACATTAGTGTTGATGCTTTTTTTTTTTACAGTGACACATCATTCTATAGTTTAATTATTGTATTGCGTCTCAAATATACATTTAACTATTAAGTGTCCTTCTTTTTAAGAGTCTATTTACCATGAGATTAGAAATCTTTGCATAATAAAGCATTAGAAATCTTTTCTATCTTTGTTTCAAAATGTATGCAAAGTTGAGAATTTATCCTAAAGCATCCTCAACCCCTTTCCATGGAAATTAAACTCTAGCTCAGAGGAACCTAAAATTATCCTTCTGCAGCTGTGAAAAGAATTTTTTGATTAAAATTAATTAATCTAGCCACAACTGGATATTTGTCCCACACTCATGGATCACTAGCTTAGTTTCGTTTACCCACCTGGCCAAACATGGAGAAATCTTTTTATTAGATTTGATTTGTGTACTGTGTTCTGTGGTGTTTTTTAATTTTTAAGTACCTCTTAAAAGTGTTTCAGCTGCCATGCACTGAAGGTATTTCTTGGGAGCTGGCTTGTTGCCATTCTGCTTTGAAGCCCACGCCATACCTATGTATGATGTCAGGAAACTCCCGAGTATGCTCAGTGGAGCTGAATTAAAGTTACTAATGTTTACCATATATCTCATGACTACTGTAGAGAATCATTGGAATTAGAAATGGAAGAGACCTATTAAGCCATCTAGTGCATTCCACTATCAGTGTAAGACTGATTTGTAGAGCCTATTATGTAATCCTCTGTTGGAATGGGTAGTCAGAAAAGAAAGCTAGAAAATGGTATTTCATGGTTCAGGGAAAAAAATTCTCTTGCCCCTAAGGTTTTTCCCCCAAAAGACCCCTCATAAACTAGGGATTGTTAATGGCGCAGAGGGTCACAACTTCATTAAATAAACTAGTATATGAATGAACATACTCTTTGCAGCAGTGGATGGCTGTAGCTGGTTGGTAGGTTTATAAAAGAATGTACAATGTATCATTATCACACATCAACACATGTATCAGTCTAATGGCATAATTTTTGTTAGAGATAAAGAAAGAAACAGAGTAGTGCTTGACTTTTTTTCTCATAGACTTTAAGGTCAGAAGGGACCATTATGATTATCTAGTCTGACCTCCTGGATAATGCAGGCCACAGAATCTCACTCACCCATCCTAAATTCAGTTTGTAGTGCTGGCAGTTTTGGGAAAAAAACAAAACCAAAAAACCTAATCTTATAAACTAAGCTAATTTGATGTATATAAGTCAGTGGAAGAGAACAATATACAGCAGTATGATGTAACTCTTTAAAGATGGTTTTCAGAGACTGCTTGAAGCAAACTTGTGATGAACTCTGTAGGATCTTAGTTTTCATGGAAAAAGGAGATTGTGAAATCTTCCCAATGCAAGCAACTATTGTGTTCCTTAGTCTTGGTTCTGACTCTCAATAGCAGAAAAAAGGGCGTGTGAATTTACCTAAAGGGGCGTTATCCTTCTGAAGCTTGATTTGATTATATTTCTTACAAGATGTGCACAAAAGCTAGCCAGCTTGTTCAACAAGTCTTTTAGGAATGCTGCATAGGGTGCCTTGATACGCTTTTCTTTCCTTGCCAGACTATAATGGCCCAGGATCTCTCTTCGAAGCAGTGGAAACTTCTCCTCCCTAGCAACTGTTAGTACAGTTCTGGAACCATAAAATTCTACAGAGTGAATTCCACAGAGGGTATGTCTATAAGTACAGTGCGGCAGTGGTGCAGCAGTACTGATACAGGTGCGCTGCTACAGCGCATCTGGAGAAGACACTCTATGCTTACAGGAGAGAGCTCTCCCATTGGCATAAAAAACACCTCTGCGAGCAGCAGAAGGTGTGTCGGTGGGAGAAGCAGGGAGTTGGGTGCAGGGTGCGGCAGGGGGCTCAGGGCAGGGAGTTAGGGTGCAGGAGGAGTGTGGGGTGTAGCAAGAGCTCAGGGCAGGGAGTTGGGCACAGGAGGGGTGGTGCGGGGCTCGCGATGCCACAAGTGGAAATCCTGTGGGCCGGAATCAGCCCACGGGTTGTAGTTTGCACACCCCTGGCTTGGAGGTAGGCAGAGGGGCGGGGGGGCACAGGGAGCTTGGTGGGCTGCACAGAAGAGTTCCGTGGGCTGCGTGTTTGAGACCCTTGGTTTAAGCAAAAATAGAACTGACTTCTGACCTACTCTTGGTTGTTTCTGACTCTTCAGATCACACATACAATATAATTTATTTTTCTACAGGAGAAAAAATGAGCTCTACATCAATTCAGTCCCTAGTTTCCTGCAAATTTGGGTAATCCAAAACTAACATACTTCTAGTCACTAGAATTTAATTATTAAATATGTAATGTTAACTCAATACAATGTAAACATTTTTTGGGTATACTGGATTTAACAACTAAATTACCACAAATATTTACACTGGCTATACATAGTAATATAGTTTCATTTATCTATCCCTAGAACTAAAATATTTTAGATGTTTCCTTATTTGCATTCCTCAAATGCTTGTAAAGCCAGTTACAACTAACATAGGACTGTTTTTAAAACTTGTGATAGTTTCATGCTACAAAATTTTGCAATTCTGGGGAAAAAGCAAGTTATGTTTTAATTATTGCTGGTTGTTGATCACTTATTTGCTATTCTGTCAAGCTTAGAAGCGAATGCTAAATGCCTCAACAGTTAGGGACATCTTTGAATAAAATTTAAATAAGTTTTTGTTTTGAGTCACCTAAATACTGTACTTCTGGTTCTTGTTCTACATAGCAACCTAAAGTCGACTAAACTGATAGTGTCATATTAATCCTGGGGAGATCACTCCTGGTAAATGAGTGAGGTGGTGCATAGGTTAAAACTAAAGGGAATACAATTTGCCAGCTAACACAATCACTCTGTTGTGTGGATGCAGGTTAGCAACGCTCAAGTGCTTCTAGTCCTCCAGTGTGTTCCTACATTTTCCCTTCCCGCCATGCCCAGAAAGGCAGATAAGTTTTCCTGCAGTTCACTGGAAAAGAATTCATAAAATAGCGCAGCTTACTGCAGTAAGATGTGCCAACCGCGCCAATTGTGTTTTTTTGTTTCTTTTTTTTTTTTTCTCAGTGGGACCGAGTAGGTGTACTGAGAGAAGTAATGAGTGTTGATTGAGCTAACTTTCGCAGTAACAACATAGCCGGCTTGCCATGACTTTTTTAATGCTCAGTTGTACTAAGTGGAGTGAACTTGATGTAAAACGGCAAAAACTAGGTAACTTTTAAAAGTCACTTAAATCCATGCATGAATCCAGCTCTAAGGCCTTATAGGGTCAATGGATGATTATCTAGTTGGTTAACTTTATTCCGAGCAGATACTAACTATGATAGTTATGTAGACATGGGTGACACGATGTTTCGAGTTCATAACATCTCATAGAGCGTTCAGGAGGAAGGAATTACCTAACCAAACACAAATGGACCTGTACAACAGGGAACTTTAGGATGTGGAGATATGCGCTCAGCACCGGTATAATAATTCATGTGCTTGAAAAAGTAATGTGATATTACTTACACAAGTGGTAGGGGACCTCTTCTTATATGATATGTCTGAAATAACTTCTGGTTCAGTACCTCTCTAAGAGAAGCTCTGGTGAAATTGCAAACTCGGCAAACATCTGATTTTTTTGAAGATTATCAAATATTGACAACTGGATCTTTAGTTAGAGACAATTGAATACCAACTAGTTGTTACAGTGTGATCGTCACCAGATAGGTCATCCTCAGTACCTCAAGGAATAAAAAGGCAGTATCATGGCTTTGGGACCCGCAAAAGACCTTTATGGTATGAGTACTGGGGGTATTTTTTGCCTTAAACGCGATAATACCTAACTTACAAATAGATTGGAGCTTCCAAAAAAAAAAAAGGGGCCGGGGGGGAGGGGGGAAGGGAAGAAGAAATACATCAACATCAGATTTATATGCTAAGACCCAAAAATGTGAAGGGTCTTTCAGGGACTTACAAGCCATTGATATGTTGTATAAGGGCTATTGTCTCTCACAATAAGGAAACAACACATTCTGAAATGTGTATTCCATATAACTTGAAAGACTCCAATTAGAATATCTTAAAATAGTGAAGTCTGAAATCTTAGTGAAATTCTTTAAGTAGTAAGCTTAGATTATTTTTTTAAAATCTTTTTTGGTACAGAGCTGACGAGTTCAGATGGAAAATTTCTTGTAACAACCATTGTAAATCACTGACCTGTACCAAACAAAAATCAAGTTTGTCTAAAGCTAGACTGGAAAATTAAAAGTTCTGACAAAATATGTGAAGTAATTTGTAGACTTTTCTATGTCTTTAGTATCTCTGTAGCATTGGCAGGAATGAGAAAATACTTGATTCAAGTGGAATAATATTTCTTCTAATATAGAACTTGTGAAAAGTGCCATATAGACAACTCTAGAGAGTGAAATATTTGTTATATCCATAGGGTAGATTCAGCATGGACTGCATCAGCTATACAGTTTGTCAGACCAGTATATTAAAAACATTCTTCAACCATGTTCTGGGAAAGCTACCTTTAGGAGGAGGTTCAACACTTTAAATACCATGGCCATTCAATTCTGAGCTTTGTGATAGCTCAGTCAGGTGTCAGTATTGATGGAAGTCCTTGTGATGTAGCCACTTGTTTTTACTAGGCACTAGACTGAAACCACATGGTCATTTTTCTAAAGCTCATCAGACAGCCTTCAGACTGCAATTACTTTGAATGCATGACCCAGAGCTGAAAGATTGTGCGTCCACAGATTGCCTCATTACCAGTATGCTTGACAATATTCACTATTAAAACAAAATCCCTTGCATTCCGGATAGTAGTAGTGTTAAAGTAAGAGCTTTAGATCAGTTAACCGAATGCACTGAAATTGAATTTAAATACAAACATTTTATTTTTATACATCTTGCTTACTTTTGGGAAATTACTTTTGCTGATTTGTACTATCGTGTGCATGTTGTTATTTTTAGTCATATCTCTCTCTCTGATCACAGAGTTCGGAAGGTTTAAATTTAAAGTTGGTTGACAAAACTATTCCAACTTTCTTGGCCCAGATCAAGTTGAGAGTTCTACTTTCTGGTCAGCTGCTCTAAAATTTGTCTAATTATTAATATTTTGTGTTATAGGGCAATTGTTAGTAATGGTTTTGTTAACCTAAAAGCCAAAATCAATTGCTGCGTTGGAAAAATGTAAAATGATTCTATTTTGATTGCAATCAAAAAATTTTGCAGCACTCAATTTTTTTAAAATATTGTCTCAGTTGCCCACCTTTATAAACGTATATTCAGAGAGAGAAAAATTCTAGAAAGCTGTGATGGATCAAAATGAGTTCTATAACGGTGTTTTTCATTCATTGCTTATCTAGCCTGTGTAGTCTTTAGGTTTCAGTCTTTATCAGGCCCAGTGAATGACTTTTGTGAAATTTAAAAATAACTTGACATCAGTATGGAGATTAAGCTTTGACTAAGAGGAGCCAAGGTTCATCTTTGCACATATTAGATGTTTTTCTGCTATCTTGCCTCATTGCCATTGATTCTGACTTTTAGTTATCACCAAAGTCTCATCAGTGGGCAGTGTACTTAAGTCCTTTTTGGATTACACATTCAGATGACAAGGGAACCAGTTACAACATGGTTTTTTCTTGAGATGGTTAAAGCAATTGCTCCATTTATGTGATGTAGATAGGACCTAACTATGTGTTGGCAATCTGAATTTTGCCACATTCTCTGGTATTTTAAGCGTGTCAGTGGACAAAAGTATAACAGAGTTCTCTGCATATGGGGATTTTAGAGTGCTTGGGGCCTTCGATGCTATCAACCTAGCCATCTAATCTAAAAAGATATTTATCTTTTAGCTAGCCTTTTAACTCTTAAAAATGGAGAAGAAAAGCTGTTTCTTATCTGTAAGAAGTTTTTTGTTTAAATTGGTTAAAAACGCATAGATTGATCAGTGTTAGTTGGTTTAATTCTTCTGGCTAAAATTAATTTTTAAGGGCCAGGTCCCATTACTGGGAAGAATGAAAAATGGCTTCTCTTGAAGATTACTGGATGGTTTACTCGCTAGCTGTTTTCATCCTTGCTTCTGTGTTAAAAACCACATGACAATCAATCAAAAGTTCATGTAATTTCAAGGTATTTGTGTTACTGATTGCCTAGATGGAATACCTGAACAATGCTCTTCAGGTATTAGAATTTGCATTGTCTCATCCAGGTCCTGATTCGTTGAAATACAGCATACTTAAACATGCCTGACTTTAAATGCCCGGGTAGTCCTACTAACTAATTCCAGTGAGATTTATCATGTGCTTAAAGTAAATCGTGTGCTTAAGTGCTTTGCTGAACTATGTCTCTAATCTAAGTAACCTCCTTTGAATGTTTGAAGATGATCTTATGCTACTACTCTATGTCCATTTCTTAAATAGAGATGGAAATGTGAGTTAAATATTTGTTTTAAGACAATGGCCATTATGCTCCAAGATCTTTATTCTCAAATGAAATTACACAAATTTAAGAAAACACACAGAATAGTTTGTCCAGCTCCAGAGTTGCTCAAATATAGTGTAATGGGCAATGTGTAGGGGCAATTTGATGCATCTTGGGCTATGTCTTAATGAGAGAATCTTAATAAATGCCTAAAGCAGTAGTACAAAATCATCAAAGATGATTGTCTGAAGAGGATAAGTGTCAGGGGGCTCCAGGGCAACAAACTGGCAGGAACCCACCTCTTTGCCACCTTGCAATAGCAAAGGCATGGATCAGTTCACATTCCAAAGGTTATCTTTACAAATACACCTCTACTTCGCTATAACGCATTCCTCAAGAGCCAGAAAATCTCACCGCTTTATAGGTGAGACTGAGTTATATCAGGTTTGGTATGCTGGTATATCATGCTGGATTGGACTGGCTTCCCCGGCGGTGATGTAAAGGGCCCGGTGCTCCAGCTGCTACAGGGAGCCCAGGGCGCTTTAAATCACCGCCTGAGCCCAGCTGCCAGAGCTAGGATGACCAGATGAGAGACACCTGTCGCTGGTGGAGCAAAAGGGAAACGGGGGAGGGGGGAGGAAGAAGGGGGAAAAAAAAAAAAAGCTAGTGGCATATGAAAAATTGGTGGGGTCTGAGCACCCACTGTCAGCTCCCCGCCCCCCCCACCGCACCAGCTCACCTCCGCCTCCCCTGAGCGGGCTGCCGAGTCCTGCTTCTCTCCCCCACTCCCGGTGCTTGTGCTGCCCTACAGCTGATTCACGCAAGCCTGGGAGGGAGGGGAAGGAGGAGGAATGCAGTATGCTTGGGGAAGAGGTGGGGCCAGGGTGGGGATTTGAGGAGGGATCCAGTGGGGCAGGGAGGGGGCAGAGTCGAGGTGGGGCCAGGGCTGAGTTGGGGGCATGAGCCGCCTCCGCCTTTGCGCCAGAGTGCAAAATATTGGGACAATTTCCCTCACGACCGCGTGGGACAAACAAGTAAATATCGGTACAGTCACGATGTCTGGTCACCCTAGCCAGAGTCCCGGTGGGGATTTAAGGGCCTGGTGCTCCAGCTGCTGCTATTTGCTAGATAATGGCATTGTCTCAAAGCCAGAATGTCAGATGAAAGCAGAGGATTAGGATATGTAGGCTTTCTGGAAGAGTTTTGTTTCGAAGAGGGACTCAAGAAGTAGAGGGTAGAGCCATGTCAGACTGAGTTTCGGGCATGGCGTGACTTGGAGATCATCCCAAGGATGAGAATGGTTGTGAACAGCGAGTGATGTGGCAAAGGTTGTGAGCAAAGAGGTAGACAGGAGCTAGGTTTTGCAGTCACTTAAATTCAATGTGGCAAACACGGAGAAAGAAGTAAAAAGATTTGAAGAGGAACTGGGTGTGATCAGAGTGGCAAACAGGGAAGATGGATTTTCTTTTTGGTAGCAGCAATTTGGATAGATTGACTGGCAGGCAAAGGAAGACGTGTCTGGAAGATGACAACTTGTAGCTGAGGTATAAAATAAACAGAGCCAAGACAAGGCCTTTTGCAAAGATAACAGAGGATATCAAGTAGATTTCTGAGATATTATAGAGGAAAAACTGTCAGGATTTAGTGAGTGTTAGTGTTGGAAGACAAAGTGAATTTAAAAATTAGTATGAGGTTGCACGTGTAAGGAATGGGGAGGATATTAATTTCAGTGGTGATAAAAAGAGAGGAATGGTGATGAATTCATTTGCTGCCATATTAAATTTTACTTGATGGTGGGGCATCTAGGAAGAAGTGTCAAATGAGCCCGAATGGAGCGGGGCAAGGTCTGGGTTAGATGGTAGATGTGCTCACCCAGGAATAAGGCATTAAAAAGAGAAGTGAAGATACAGCCCTAACAAACACTGGCAGGGAGTGGGAAGAAAAGGAGCCCCAAGACACGCTCAAGGAGCAGATGGAGACTGGAGGTGGACATAGAACCAGGGGAAAGCACACTATCTGAAGCTCAGAGAGAGGATAGTTTGTGAAAGTGAGCAATCTAGGGTGTGGGGAAATGAAGAGCTGTTGCTACTTAGTGTTAAGTCAGTGGTAACTGACAAAAGCAGCTTTAGTGGAGTGGGGAAAGGGTGGCACCAGATTGTAGTTTGGGGAAAGTTAATATTGTACTAAAGCGTTGCTTTCTCCGATAGGGTGAAAATATGAGGGTGGGGGTTGTTGTTTTTTTCCCCTCATCCTTTCTTCTCTGGACACTTTTTTTTTTTTTTTTTTTTTTTTTTTTCCCCTGGAAGATATCATTTCATAGCTCCTTTCCCTTCCTCCCCTCATCAGTGCCTGGCTTGGGCATCGGTAAACCTTTCCCTTCCAGAAACTCATGGTCACTCACATGACATCCTCTCTGCCCCTTCCTTCCTTCCTAGGAAGGAGCCAGGGTCATTCAGTAGACTAGCATGAGAAGGAGGGGACTTAATGTTAATTTTGTACTTTTTGTGCCTAGATACCACACATATAGGCATATTAAAAATGCATAGAGCCAGGGCTGCTGTAAAGTCTGATCTGAAAGCCTGTCAAGAATATCACAGAATGTGTAGTTGGAAGAGATCCTCACAAGGAAAGCAGCAGTGTGGCTTAAGGAGTGTCCAGTGTCTGTGTGTGAACCAGGCAGCAGACCTGTAGACTTATCAGTTGACTTGAAGAGAGCCAGAATGCTGTCCTGGCTCTACTTTGGCATCTTCTTCTCTGGGGTATGAGTGTCTCTTAAGAATATAAACATAATATTTTAATGACTGAAGAGAGAATGTTCCAACTATAAATGTCTCAGGCTGCAGTTAGGTGCACAGTTGTGAGAAAGGTGCATAGTCCCATTTATGGCAGTAGGGTGTTAACTTTGAAACATGACAGTTTAAATGACATCGTTATTAATTATACTCCCGATAATTTTAGCAGAAACATCCTAGCTAATGTGCTTATTAACTTGGATCCCATAACACTGGAAAAGACGTCAGAGATCATTGTTTCTCTTTCTCTCCTGTGGCCACTGGAGAATTGTTTGCCACAGTAAATGCTGCAGTAATGTGTGTAGTTCTATGTGCCACAAAATACTGGGCTCCCATCACTTATCTTGGGAGTTTATTGCACAGAAATTGTCCAGCTTTTTTTTCCAGCTTAAATTTTCCTTTCTTTATTGTCCTCCCATTATTCCTTGTCATACCATGGGCCTCAGATCTCATAGCATAGTGGGAGCCATCACTAGGAGACTTAGAAGAAGAAACCAACCATGGAACAGGGTAACAGCCAAAATGAAAGGAGCAGGCACCAGTGAAGGTGGAGAGGAGAAGCTGGGGGAACCAAAGAGGAGAGATTGTGTGCCAAGTGGAATGTGACTAGATTATAATTTTTTTAACCACTTTTTCTCCCCCTGCCTGTCTCCCCTCCTCACCTTCCACACTTCTCAATAGATCATGAAATAAGGCCTGAGTAGGAGTGTAGCAAAAGACAAGGACCAAGAACAGGTTCGAGGGAGAACTTTACTGCTGGAAGGGGGAACAGTAATATGTTGCATATTGGGACTTTGGACAGAGTTCAGCATAAGGGTGAGAGAGAGGACACCAGTTCTCTCCCTGTTGTAGTAAATGTCAGCCTTCATGCAGCAGGAGTCCATAGCTTAGATAAGAGTTCAAAGTTCCACAGATGTTTCTTTAACATATGGCATACAGGTTGAAAAAAATTATCAGTAGGTATTTAGACATAGTCTTTGGAATAAAAAGTAGTGGTTTCCTTTAACATATTTGGGACATGTCCACACAGCAGTTAAGAGCTGTGATTCCCAGTGCAGGCAGACAGATTCAGACTACCTTAGTGTGAGCTAACTTGCTAAAAAACAGCAGTGTGGCCATTACACCATGGGAGATGACTTGGGCTAGCTGCCTAGGCTTGGAAATGGGTTCAGGTGGGCTTGGGCTTCTAGCTGCCCATGACTCAACATCCACAGTGCTATTTTTAGCGCACTAGCTCAAGATGAGCTAGCACAAGTCTATCTGCCTGCCCTGGGAAACACAACTCCCAGCTACTTTGTAAATATATCCTTTAAATACTTTTTCTAATGGCATGACAAGACAGATATGGAAGTTGCTATCCCATTTTTTTATTTCCCCAGAAGCAAGGAAACTGTACAAGTCAATATGTTGAATATGCTGTAGCTGCTGTTTTGTATGGGATGACCCATTACTTCATGATTGGATTGCTATAAACTTCATGAACATTAGTGACGTAGTAAAAGTCATGAATGCTGAGATGATAAATGTGCAATATTTTAATAATCCTAATCTAAAACTAATTCATGGCACATTCTAAACTATTACTAATATTAATATTTTTAGCATTGGTCTACACACAAACTTGTGTGGATCTAACTAAATCTAGTTTGAATTCTCACGTTCTGTTGTTTTTGTGCAAGCCTGTGTGTATGCACTTGAATAACAAAAGGTATAAGTTCAAACATCAGTGCTAGTTATTTTGGTGTGTTTGCAAGTAGACCAGCCCCTGGTATCTTTGCCTCTTCTTCAACCACCACAAGAAAAGTCTTTTACTCTTATTAGTACTTCATTATGTCAAGATATAGGATATTGTTTGGTTCTTCTCTGAGATGTTAGCTAGGCTTGTGTTTTCAAAAATGTTCTTTGTGACTAATATAAAAATAACTTGGAAGATAGGCGTCTGATATAATGTACTGTTTAATTTGCTACAATGGTTATAAAGAGAAAATCAAATTAGAATGGTTCAGTAGGCTTCCAGCACTGGAAAGTCAGTTTCTTTCCCCCACCTCATGTCTTTATTTTAGAAGTTTTAACAGGTAAATACCAGAGACAATACAGTAATCATTATAACAGTGAGACATTATACGGTAGGATAATCATTGGATCTCTATTTAACAGGTGTTACTGTGTTACAGAATGAGCATCTTTACACTACCCACTACATGTCATTTCTAGTGGTTTTTATTACATTGAGTGAAATCTCTGATTACATAAACATTTCACACATCAGGCATGCCTATAAAATGTCAATATTAAAAAAAGTGGGCAAGTGTACAGAGGTTCTTTTGCAGGTGAATATACCTAAGTCCTTTGTCTATTTTCCTTGGTATGTAAATGGCATATGAATTTTTCCATAAAGAGAGCCTGCCACTTTTTTTTTTTTTTTTTTTTTGGAACCACTGTTCTAGAGTTGGACTATTTTTTTTCCCCAGTGGGAAGCTATCAGCCTAGCAACTATTAGCAGATGAAAGATTAATTCTTAATTTCCTTTTGTATGATAGTTTCTGCTAAAAAGCCCCTGGAGGGATTACCAAAGGACCAGTTGGTAATAAATATCTAATAATTTTTGATACTTGGTTACAAACTGCATCACAGTAATGGCTGGATGTGTCTACCATATATGCATAAAATCTTCTTTGACCACAATTTCTCCAACATTTGTCTTCATTCAATCTCTCTATATATCTATAGTTATAACCTGATTGGTTTGAGGTACCATTTGAAATAGCAGCTTGAGAAATTTTCTTTGCTACAGCCTAAGTTAGCTTTGTCATTTTTTCTAGATATAACCCTATTCCTTTGGTGTAATTTGTTCAGGCAGTTTTTAATTCACCGTAGGATTTTGTTTGTTTTAAGAGGCAGTGGGATTAAGAAGTAGGGGCAGTCAGTAGTAAAGCATTCAAATATCTTAAAGTATATTCCACAGTCAAGAGGCAACGTAATGCACAGTGGGGGCTTAATTACCATGTCTTTGACCCACATAAGAGTTGTAATAAAAACACTGATCTGTAGCCCTATTTTTGTGAACAAATGAGTTTACTTTCTCTCCGCCTTATGTGACTCCACTACTGTCCCCCTCTCCCAAAAAGCAAATAAACAGACTTTCTGTATGCTGGTCTATGTCAAGTAATGGGCCAGTTAGTTAAAGCAGTAATCTGAAGATAGTATTTGGGTTTTATTCAGTTCTATTAGAAATGACTGAACTTTGTGATACAGGGGCTATTATCCTGCCAGTTGTAAGGAATTTCTGTTTTATGAGCAATACTGACACAAAGACAGCACTGTGTAAGCCATGTCTATAACTGAACACTTTCACACTGCAATTTAGAAGGCGTGCAGTTCAGGAAATTGCTGGCTTCTGCTGGAGCACACTTTTACTGCAAGGAAAATTTTATTCATCACTCAAGTAATTGGCAGTTTTAATACCTAGTTAGTAATTACCTTATAAACAAACTAACATATAAACGAAAGGCTCTATGACCTGTTATCTAAATCATAGCCTTATTTGGCCAGTGAAAGTGACACACGATGGTTGTGGTTGTTGTTGTTTTTTATTAAAGTAATTTGTTACCATTTATTATAAATACTTCCAGCTAAGAGGTTTTTTTAAAAAAATGCAGTGTACCTTTAGCAGACAGCCTGAGGAATGAAACATGATACAGAAGGAGAGTAATGTTGGAGAGGCTGCAAGATCATTTACTCTTAATGGGAGGGCCTATTAATCTATAACTTCTGATTAAGTTTTTGAGTCTGGATTTTTCTGTCCTAATGAGTAGAAACCCCTTTGCATGTGCATAAGCAACCACCCCAGAATCTGTGGCCTGCCACTTGATGTAAGGCCAGTATTGCTAATGTTTTTTCAGAACCTATATACTTGTTAATATCTTAATTTAAGCCACTTAGCATGCAATCTCTAAATGGTGGGGGGAAAACATCCCAATTTTTTAACATTGCTAAAACTAGGTATATGAACTATTTCAACTAGACTTGGTTGAAGCAGACTGGAACCTAACCAGCAAAGAGCGGACACTGGCAGATGGTTACATTCCTATAACCATTTCAGCTCCATTCTCCCCTTCACTTCCCCAGCTCTTTACAGTGGGATATCCCAGAATGTATTGCCCTGTGCACTGTTGCTTCTGATCTCTATGCGTGTCTCTTGGGCACGCTGTTCCTCACTGAAGCAGTATAGGATTGCTGCTCAGATTTTCCTGGAATGCACCAATACAAAAACAAGGTTAGGTAGAACAGCAGGTACGAATGTGGAAATGTGGTTATGATAAAAGAAAAACTGTTTCTTGTGACAAGCTGTGATGCCCATGTCTCTAACTCAGTTGCAAAGTTACTGTTGTAAAGTGCATGGAGACAGGAAATACCATTAGTTGTGGTGACCACACACAAAATCCGAGACACTCCTATATAGGTTATGTAATATGTACTAGTTTCTTTCTTAATTACTTGAGATGAATTAAAATATCAACTCCGCTTACAAAATAGCTGTTCTCCCTCAGTGGTGGTGCACAGTGATCAATCTATCTTCTAATCTAGCTCTTTGTCCTTAAAGGCTGTTTGGGTGGATGAACATTCTTGTAACACTTACTTTAAAACAACATTTGTGGTATGACTTGGGTAAACCTTGACCTGATTTCACTGCAATGCTGAGTGTCCTATTGCTCAATGTCAGTACTGTATAGCTTTAAAAAAGATGTGCTCTTATTCAACCACAAGCCTTTTGGAAATGATGCAGGAATTACTGGATGAAATTCTATAGCCTGCACTGTGGAGGCCAGCATGGATGATCACAGTGGTTTCTTTAGGTATTAAAACATATGAATCCCAGTAATCAGATTGTAATACAAGTAGATTCTTTCTTCTGTCCTGGCTGTATGATTAAGGAAATACAGATAAACAAATTTCTTCAGAACGTGCGGAATTGTAACTTGGTATATGATGTTAGGTAATCATTTTACTGAAGAGAACTTGCTGAACAGTATCCCTTCTCCGAGAAGTTAATTTCTTTATGGGAGAGTGGAGCACTAGTTTTTGCCAGGTTGATGTATAGTTTGCAAATGTTTATCACCAGAATGGCAGAATCTTTGACTAATATCCTAAAATTGCAGGACCAGTAACAAGATTGGGGGCATCTTACCTGAACATCTGAAACCATTTCAGTCTCTAGAAACTTTGGACCTGAGCAACAATAATATTTCAGAGTTGAAAACTGCATCATTTCCTTCTTTGCAGCTCAAGTATCTGTAAGCAAAACTTCATTTTAAAATTTTTCCAAAGTGCTTTCAAAATGTTGAATATGCCATCAGATTATCTTGGTCGTCACTGCAAACCATAGCTATCCTGCCTCTATGCTGAGGCGGTATAAGTATCAAACTGAAAAACAATTTTAAATATTTAGTCCCATCTTTACCTGTTCACATCATGGATCATTGGTATAGCCACATAGACTGTTGCAATGGAGCTTTTAGTTCATAGAAAATAAAAAATCAAAGTACTAAGACTAAATTGGTTAACAAAATATCTCTTGTTGAGGCCTAAAAATCTTACAAAATAAAGTTAAAAAAAATCTTCAATTGGGTTTAATTATATTGAATTATGTTTGGAATTTTATTAATTTCTTGAATCTTTATCGTATCATTGATTTGAGAATTTAAATTAAATTAATCCGTAGTGGGCTTAGTTAAGGGACATATGTTGATAACATACCTGTCAACTCTGATAGCAGCAGACTCTTACAAAGTTGAACATAACTCTTGGCCCTCCAGTTACCGACTGGTGAGGACTGTGGTTAGATCAGTGATTAATCTGTTAAATTTAAGAGTTATTTACTCTGAGATAGGCAGTGTGATCATTATATCCTCCTGCTTTGTATTGGAAGTCTATTAAATAATGGTATATCTAACCTCCTAAACATTGTCTCAACAGGTACATTAACAGTAATCGAATAACCTCCATGGAGCCAGGTGTCTTTGACAGTTTGTCTAGCACACTTCAAGTATTGAAACTGAACAGGAACAAAATTTCAGTCATCCCTCAAAAGATGTTTAAACTGTCCCATCTGCAGCACCTGTAAGTGCAACCTACAGGTGGCTGATTGTTTTCAGGTCTTGCAAAGCACTGGCAGTGTGTGAACTTTAGCCCTTTAATTTAACCAGACTCTAAGTGAGGCAGACACAGAGAACCTGTACTGCAGCTTCTAGTAACTGCAGCCTTATAGTGAAGAAAATACTCTTACGTATGAGTGAGATGGGAATAGTCTTTGTGCTAAAATTGGATTTGCCTGATCAAGAAAAATACACATGGGCAGCAAAAATGCTCTAGTAATTAGACATCTGAGGAGATACTAAGTGAACTAAGGGCTTGTCTACACTGGCACTTTACAGCACTGCAACTTTCTCACTTGGGGGTGTGAAAAAAACCACTTCTGAGTGCAGCAAGTTTCAGCATTGTAAAGCACCAATGTAAACAGTGCACCAGCTCTGGGAGCCATGCCGCTTGTGGAGGTGGATTTTTTGTGACCACACAAGCCATGTTAAAGGGCTGTCATGGCAGCACTTTAGCGTTGCCAATGTAGACTAGCTCTAAATATACATAATTTTGGAGACAAGATCATCCTGTATGTATTTTCTTCGCAAAAACAGATGAAGGGAAATCACTTGCTTTCAGAAATTGATAAGACAGGGAGCAAAAGCCTAAAGTTAGACGCCATCATCTTGACTGATAATATACTTCTGTCAGAACTTTTTTTTTAACCTTTTAAGTAATATCTAAAACTATTATAAATGAAAGGAATTAGAGAAGAGGCTTTTTTTGTTTTCTCTGTGCTTTCTTATAGTACTTTTGTGTCTAGGGAGTTTCAGTGTTTCTCCTGTATAGGGAGAGCTCCTCTGCTGTGTGAGTCTCCTGTAAATCTTTCTTAGTATGCAAACGTGACTTTTGAAACCACAAAAATTGACAGGGGGATTTACATGAGTTTGGGGAGTTGTAGTGTGATACCCAAAATAACTCTTAATTGACTGAATTTGAAATTGATAATGCCTCTTTAAGGGACAAAACTTAATTTGATTAGCTTTTAGGAAAAAGTATGTAATAAATAATAAAGGCAGCTAGGCGGGAAGATACACTGTCGAGGAAGGTGGTTGTGTACCATCCACAGATATTGAAAAGCAGTTTAAATCAGATCTCAGTGGAAGTGAAAGTAGACTTGAAAATTCAGGGTATATTAATGATCTCCATGGGCCTCTCGATCTTTAGATCCACGTGAAACTGTCATTCTTGCCTGTTCTGATGTTCAGGGTTTCAGATGAATGGATAGCCAAGCCTTATGCAGGTGGATTTATTACCTTAAGTAGTGTGTTTACTTACCTCTGCAGAGGCAAAGGAATTATATGACTGTGTGATCTCATAATCGTGCCCACCTTGATGTGCAAAGCTAGGCAGAGGAGGAGCAGGGAAACACCAGCGTCTGCTATTAAGTGTGGCTCTTTTAGTGTTTCTGTACATTAACCCGAGATGCAGAAGTTGGGTGATTGAGCAGGTTTACAGGGATGGTGGTTTAGTTCCTGAAAAGCTAAAAATTTGAAAAGTGAACTAGGTTGGAGGTGTAGGGTTTTGTGTCCCTGGGTGGGAAGGTGTAGAAGCGGAAATCTCCGAGAGAGGGAAAGGCAGGTTGGCAGATCAGTAGTCCTTATGGAGAAAACAGAGAACCAACTTTGGTCCCTTTATAAGGATTCTTCTTTATTTAAACCCCTGATTACACACTATTTGCTGCTAACTAAACATCAAGAGCTGAAAAATAAATGTAAACGTCAGAAGGTGATTTGTTATCTCTTAAACCAGCTTGGATCTTTTAAACTTAAAAATCAATGTAATAACAAACACATGTCCTTCTATTGTTGAAATATGTTAAGATTAACTGTACTAGGACTATTCTGTGTTACAGTAAAAAGGTCTCATCTTGTTTACTTTGCTTTATGTGTAGTGTGGGTGTTTAAAGTCTGATGGTGAAGAAATGTTACAGGCATCCAGGTAAACTTACTCTGTTGTAACTGTAAAATTTATTGATGCAGGGAGCTGAATCGCAACAGAATAAAAAAAATAGATGGGCTTACTTTCCAAGGACTTACTGCTTTGAAATCACTAAAAATGCAACGAAATGGGGTAAATAGACTCATGGATGGAGCTTTCTGGGGATTAACCAACATGGAAGTCTTGTAAGTATAAACTTTCAGTTTTTTCAGAAGAGAAATAATTTGTGTAATTCAAAATAGACATGCTTGTTCAAATTTGAAGATATTTTCAAAGTAAAACATTTTGGTTTGATTTGACAAGTCATGAGCATTAATAATATGTAAATGCAGTTCTCATAACTCTGCATGCCTCTTTTAATATTCATTCCGTGAAAACCAGGTATCTAGCCAGTAACATATCGCAATCGATTTCTGATCCATGACGAAGTATGCACTTCGTTTATTTTTTTACCCTAAATTTTGTCTGTGTGTGTTTTTAGGCAGCTGGACCATAACAACCTAACCGAGATTACCAAAGGCTGGCTTTATGGCTTGCTGATGTTGCAGCAGCTCCATCTCAGCCAAAACGCCATCAGCAGGATCAGCCCCGATGCCTGGGAATTTTGCCAGAAACTCAGCGAGCTGTGAGTAGCTTTTATTCTATTCCAGTTCTGAGAGCAGGGTACATGCCAAAGCATGAGCTGCTTACCACTGATCTGTGAATTTTTCATAACAAAGTTTCCAAAGTGACAACAGCTTTTTTTGTGTGTGCGCAAGATAGTCATATTTTGTTGTGAAAAGTTGAAGCCAGCCATGACCGCTTCAGTTCTCCATGGCAGTTATGCTTGGGCTTTGACACAGCAATTTTCAAATAAAAGAAATCCATTTGTGAATAGCAGGAAATAATACACAAGCTGTATAATAACCAAAAATTGTGTAGGAGGCTTTGTGATAGCTGCAACTAAGAAAGTGTTTTGTTTAAAAAATGAAGTGGTAGGGAGAAATGAGTAATAAATACTCAAACATTGAAAGAAATTTTTCCATCTTGAACTTGCAGAGATTTAACATTTAATCACTTAGCAAGATTGGATGATTCAAGCTTCGTTGGTTTAAGCCTACTAGTTGGACTGTATATTGGGAACAACAAAGTAAACTACATTGCTGATTGTGCCTTCCGGGGACTTTCCAGTTTAAAGACTTTGTAAGTTGACATAGTTTATTTTAAGGTCAGAAACCTAGGTGGTGCATAAATATACCCTTTCTTGAATTACTTTTGTTTTGAAGGAAGTGTAGAACTACAAAAGTTTTAGTCTTTCCTAGACCTTGGTATAGTTTCTTTATTTGGTAAGATTTTATCCAGGGTAGTAATATCTGTTTGGTGTGTGTGTGTTTTTTTTTTTTGTTTGTTTTTTGTTTTTCCTTGCAATACAGGTTGTGTACAAATTTATACATCCCCAGACCTTCCTATTTGTCACAATGATTTCATAAGGAAGCTTCTTAAAAGAATCTCTGAGGGGAGAAAAGGAAACTAATAAATGGCTGTTTCTATTCTCATCATGGCAGGGAGCACAGTACTAGCTCTCAGTAGTGGCATCGTGGCATCTGCTGTACATGTGCATCCCAAAGAACTATATGCGCATGGGTGGCCTTGGCAATTGGCTGTCGCTCAGAGACTGGAGGGAGGGGGACTTAGTCCCGCTCCCTCCCTCACATCTCGTTCATAGCCTCCAGAAACATTCCTCTCCAGGCACTGCTTGTAAGGGAATGTGGAGGGAAGCAAAACTGTCCCTCTGCCAACATTGCTCCCAATCCCTGTCCCCTCCCCACAACCTCATGTCTTTTAAGGAAAGGATTTGTGAGGAACTGTTCTGTCAAACCCTGTGTCACTTGACTACAATCTGACCATCCTCTGTCCTTTGTCTAACCTTTTAAAGAAGTTGTCTTTTTAAATCTAATGAAATGAATACGCTAACTACTAACTGTCATAATTTATGTCTAAAGCATGAACCTGCCATGCTCCAGAGACTCTTGCAAATCCCACTGGAGCTAAGAGGGAGTGGCAGAAAGACTAAGGCCTGGTCTACACTGGGGGGTGGGGGAAATCGATCTAAGATACTCCACTTCAGCTACGAGAATAGCGTAGCTGAAGTCAACGTATCTTAGATCGACTTAGATAGACTTACTTCGTATCCTCGGGGCATGGGATCGACGGCCGCCACTCCCTCGCTGACTGACTCCGCTTCCGCCTCTCGCCTTGGTGGAGTTCCAGAGTTGACAGGAAGTGCGTTCGGGGATCAATGTGTCAAGTCTAGATGAGATGTAATACATCGATCCCCGATAGATCGATCACTGCCCTCCGATCCGGCAGGTAGTGTAGACATACCCTAAGGCAGCACTGCTGTGAGCCTAGCACTGACATCTTAGGCACCACGATTATAGGTTCCACCTATTTAAATAAGAGTTTCCCTCTTGGTAGATGTCATGAGGGTAGAAGCCTAAGCCCAGACATAGATATATTCAGTGGGTCATTAAAGATTAGGGGTTGATTATCAAGGCTTTGGGTTGTTCAGGTAGTCATCCTTTAGCATTTGTCTGAGCACTGTTTGAAATAATGTTGTTTTACTAAATTTGTGAATCGGGGGAGAGGTGAGAAGTGTGTGAATGAATTAAAATTGTAATACTCTGGAGGATGTTCAGCCTCAGTGTGTTACTGACGTTTCCAGTGGCCAGAACAATAAGTCAGAGCTTGGCTATATGCATGCTTAACTTATTCCAAGGACTGGGAAAGTGTACATGAAACTCTTACTTTTTGGGTTCAGACTTTATGTATATTCTTCTCCTGTGACATGGTTCTGAGTTTTTTCTTAAATCCTATCCCATTGGTTCTCTGCTCAGACACCACTCCTCTTTGACAGATCTGGTCGCACGCTTTTGCTGTCGTGGTCCAAGAGTGTGAAACTTGTTCCCTTTGGCATCCATCTGTTATCATATTTAACTTACTCTCTAAAGCTTTTGTCTTAGGTGTGGTTTTATTTTGATATGACAACTTTTGGCCTCCTCATTTCTTACGATCCCCTTTTCCCCTTCTTGTATTTGGATGTCCTTGCATTTCATTTAAATAAATTGATTCTTGTCATCTTTTAAAGTAGTAGTGAAAAAGGTCAGGTCCTTGAACTTCAGACATACTAGAAAAAGAAACACATTGGGTCAAGCATCTTTGAAAATTGATATTAATATTGTACAATGTTCCTTACATAGACCATTCTAGAAATTGCTTTAAATATCATGTACTTCTTAAGAAATATATACTTTGTTTTGTTTTGTGGAATTTTCCTTTTGTGATTGGGTCTGATCTCTTCAACCAGGGATCTGAAGAATAATGAAATCTCATGGACTATTGAAGATATGAATGGTGCATTCTCTGGACTTGACAAACTTAGAATACTGTAAGTATGACTGACCTGATTTTGGATTTTCTTAGTTACTTAAAAAAATTAATATTGGGCTAAGCTCAGATAAAATATACTGTGAGGGAGCCCAACCTTGGGAATTTTATTAGTCTCTTAAATTTGTGACTTCCTTCCTTATTGTTTTGCTCTTCATTGATGCCTCCTTTTCTAGAAAACAAAACACCAACTCTTTAGTCAAACAAAATCTGAAGAATATGGTCCTTCTTGAATGTTATTCAATATGGAGATTCATGCAGTTGCTGCGTAGAAACCTTTCACACTGAATTAGGATTGCTCATAATAGGAAATGATGGGAGGTGTGTTTTCAAAGATTACAAAAGCACAGTGCCCATGGGAAGTCTTTGATAAAGTAATCCAGCATCTAGTAGCAATGGCTCTGCTGTAATGCAAAGATGTCATTCCAAATACACAGCTATGGAATGAAAAGATGCTTACATTTATAGATTTTAAAAAACAAAAATTCCATGTTACTGAACTGTACACGTTAAACATCTTTGAAAATCATGCCATGATCTATATAGTTACTGAAGCAGAAAAATGGGTATATTTTAGAGATAAGGTATTTTATTGGAGCAAGAAAGACTGAATGGAGAACGTTAGTCACAGTTTAGTAGTAATTGCCTAAAAAAGCAATTGTATAAGATTTTCTTCATAGTTCCAAAAAATGCCCCCATTTTACTGCATCTGTTTGGCATTAAGTATTTATATTTCCAGGATACTCCAAGGAAACAGGATTAGGTCCATTACAAAGAAAGCATTTTCTGGTTTGGATGCACTTGAACACCTGTAAGTAGCTGAAATTCATATTTAACCCAACAGTGGTCAAAGCAAATATCAAACTTAACCAAAACAAATATAAAACTACCAAGGTTACCTCATGACTGTCTGAATGAACCAGATTTACCTTGTTAATTAGTAGTGTGATACTTCTTAAGAACTTTCTGTCTAGGAATTCTGCTCAAAGTGCTATATTTTTAAGTGAACATCAACATACTATAGAAACTTATCTTTGTTCTTTTGGTTACTGAGCTGATTATCAATACAGAATGGAGTTAAGTATAGCTTGAATCTTTATTTTAACCTTATTTGAGTTAATATAATGGATTTTTTTTTCTGATCTTTTTTTTTTTTTTCTTCCCCAGGGATCTAAGTAATAATGCAATCATGTCAGTACAGGGAAATGCATTTTCACAAATGAAGAAACTTGAAGAATTGTAAGTTCTTGCCCCTAAAATCTCCATATTAGAAAATACGTAAGCCATATAAGATACTGATAGATTCAGTATTAACCTCTCATTGCAATAGTTCTGAAGTCGTAACAAATAGTTCATCGATAGATTTTTCTCTGTAGTTGCTGCATATAAGCTAAGTAGCATCAGGCGGCAGGTGTTCATTTTCTACTCCATTTGGTACCTAGAGTCCTGAGTTTAAACTGGTTGATCCCTAATGCATGAGATAAGGGAGACTTTTGTTAATGTACTGTAAAGTGAGTACTGGTATCACTGAACTACCACTTACTGGGCCAGAAAAATGCAATATCATAATTCTTTACCAAAGACCCATTTGCAGATCGTTATTATTGGCTCCCTCTGTTCTGAGGCAGCATAGGAACAATTGCAAGGTCAGAAAGTCCCCTTTTCTGAGGGAATGCTGTAAAAGCTCTTTTTCTGTTGAGCAGTGCAGCAGCTATTACAGCTAATTCTTGCTGAAACAGAAAAGACCTTTTGTTTTCTTTCCTTGAGGCATAGCTAATTTTTTGTCTCCAGTGCTCCTGTGTCATTCCTTCTCTAACTTTTCTTGTCTCAGCCCTGTCCAGTCTAGTTTCTGGAAGTCAAAGTTTGCAACATGACAAAGCTGGATAAGTTAAAAAGAGAAGCTGCTCTTTCTGTGAGGAGAAACTACCTGAAACGTTGCTGGAGGAAAAAATGTGTGTTCTGCTGTGGCTCAAGATTGCTATTCTGGATCAGACTCAGAATTGCTTAGAGGCTAGCCACCTTCTTCCTTCCCGATACCTGATGACATTTCCCAGTGTTCAGGCCTCGGAGAGAAAGCAGTCAGCAACCTTCAGACAGTAGCATCCACCAAGGGAAGTAAGATGCTTTAAGGACATCGTGCTCGGGGAAGTTCTGAGTCCTTCAAGGACATAGACATTCCCTCTGTTCATAGAGATTTTTTTAACGTCTTCCCTGTCCACTCCCCAAAGTTGTCAAGTGTGTATCCCTCATGGCTGATAAATAACTGGGCAGATGATAGGACATGCTTTCCCAAAATTGGCTAAATTAACTCCTCATAATATGCATTCCCAGGAATTTCACCCATTTAAAGGACCCTAGAGAAGGTTAGCGCAATGAGGGTATGACTGATGTTCACTGCATCAAGTGGTCTAGACGGCCATGGTTTTCTTCCATCCTAAGAATAGCAACAAGACCACTCTTCAATTTTCCATTAAAAAAGACCTATTTCTTCTGGATCCAATTCTGCCTGATGATGTGGCATTTCTAGGTTTTGAGCACAGAGCACTTGTGTGGAAAAACTTGATTGAATAGGAAATGTTCAGATCTGGTAACATCCTCCTTTTTTGCTTCAAGAAAGTAGTTATCGCAGTATTTCTATATTAATAAATGGGCATGTTTTACTCACTACAAGTACATATATTTATCCCCCTAGACACATAAAAATTAATACTGTCTTTCTTCCATCAAGGTAACTTTTAAGACTTTTATAATCAGGCCTATCTAGATCCAAATACTTATCAGTAGTCCTGGGGGAGAAGTTTGATTTCTCACTCTTTTTTTGGTCCAGATTTGTAAGAGGTTTCAAATTAACTCTTCCAAGTAGGAAGAGTTCAATTTTTTAGTGGAAATTTAAGTTGGTCCTATAAGCACTTCCAGAATGTTCTTTTGAAACTACTACTTAGGTTTCTTCCCATTTCTTCTTTTTGAATGTGACCATTCTCCTAGGTCTGGTAGTACACCTCTACCCCGATATAATGTGATCTGATACCACACAAATTCGGAGATAACGCAGTAAAGCAGCGCTCTGGGGGGCGGATCAAAGCAAGTTCGATATAACGTGGTTTCACCTATAATGCGGTAGGATTTTTCTGGCTCCCAAGGACAGCGTTATATTTGGGTAGAGGTGTACTATCAATGGAGGACTACATCTGCATTTGTGGTCCTTCAAATATCTTCCTAGTTCCTTTCCAAGATGAACTGTAATTTCCATCACTCCAGTTGTTTTGAGATCTAGCTTTTAGCACCAGTCCTGTGGAAAAAAGATGACGTAAATTGAGTATTTAGGGTTCTAGCTATTTGAACTGATGTGAAACTGTGAGTTTAGTGCTGTTTCTGACCTTGAATCTGAGATTAAATTAAACAAAATTTTGTAATGTACTATCGGCAACTGGATGCATTTGCAGTTCAAATGCTTACAAAACTGGGTGTTCAAACTCCAGCAAACCTTAAGACTCACAGTACAAGATCTCCAGTAACATCTAAGGCAGAGAGGGCAGGAGACTTGGTGTAAAACCAGGAACTTGAGGTGAAAATCCAGGCCTAATGAAGTCAGGGGCAAAATTCCCAGGAGCACGATTTTACTTGCAGTATCACAAGATACTGCAAAGTGGATCTTTTGGTCTTCATCTTGGCAGCAGGGTTCTTGAGGATGAGTATTTCTGCTGTTCATATGACAACACAGGGATTGGTGTATACCCACTGTTCCCATAAATACCACTGTTATCTTACTCATGCTCCTTCTTTTGTCAGTCCTGGTACAGTTCTTTAGATAACTGAGGTCTGTTGGGGTGCAGCTGGGATACAGCTTATAGTTGGGCTGAGCATCCCCCCGCCCCAAGTTTTTCTTTTGTGAGGGTATTTGAATTATGTCGGTTTTGGAACTCCTCTCTTCTGAGTGTTCTCTCAGGTGGCCTCTTTATGTCACTGCCCTGCCCCTTTATGTAACTATCCTTGTCCTGACTCAAGATGGAGACATGAAACTGTAAAGAGTCACAAATGTGACTTTTTAAAGAATTGAATAAGAATGAACATGTCGGCTTTGTAGACCTGAAGTCCAATAATGGTGTCATGTGAGTACTGGGTGACATTAGTTTCTTTTATAATAAATCATTAAAACATTAAGTTTTACAAAAATACTATTGACTTGTACTGTTTGGGTGGTTCTGCATCTTATACAAGAAACATCATATTTGTTTTCCTTAGGCACTTAAATACATCAAGTCTTTTGTGTGACTGCCAACTAAAATGGCTACCACAGTGGGTATCAGAAAACAACTTTCAGAGCTTTGTGAATGCCAGTTGTGCCCATCCTCCACTGCTAAAAGGCAGATGTATCTTTGCTGTTAGCCCAGATGAGTTTGTGTGCGGTGAGTATAACTGTTTCTTCTCACCTTCATAGATTTTGCTTAGTGAGTTTATTTTAGTCTGGTTTATCTGGCATATTTTAACTTTTTGGACTCTGGGGCTGGGGGGGGTTAATATTTTGTTTTAATGCTTTGTCGTCTGCTCCTCAAACTTTGATCTGCAGGTACTCGGAGCTTGTGGTTTCATTCCAGATAGGGAATAAAATTTTTCTGACTTAATTTCATGTATTGCATACTTATGTGTTGTGTACAAAGGAAAGATCAGTGGTTTGTGGTGGTAAATCTATGTGCTTTGAGAGTTAAAATATGGATATTGTTTAGGTAAGCACCATTTAAAAATATGGTGCATCTTGGTGTTCTTTAACTGACATGTCTATTAATATATGCAAATTGTATTAGTGCTTCATTAAATCTGAGATTAATTGCACTGAAGTAGAGTTCCCATGGTAACCTTGACCTCATCAATGTGGGCTTTAAAACACTATTTTCAACTTTAGAAATCATTGTGACTGCATATACATTTCTTGTTTACATTACTAACACCTCACTTTAATAAAATCAAAATCATTTATAAAAATCCAACTCACTTTTCTGTAGTTCTGTTTTTACCTTTTGCATTTCTCACAGGTTAAAAAGTGAATACTAATTAGAATCAGTTTTATTTTGTAGTGCTGCAAATACTTCAGGGTAGGTTTTATTTGTTGCCTGTCAACTTTGGGTTGAAAGTATCAGTTCATAATAGTCTTTCAGTATGTAAATTTATACAATAGCTTAATACGTAACATTTTGTATTAATACATGCTTGCAATGAAAGTGCTGTTCACTGATGCTAAATACTGCATGTCAAATATTGTCACTTTGTTCTCTAATCATGTAATGAAAGACCCTATTCTAATACACAAAGTGGGAACCGTAATTCTTTATTTCTTAACTGTTTTAAGATAAAAATTTGGTACTTTATCTGGCATTCATATACATTTTTGCTTGCAATTTCCATTAATAGAGGAAAAATTTAAGTTTACAAAAAACTTTATACTATCCTGGATTTAAAGAGGTAAATTGGAAATTTGATCTTTCTTCACTATAATTTTGTTACCACAACAAATTCAACATTGTGTAATTTTTACTAATCCTACCCTTTATATCTATACAACTTCACGAGTCTTGGTGGAATTGTCTAGTTGTACAGGAGCACAGAATTTGCAGGGTCTTGCTGCTGTCTTAACAGCAACTATTAACATTACCATCTTATACAGTGTTTTAATATTTCAATACTAAATTAAGAGGAGCTAATGTATAAACTTCTAAAGCTGAAGTGGACAGAACAGAAAGTAAACAAATTAATAGACAGCTAATGAAGAACATACCTTATTTAAGATAAAATCATTTTGGAAAACCAGTGAGGAATTTGACATCTGAAAATAGCACTATCTATTAAGAACATAACATAAGAATGAGCACAATGGGCTAAACCAAAGGTCCATCTAGCCCAGTATCCTGTCTTCCAACAGTGGCCAATACTGGGTGCCCCAGAGGGAATGAGTAGAACGGGGGCAATTACTGAGTGATCCATGCCCTGTCATCCACTGGATCACCCTTGTCCATGTTTGTTAACACGCTCAAAGAATTCCAACAGATTGGCGAGGCATGATTTCCCTTTACAAAAACCATGTTGATTCTTCCCCTTGTTCGTCTGTGTTTCTGATAATTCCATTTTTTACTGTACTTTCAGCTAATTTTCTGGTACTGAAGTTAGGCTTACTGGCCGTTAATTGCCACAGTCACCTCTGGAGCCCTTTTTAATAATCTGCATTACATTAGCTAGGCTCCAATCATCTAGTAGAGAGGCTAATTTAAGTGACAGGTTACATTTAACTAAAGGTAATTTTTATCAGTAGTTTATAGCTTGATGCCATCTGTGATCGATTTCAAAATCTTTAAAATAAGCGCAAAAAAGGGGAAAACCTAAAAGGAAATTAGTACAAGGATAAGTTTAACAAGAAAAGTGAATTGTGAAATAGAAATAGATGCAATCCTTTGAATAAATGAAGCAGTGTGTGCCAGTTAAATCTTTAAAATGCAGCAATCACAATGTCTCTACATATGTGTTCATAAAAAGACACAAAATTAACATAACAGACATTAACTGCACAAGACTTTATCTGACACATGGATGTGTCTCTTTATTATTCTTATAAATAAAGTCTTGCTAAACAGGAGGGGTTTTTATTTTTTTTTTTCTACTGTGCCTACAAGGTTGATAAAATTGGTCGGTCTTAGACCAGGAAAAAGAAGCAAGGACAAAGAAATGAATCTCTTAGTACGTTGCTGTCCCGCATTGTCATGTGAAAGCACACAGATGAAATGTTAATTTAGAGGGCAAGGCCAGTGGTGTTGGTGGGGCTTGTCCAATGGAGTTGGTGATTGAGGCTGTTGAAATGGAAATGCATTTGTACCATTGACCTACACTCAATATCCAGCCCTTAAGCCTAAAGTTGCAACACATTGTAGCCCCTGTAATTTATGGCATGTATATGTCTGCTCTGTTATCTGTTCTGTGGTATTATTATTTTCTAAAATTTGTATGAATTTCTGGTGACAAACTAAAAGGAAAGAGTTATTGTTCCAGAGTCCTTTCCCAGAATACAATTTCCAAATTGAATAGAGGCCACCTTGTTTGGCTCTGTAGCATATTTGTTAATTTAACATCTCAGTGGGAGAAAAGGTACATTTCTGCAGTGTTTAGTATTCTATCAGCGTGTGCTTCTTTCTTCTTTCAAATAGAATGATTGGACATCTGGAGAAATGCTTTCAAATAGAATGATGTGTATTTCAAATAGAATGATTGGACATCTGGAGAAATGCTTCTTACACAACAAGTTATTTTCTTTAACTTCAGAATGATGTACGCTTCGTAAATTAATTTTAAATCTTCAGTGCCAAGTTGGAATTTTGAAAACAACTCAGAGGAAAAACATTTAAAATTTGTTAATGGGATGGACACATGAGATGAGTGGTCCATAACAGTGTAGCTCAAAAATGGCCAAATTAATGTATTTCACACTTTCTAAAATTATGCCTTTCAAGATGAAACAAAGCATGAATAATTTCAGGCCAAAAGTTAGCTTTTGAGAAAACTGTTAGCAATTGAAAATAGGTGCCTAAGTGACCTGTATTAACTGCTTAATTATACAATCGTCTTACTATAGTGATTTTTGTATCCAAATACAACCTGCTTAATAGTTGTCTCTTTTTCCATTGCTTATAAGTCAAGTGCTGAAGTTAATGGCTTGAACAAGATGATGAGAAATATCCTTCACGATTTTATTTTAAAGTGTGGTTCTGAAAATGGGCTATGTGAAAATGGCAGAATCCTACTCAACAGATCAGTTCCTTTTGTATATTGTATCACATCTGCTTATTTTAGTGCCTCCCCTCACCCCAAACAAATGTTTTTAATACTTTTAATGTCTATTAGCAGAGCATAGACAGCACAGCCACAAGAGAATGATCTGGATACTGTTCCGCCTCTCACTTTATCAGTATAAACATTTAGTATGTTTCAGTAAATTTATACCACTGCAAAACCTCCAATGGCAGTGTGGTGACATAGATGTCACCATGGACATAATTTGGCTTGTGGAACTTAATATAGGTGTGATGCACAAGAAAGAAATAACCCAGCAGGATTCTCAGATCCCAGGTTGCATTTGAAGGACTGGTTGTAGAACACATTTTTACTTGTAAATAATTGAAGGACAAGAAACATGGAATCCAACAAAAGGCAATTGTTAGGGGCTTCCTCATCATAAAAAAAACCCACACTTGATCTTTGTATAGTATGCTTAACAGATTTTCAGCACTGCTGCATTTGAAAATTGGAGAAAAGGACTACAAATCACTGGAACCACAACTTCTGTGTGCAGGTTGGGGGAGAACCCTGGACTGTGCCTGACAATCTCTGGTGGCAGAAAGAACCATGTTTTAGTGAAGAAAAACTTATTGCAGCCTTAAGGTGTAGAAAAAAGGAGTCTTGGCTTTGTGACTGACACTCAAAGTAGCTTTCACAGATGTTAAACTGTAGTTCTCTCCTCTTATATATAAACAGCACATAGTCTGCTTTAGATGTGCTTTCTCTTCACTGAGAGATGGCTTAGCACAGTAAACTCATAAATATGACATCTTTAAATGCCTGGAGAGAAATGAAATCTAAAACTAAACCATTGTATCTCTGCTTTATAAATACTTGTCTGACTCTTCTCTCAAACCTATAAAACAAAGCTTACAAAATCTTTGAGTCCTGGGGACCTGGGTATTTGCCTCTCTTCCTCAGTGTCACAATTTTTTCTCCTTTTCCCATCTTTACAGATGATTTTCCTAAACCACAGATCACTGTCCAGCCAGAAAGCCAGTCAGCAATCAGAGGCTCCAATCTGAGTTTCGTATGTTCAGCAGCCAGCAGCAGTGATTCCCCTATGACGTTTGCGTGGAAAAAGGACAATGAATTACTGCATGATGCTGAAATGGAGAATTATGCACATCTCCGGGCACGGGGTGGTGAAGTGATGGAATACACTACCATACTTCGGCTACGCAATGTTGAATTCAGCAATGAGGGAAAATACCAGTGTGTTATTTCAAATCACTTTGGTTCATCCTACTCTGTCAAAGCCAAGCTTACAGTTAACAGTAAGCATCCTTTTTTTACCTGTGCATTTGAAGAGGAAATCACTGTAAAGCAAAATACAATATACACTTTTCTTTTCCCATGGCATTATTTTTAGAAAATGCTTTATAGCCTAATTTCAGCTCATGAAAGTATGCTGCTTCCAAAATCTGTTTATTATTTAAGTTGCATTTATGAGCCCAACAAGCCTCTGTCACTATTGTGTGAGGTGATGTACAAACACAGTTAAGAAACAATCCCTGTCCTGAAGAGCTTGCAATCTAAATAGACTAAGGAAAGGATAGGAGAAGGGAAGAACTACTGTTCACCTTTCACAAGGGACAACAACCTTCTCTGCTGAGGTAGGCAGACTGTGACTTAGCAGAGTTGACCACTGCCACAGGCTTCCTGAATGAGGATGAAACCCATGTTGCCTGATTTAAACATAAGACCATCCTCTCACCAGATATAAGTTTAGGTCTTGTGAGGTTTTTTTTTTCCAGAGCTTCATGCACCAGATCTATTGGCAAAGCCTTGCACATCGCTGTTGTTGAAACTGGTATAAGTTTTACACTTGTTGGAGTTGAGTGTACTGAAATTGAGAAAATACAATGCAAAGGAGGAAAAATAATTTGTTCCAAAATTGGAAACAAACCTACTTATAGTATGTATCTGGTTAAACTTTTTGTTTTGCTTTTGCTTTAGTGCTGCCATCATTTACAAAGATGCCCATGGACCTAACCATTCGTGCTGGGGCAACGGCACGATTAGAATGTGCTGCAGTTGGTCATCCAGTACCACAGATTGCTTGGCAGAAAGATGGTGGCACAGACTTTCCTGCAGCACGCAAGAGACGTATGCATGTCATGCCCGAGGATGATGTATTCTTTATTGTTGATGTAAAAATTGAGGACACTGGAGTTTATAGCTGTACAGCTCAAAACACTGCTGGGAGCATTTCAGCTAATGCAACGCTGACAGTACTAGGTGAGAAACTGTCAATATGTAATGATATAAGTCTTTTTTATTGAAGTGATGTGATAAGTTTTACCATACTTTTAGATTTTACTTAATAAAATGTGTTTTAGGGCTTAATAGGAAGATGTATCAATTCATTACTAGTGAGCGCTTTTGGAGGCATGTATTTAGCTGAAAAATGTCTTTTCAGCTTAGTTCTGTGATAATGCATTTCCTGAAGTCATCATTCATTAAGCAGTGGCCACTGGTTAGCCACTTAAAAGTTTTAATACACAATCATTGTTACTAATAAATAGTTACATGTTCCATTTAAAAGCATAGTTTAAAATAAAAATTATTTAGTATACACAAAAAAAGGAGCAGGTTTCTGGGATTTTTTTCTGAAAAGTTTAGTTTTAATAGAAAAAAGGAAAACGGGTTTGTTTTTTTTATTCAGAGTTAAACTCATTTGTGTTTTTTCTGTGGGTTGGGTCAATATGAGGGTTGGAACCACCTATGTTTTCTAGTAAAGGTAATTTAGAATTTATTTATTTTTACAGAAACACCATCATTTTTGCGGCCCTTGCTAGACCGAACAGTAACAAAAGGTGAAACTGCAGTCTTGCAGTGCATTGCTGGTGGTAGCCCTCCGCCTCGGTTGAACTGGACTAAGGATGACAGCCCATTGGTGGTAACAGAAAGGCACTTCTTCGCTGCAGGCAACCAATTACTGATTATTGTGGACACAGATATTGAAGATGCTGGGAAATACACTTGTGAAATGTCTAATACACTTGGAACAGAGAGAGGCAACATTCGTCTAAATGTAATTCCTACTCCCACCTGTGATTCTCCTCAAAACATTGCTCCATCGTTGGATGATGATGGATGGGCCACAGTTGGTATAGTGATCATAGCAGTGGTTTGCTGCGTGGTGGGCACTTCCCTTGTGTGGGTGGTCATCATATACCACACAAGGAGAAGAAATGAAGATTGCAGCATCACAAATACAGGTGTGTAAACTGCAGCTTGGCAGCGTGAAGGAGTAGTCAAGTGTGTTTGTGGTTGTCCTGCAGTAACTTTCTTCCAGAAACATTTGTGTGTTTTGACTCAAATTCAGAACGGTGAATCATTTGTTGCCTTCAGCATGTTGCTGGCTGGTTTAAAAATATTTCAAAGAAACCTAAAATATACTGATGGTTTTATGCGTGGTTTTTTTTTTTCTCCCTCTCTTAAATCACAGATGAGACAAACTTGCCTGCTGACATTCCAAGTTACCTGTCATCCCAGGGAACATTAGCTGAAAGGCAGGATGGGTATGGGTCATCAGAAAATGGAAGTCATCATCAGTTCATAACTTCTTCAATGGGGGGATATTTTTTACAGCAGAGAGATAGTAATGGTAAATACTTTAAATATAAAACTTGGCACTGTGTTTGGTTACCTGAAATCAGACACTGTCTTATTAACTAATGTGATGAATTGTAATGACGCCAGTGAAGCATCTTTGTTGATTGCCATGTAGGCCCTGTGACTGACTTACCGATTGCTTCAACACATTACAATAATATTTGAAGCTGAGATTTTACTATGCAATACAGGAATGAGAAATGCTTGTGCTGATAACAGAAACCTTGGTTTTGCTGAACCACTTGACATATGGCCTTATCTATTTAGGAAAGTTTCTTCGGTATAAACTCAGGTGTGAATTTAAACTGATCATACTTATACCAGAAAAAGATTAAGTCTACACATGAACTCTACCAGTGTAAGAGTACCCTTTTTGTTATGTCTCTTGGGATAATAACTTAAGCTATGCCCCTCCCATACCCTGGAAAGCAGTCTTATACAGGAATAAGTGTCCATAGAGGGCATTATATTGTTTTACTATATGATTTAACCAATGAAACTTTCCCGTGTAAGCAAGGCCTTAGTTTGTGAAAGCACCTCAACATGATCATTATGTTTTAGAGCAGTAATCTACTTTGTAACACTTGATGACTTGTAGCCATTATTTGGACCATGGCTTCAGTATTCAGAGCAGAATCTTTTCTTGCAAATGAACTCATTGCATGTTTGTTTGTTTGTTGATTATAAAATCTTGGCTCTCCTGGTATTTATTGTATACTCCTAGAATATAAGCAGGCCAGCAGAGTGGTGACATACTGAGAAATCTTGACATCGCCATTCTGGAGAGGGTTAGGGTTAGGCTGTAGCAGCCTTATAAAGCTGTTTAACTAAACTCTCGAAAACTCCTGCCGCTCCAGGAAAAATATGTTTAAGATTCCAGTGCGGGTTTCATTGCTGTAGTTTCTTTATTTGCAGAAGAACAAAACTCCACTAGTAAAACTTACTGTGTAGGATGAAGCATAGAAAAAAGGAGTCTGTTAGCTGATACATTGTGTCTTTATTTTTAAGGCATTTGTCATCTAGATAATGGTAGTGAAACAGACCTGGAGGTTATTACAGATCCATTCTTATGCCACTATCTGGGGACTACAGGGACTGTGTATTTAAAAGGCAATGCTTATGGCTCTGACACTTTTGAAGCATACCATACAAGTAAGTCAAATAAATATTTTAGTTCTGTTTCAGTTTTGCCATATCAGATTCCTAGTAATACTGATTTCTCCTTTTTTTTTGTTAAGGCTGCAGCCCTGACCAAAGAACAGTGTGCATGGACCCCTGTGACTCTAGTTACTTAAAGAAAAAGGAACGCTATCCGTATTCACTTGGAACATTATCACATTCACCAGAAGATCCCTTTGACCAGTATGTTGGCAGCATTGGAATGCAGGCTACAAGTAACAAATTGCTTAACTCTACTTACATGCCAAATGAAGGAATTGGAGTGAAAAGCTTGAGTCTAAACTCAGACATCTTTGATTTGAACAGAAATCAGGAATCATCCTCTATTACCACTAGTAGCACTTTCATGGGTATGTTTCAGCTACTGCATTTCTTAAAGCTGCAAACATCATTTGTATACACGTCCCTTATGACTTGCATGTACTAGAAAACATGTTTATCCTTTTGTCAAAGCAGTAGTTCAGGGTTGTACTCAGTGATTGCTTATATGATTGTTACGTATTGTGAGAAACCTAACTAAAAGCTGGTCACATAAGTAGCCTGACTTTTTTTCAGAGACACTGAGCACATGCAGTTACCACTGAGTTCAGTGGGATACTGCAGTTTATAAAATATATACTGTTTGAAAATTTTGGTAATTTAACCAATGAAACTTTCCCATGTAAGCAAGACCTTAGTTTGGGAAAGCTAACTTTAGTATTACTTCTTTTCCTCCATTATTTGTGTCGTGCCAGGAGCATGCAGGGCACTTCATATTCAGACAAGGTACTCTGACAAGGCCTTTGAATAGACAGTGTACCACACTCGAGGGGCTCAAATGAGAAACAAAAAGTAGTGGGACTAGATGATGAAGTTATGAACAAGCCTTTAGTTTCTTGATTTTTGTTGGGAGGGGGGTGGATTTAAAAAAAAAAATATTCAGTGCATTATAAAATATCTTTTACTATACAAAGGGAATAAATTCTGCATGCATTTCTTAGTTGGTAGCATCAGTTTCTGGGTAACTGCATCTGTATTCCCCCTCCATGGTCCCTCAAGGGCACACACACAAGGTTTTCTGCTCCCAGCTGTCATCTCTCTTGAGTGAAGACCCACGTGTCTCTCCCTCCTGACTGGAGTTTTAAGATTGCACATCTCCCTGCCTTACACTATGATATCCCCTGCAAGCCAGTCTGCTTAAATACTAGTGCCTGTGCTTTTGCTTTCTTTCCAATGGCTATGAAAAGTGTATTGCCAAAGGTTACAAGCTATCACCCAGTCTTTCTGAGCAAGCACACTTTTTCTTAAGATAAAAGCATTACCAAAAAAGGGAGAAAAAAAAACCAAAAAACCCCCAACACAACCCCACAACAATAAGCAGATTTAAACACACACTTAGCATACCAGGAATCACGCACCAGTCTTATAGGGCCCTAGTAGGCTAGTATCTTTCTAACCCTTCCATGAAGTTCTCCCTTTGTCCATTTGCTGCGTCAGAAAGAAGACTTAAGTCAGTTTAGGCTCATCCTTTTAGATCAAAAGCTCTTCCTTTGTTTCCTAGCCTCTGGAAACCCCAGCATGAACTAGTATATACAAACCGCCCCAGGGGTTAGAACATCTCTGGAGTTTGTTACTCATCTTAATCACCCTCTACTGTTTTTTAGTTCCTGTGGTAGCTGAGGTAACCCTCCCCCATAGAGTAGAACACAATCATGTATGAACAGTTCACAACTAAAAGCAACAGAGAATCCTGTGGCACCTTATAGACTAACAGACGTTTTGGAGCGTGAGCTTTCGTGGGTGAATACCCACTGCGTCAGACGCACGAAAGCTCACGCTCCAAAACGTCTGTTAGTCTATAAGGTGCCACAGGATTCTCTGCTGCTTTTACAGATCCAGACTAACACGGCTACCCCTCTGATACAGTTCACAACTGTAATACAAGATGGTCCTAAAAAGCACACTGCATGCAGCACTCAGTTGCTTCCCAGAAGACCTGAGTTTGTTGGGAATGACTTAAAATAAACGCTTCTTCAGTAAAATGCAACTGATTGCAACCCCACTTCAAAACCGCCATATGTTTTTTTTAAAGGTCTACACAGCATAACTTATTGAAGCCAAGTGTGACTAGAAGCTTCTCCTTTTCCTCCTTCCTTTCTGCCTGCTGGAATGTTACATTTCTGACTCCTTCTCTAGTGGTTATGGTGTTCCATTCCATAGGTCTTTCTAGAGAAGATAAGTCTTCAATCAACAACCAATTCCACAGAGCATCTAGCTTATTGGTTAACGAAGTATCTTATTATCAGTCTAGGTAAAACAATCTGTTCACTTGTGCAAATTCTTCTTCTTTGTTCATGCACCTTTGTATTAGTTAGTTTTATCTTTTATCTGAATATAGTTTGCATATTTCCACAAATTTTAGAATATATTTAAGTACAGAAAAACAACACTGCAAGCTTTAAGCATGCTACAGAGGTCGTTGCTCTAATGAATCACAAAAGAGTTTTAAGGAGGCTCCTTTAAGGCTCGTACATTTAACTCCTAAAGGAGGACTACTGGGTTCATGCCCTATGTTTTCTTTTGTGAGATTGGTTTAAATTAGAACCCCACTACATTTCTTGTTTATACGGTTTTTGGCACTGTAGTGTCTGAATGCTGAACACAGCTATGAGATAAGAGGCTGGGTTATATCCTGGCTTATGAATCAATAGAATGCGTAAGGCCCAGATTGCCCCCTCCTGTAGGAAAAACCACAGGAAGGAGTGAAGAATGTTCCTGTCTAAGTTCTTTGACTCTTTATCTCCCTCTCCCACTCACCCAGCCTTCTTTTTTGTGAGTAAAGGTAGTGTAGTTTGCCTCCGGCAGAAGCAGAGGTACAGACTATAAAACCTTGCTGTTACCAGGAGACTTGGGCAGAGGCACCCTACCACTACTGCTGTGGGGGAAACATGCGAATAGGGCTTCACCAGCTGGCTACTGTCTGCCTTAAAGGGGGAGCAGTTTCATGGCAAAGAACTCTACCTAGGAGTCAATGCAGCCTCAGGGCTGGGGGATATCCTCCCTTCTGCTGGTACCTGATGATATTATAGATTTATATCTAGAGGCTTCAGCCAGACTGGAGCACCATTGTGCTAGGCGCTGTACAAACCTACAGTGAGACAATCACTGCTCTGAAGGGTTTAGGAACCTCAGGAGGTCATCTAGTCCAACCCCCCCTCAAAGCAGGACCAGTTCCCAACTAAATCATCCCAGCCAGGGCTTTGTCAAGCCTGACCAAACCTCTAAGGAAGGAGATTCCACCACCTCCCTAGATAACCCATTCCAGTGCTTCACCACCCTCCTAGTCAAAAATTTTTTTTCCTAATATCCAACCTAAACCTCCCCCACAGCAGTTTGAGACCATTACTCCTTGTTCTGTCATCTGCTACCGCTGACAAAAGTCTAGATCCATCCTCTTTGGAACCCCCATTCAGGTAGTTGAAAGCAGCTATCAAATCCCTCCTTATTCTTTTCTTTTACGGACTAAACAGTTCCCTCAGCCTCTCCTCATAAGTCATGTGTTCCAGCCCCCAATCATTTTTGTTGCCCTCCCCTGGACTTTTTCCAATTTTTTCACATCCTTCTTGTAGTGTGGGTCCCAAAACTGGACACGGTACTCCAAATGAGGCCTCATCAATGCCGAATAGAGGGGAATGATCATGTCTCTCGATCTGCTGGCAGTGCCCCTACTTATACAGCCCAAAATGCCATTAGCCTTCTTGGCAACAGGGGCACACTGTTGACTCATATCCAGCTTCTCCTCCACTGTAACCCCTACGTCCTTTTCTGCAGAACTGCTGCCTAGCCACTCTAGGTCCTTAGTCAGTTGATCTTGAGCAGTTGGAATTAGGCGGTGTGAGTTGTTTCTTAATTTCCGATTTGTAGAATCACTTTCTGCAGACACATTTGTCTTCAAATTTCTGCCCATCATGTCGGTTCAACCCCCACTTGAAGAACAGTTGGCATTAGCGTTCATGTTGATGCATGAACCAAAAGTGTTTCGCAGCGTTGTTTTTTTCGAGAAGTCAGATTGGTACCAATTATGGTAAACAAAACTGCATCTGCACATATGATCAAATATGAAAATCCTCATAAAGTCATTTAATATTTTTTCCCCTTCAATACAGTTTTCACTTTTAAACCTTCGATGTCAATTGTTTGTCAATGCGGATACAATTGCAGGAGAGTATTGAATCTTCTAGCCCAGATAAACAATTTTAGAATCAAATTATTAACAACATCTGTAGTGTTTCAAAATGTGTGCCAGGCCACCTTTTGGGCGGTGCGTCATGTGTAAGTGTGGTACCCTTAATCAACAGATCTATGACGGATTGTGTCAGTCAATTATCTAATTACACTTCCGGCTTATGAAAAAAGTGAGACTTTCAGGGTAATGGTGCTTAGCCTGTGGAGCCTCCCATTATGGAAAGGGAAAGAGGAAAATTGATTATTTTCTGGGTAGTGCACACAGAATTGTTTAAGAAAGATTCAGTTTGAATGCCAAATTTGTAACCTTGTGTTACTCCGTGCTAAGCCAGCTGAGCGCAAATGGGGTTATTAAATAAGGCAGAATTTCACTGGCAGGAATCTTTGTTAGCTTGAGTGTGACACAAGACAGAAAGACCACTGGCTCTGTTCTGGCACTTTCAGATTGCTTAGTTCGTGTTATAGTTTTATTTTTTTTTTTTTTAAAAAAAGTTTTTATAAACGGATCTTAATATCAGCCTAACTTAAACAGACCGCGACATGTTTGAGTTCTTCTTTCTCACGAGTACACTCAAGTCTAAAAGCATGTTGAAGGAGATTGGTTCTTGGTTATGCATCTAGAATTGTCTTTGTGACTTGTTTGCAGGTTTTTGTTTGTATTTTGTGTTTTTGAGGAGTAAGGAAATCTCATGAAAATATAAACAAGGAAATATAAAGGGGGTAGTTGTTCTGAATGGCTATCAACCAAAGTTATTTACTTTGGAAACCCTTTTAACATTTGCAGCTAGAGTTTTAAATGGGTACATGCTATGAGTATAAAGCGACTGCTTTTTTCTTTTGGGTGGAGCGGAATAGATAGTATGGCTTAGAAATAGCAAATCTCATTTCAGAGAACTTCGAGCTATGTGTGCCTGGCTTGGTATTCTTGTGTACAGCCCTTGGTAAGACGACAGTGCGTAACACCCAACATTCTTTCCTTACAAATTTCCTGTCTTGCAGGAACATTTGCAATGTCTTGTGGAGGCCTCAACTTAGATTCTCTCTTCGCGCTGTAGGCTGCCAGCAAGTTGTCCAACCAAAACCGCTCCATAAATAATAATCCTTCAAGCTCTCATTGCGACTTTGATTCAGAGGACAGAGGAAAGATGGAAGGACAGGACAGTTTTCTCATGAGGAAAACAGCATTTTGTACTTACAAACGGCCTTTGAACTTTAGGACTCCTTACTTTTCCCAGTTCTTATGACTCTGAACACATATCTGCTTTGACTGGCTGATGGAACCAAAGAATATTTTTTGACATTACTACCTCCAATGTGGAGTCTTTATTTAAAAGGGGCAGGGGTAATCCATGTTTTTAATGGAGCTATGATATCAGAAAGATATGGCATACATTTTGATAACAGATAAAACATATTGCCAAAGTGTTATAAAATTTTAGTACAGGATACATTCCTTAGAGATAGTACTATATTTCTAATTATTTTTTAATAGCTTTTGTTTTAATGCAAAATGCGGTATCTCTGTAAATTAATGATGTAAATAATACATGTATATTTCCTGGTGAGACTTCATTTTATTTGAAATGGAGTACTTAAGGATCCTTAAACTGTTGTACCAATATCTGTACTGTTTTTTTGACATGGACGTTCCATGCTGTTTCGCATATCTGCATCTTATTTGCACATCATTTTTAATAAGAAGTATGCTGGCCTTGTGTGTCTTTGAGACACAGTAAGGTATGACGAATTGCAAGCGTGGGAAATGATGTTCGATAGAATTGAAAATGTATGGTGTGCATATAAACCCTCTGGCCCTATCTCATCAGTTTGTTCTAAAATGTAGAGCATATGGGTTCACCTTTATTAGATATCTGCTGCCCTTAGAAGTAGTTCTGGTTACACAGCTTCCCGCACAATTGTCCCACATGCCACCACAAGACTGTCGTAGGTCAGCTGTCTAGCGTGTGTTGTACAAATAACTTTAATGCTACACCTCTAATTGCTGGATATGGAGCAGAGTGGACACACAATATACACAGGGAGCAATCTTAGTGTAAAAAAAAAAAAAAATCTATCCTAGACGTTTACCTGGTAGTATCAGTCTCCTCTAAATAAATGGCTTGACTATTAAATATTTCCCAAATTTCCAGATTCTGTGTGTTCCCCTGTGTTTTCTCGGCTCCTCTCCCAATCACTTCCACACCCAGCGTTAATAAGGTAACCAGTGTGCAAGATAATTCTTCCTTGGTTTACCTTCTGCTGCTTTTCCATTTTTTGTCTACTCTCTTCTCCATATAGATAAATGTGAACTGTACTTCATTCCTCACTCGAGTTGAGCAGTTGTTATAAGTTTGAATTCTTGCTAGATTAAATTGAGGAGCCCAATGTTATTAGCTGCTTTAAGCCAAAGAAAGACACTTACTATGTGATGGTAATTAAGACTAAATGAGAATTCTCCCTTTTGTTTTCCTTGATACAGATGTCCAGTATTTTAAAAAGCTGTGAATCCTCTTGTCAGCATTGTATTAAAACAATGTGCCTCCACAAGTTTTACTACTATAGGACTTAGGTTTTCAAATCTGCTCACTTTGAAGGTGCAGATTTATATAGTTGTCAAACTTACTTTTAAACTAAATTGAAAGCAGCTGTTAGACCAGCACATCATAGACAGTTTTCAGAAGATACGTCTAGAGCAAAAGGCTTCCCTGCCTAAAGTAGCTGAGTTAAGGGCTTTTTGTTTGTAGCCAAAAACCTGGTACGCAGATTGCAGAGTAATTTTCCTCCTTTAATTTAGGCGCCAGTATTAGAGACAGGAAGTTAATCCATCCTTAATCACTGGTGGTCTGAATGTAGAGAATGGATTTTGCGTGCTTTAGTTTATCATATTGCCAGATTTTCTGAATCTGATTCTTAATTTGCCTTCATTGCAGCCAGATGTGGTGACGTGGTGACAGACGTTGGTATGGGTATTTGATAACTAACTGCATTTTTAAATATATTATTTTTTCCTGAGTTAAGCACAAATCTCTAAGTCAATAATCCTTAAAATCTTAAAATAGTTCACTCACTAAGTCAGTAGTTTGTTTTGCTTCTCTAGTTTTTCTCCAGGTATCAGAACTTAGATCTCTAACCAGACATCATTTCCCAAATATCTAGAGAGAGAGAGTAAAAAAACAAACCATTTTAATGCTGTTCATTACAAAATAAAATTTTATGTTTAAAAATCCAAGTTAAAAGGCTGTGACTAAAAACAGTCTTTGGAAGCATGCTTTTGTATGTACAAAATGAGAAAAAGACAATATTCCTTTTCTTCTCCACTACTTCAAATATTTTTATGAATTGAACTGTTAGAATATATGAATGCCCCAATCCTGCAATACCATAGAACTCATTATTGAGTCCAAGCCCACATTTTAATGCTTCCCATCTGATGTAAAGATATTTCAAATGGTATCCTAAAAATACAGGAATTCATATTTGTGGTGTCTCTTTTTTTTTTTTTTTTTTTATTCTCCCCTCTTGGTAACTTAAATATCACTAATATGGGAATAAAAAGCCTTGTCTTTGTTCTTGCAATGACAGATGAGTTTTAATGTCTAGGAAGTTGACTGTACTTACGGTGATGTAGTGAAATGTCAGATGATATATTGACATTTTTATAAATTGCAAGATACAATTTTTAATCGTTTTAATGTTGGAGGTGTAACTGAACTGGGCATTCAGTGTCTGCAGATGCAGTGTTCATTCTGAGATTCTGCCTGTTTGTATTACCCACTTAGGTTTTGGATTCATTTGGAGTAGCTTTGGAAAATTTGCTTCTCCTCACTAATCAAATGGCAGCGATTGAGTTTGTTTTCATTTGAGAAAGTGAATACTGCCATTCAGGGCAGGATTTCAGTTTCTTTCAAAATAATGCATATCTAATCGCTAGTCCTGAGAATTATAATCCTGTCTGCAGTCTTAATTTTCCACAATTAAAAGGGCTGAGAAAGATGTGGTGGAAAAATAATCACTGACTTCAGCTGGTTTCCTTTGTGTTGGTGTGGCTTGTGTCCTGGATATAGAACAAAGATTCTTTGTGGTCTCCGTAGCTTAATGATGGACATAGGGCAGGTGTCCATGCTGATTCTTCTAGATTTTTCTTCTAGATTTTTCAGCAGCTGTTGATAATATCTGACCATGACTAATTTGTTGGTCTGCCTGTGGTCCCCAGGAAGGGAAGGTAGCACTGGTTTTGTTTGGTTTTTCCCCGTCTCTGCAAGAAAAAGGTTGATTTGGGGTAATTGCTCATCTGCCCTAAGGGATCTTCTTGTACGAATTTCTGCCAGATTTTGTTCTCTCTTTATCCTGGTCAGTGTGTGTGACAGATCATTGAGGCTGTTCTGCTATCAGTCTGAAAATGATGCATTTGTCACTTTTTTGCTGAATGAAGAAAATGTAATGGCTGAAAGCAGATCTTGGATGAGGATGAGTGCCTGAGGCTCAGTCTAGATAAGACAAGAGTGATGCTGATTTGGTGGCAGGAGACAACTAGCTTGCGGGCAGTGACTGTGGCGAAGGAGGTTTATTCAATCTTTGTTAGAAGTTCTGTTAGAGCTACTTCTGGAACACCTCTTCCTGCTGGCTTCCCAGATAGCCAAAAATTCCTTTACCATCTGCCTTTTGCCATGAAAATTTTAATAATTGTGTTGCCTATGTCCATGACTAGCTCCATTGCTGGCAAAATGGTTCTCTGGAATATTTTTGTCTAGCACAATGGATATTTATGTTTATCAGCCAGTATCTTGTAACAAAGATACATTTTATTTTTTAGGATGAGGCATTAAGATTTTGTTTAATGGTTTTATAAATAATTGTGGATCATTAACACTACTTCTACTTGGTTAAATGTCAGAAGAACCCTGTAACCAAGCCAAGCTTGTTTCCTTTTCGCCATTGTAATTATGTACTTTGTTGGCTTAAATCAAAATGAAGTGCACTTGTACATCTACCTCCTGTGTGCTTGTATGCTAATATTGTTAATAGAGCCTTGGGTACCAGAGTCTTGCTTCTGCCATATCCCGATGCTGTTTTTTATTGTTGTAAACTGCTTTTTTCATTAATCTTCCCCAAGGAAAAGGGAAATGTAACCCTCAGCATCGGGGATATGTAAGCTAAAGAATGAAAGGTGTCGAGCACCAGCAGTCTCCTAGGGATTTGCTGTAAGTGGAGAAAATTTAGTGTACTCTGCCTTGGCAAAAGGACAAAAACTGGGTAAAGTAGCATTTAAAATGAGTTTGATTTTATGTAAGTGTGGCCACACGGGAGGTGGAAAAGTAAAATGGTGCCAATGATGGAAAATATGACTAATCAAGAAACAACATTAACCCCAAGGCTAAAATAATATCTTGACCTTATGGTCCTATAAAGTGATGCACTGAGTTTTTTTTTTTTTTTGTTTAGTTCTAATGTACCTTAAGTATAGTTGTATCCTGTGTTTATCCTTAACCCAGAACATTCTCCAGAAACTTCATCTAGAATAATATTCTTACTTTTAAATTAAACCTAGAGTGGCTATAGTTGCTCCAGCCTTGCAGGAAATGTATTTAAAATGAACTGTTTTACCTAAGAGCCGAACTGAAGTAAGAATGGCGTATCGCACAGTCCTCTCTCTCAAATTGGCCAGCTGAGGAATCTACATAAATTCTATAAAGCTTGATCTACCTGAATTGTTGTTTTCTGTTTTGTACTAAACTGCTAGGCTGATGTCAATCTGAGCATTCCCAAGTACCATTATCTGTTCCTGCGGGGGCCCCCCCCCTCATTTTTCTTCACAGTCAAGTAAAGTTATGTGGAGAGAGAGAGAGATTCACAGAAACTGGAGTGAGTAAATCCTAGAAGGGTATCTCTCCTCCCCGCCTCCCAGCTTCACCCTCTGTCCAACAGTCTTGGACCTCTCTCTTCTGCCAAAACATTCCTAAATGGAAAAGATGGATTTGGGGATACTTTTTTTTTCAGACATTACAAAGAATCTGCTGTCCAGACCTGGTGAGACTATTTATTTATTTTATTTATTTATTTATTGTTTAATGAGGCCTTTCACAAAGGAGGAGTTTTGAGTCTGTGGGCTTCTTGTTGAAGTGTCATAATTTCCTCAAGAAAAAAGTCAGCTTTTCTAGGGCCAGGTGCTAGATACAATACAGCTAAGTTACATTTACTCTCCCTTCTGAGAAGTAGTAATTTTTTGTGTGTAACATTTATCTTATCTATATCTTTAAGCATGTTGCTTATTTCCAATTCTTGTAAATCCTCCATAGCCATATGCTATTCGGAAACAATGGAGTCTAAAGTGGACATTGTTTTTCCTTGCTTCCCCCACCATTCTTACAGATGTTGCAGTAAATCAGTTACAGGACTGACATAGCGTTTGGCTGCATGACAAATGTTCCATAATAATGCAGCTCAGTAAAATGTGGAATTTTTGAAGTACTGTGTGTAACATTTTCAGTACAGTTGTAAATTCCCAGCCATGTCAGTCAGCACAGGTGGAGAATAAGTCATAAATAAAGTTTGTGTGTGATTCCTAAAGAGTTCCCTAGCTGGTTGACTGGTTCCATGATTTAATTCAGCCACTTAAACTTAAAAAAAAGAAGGAAAAAAAAAGGCTTGATAAAAAAATAATTTGCTAGCAATGTTTGACAGAGAGAATGGGTTGTGCAAACCAAAGCAACTACAGGCATACTGTATTTGTTTATAGAGATGAACAGGTCCAGGCTAAGCCTGGCTAAGCTTCCTGGAAACAGATTGGGTAACTATTGCATAGCCATTTCAGTTACCTGCAGTGAACTTCATCATGGCAGAGGGTATGACAGTGAACACAATGCTGTCTTAACATTTGTATTGGTTAATGATAGGAATTCTCTTGTGTCAACTCATTTGTCTCAATATAAGGCCAGTTCCTGCAGCTGGGTCTGCCAAGGTGGACCCCCATTAACTTCAGTGCATCTGTGCACTGATGTAAAAGGTCCATCCATGTGGATCTCTGGGAGTGGGGGAGGCTAGAATAGGCAGTAAATGATTTCTGAAAATCTTTTTTGTTTTTCCTGCTGCCTAATGAGTTGGATTTTGAATTGTAAATGATTTGGGTATTTCATGTTATCAGAGATGGGCTGCCACACTCACTCATCTATAACTGTAAGCAATCAAACAGGAATTAGAAATTGATTTCAGCTGTGAAGTTTGGAACCAAATGAAAACTTCCCCTGAGTCTGAGTATGTGTGACACTCCCCCGATGTGGTTCAGAATGTTATATAAGGAGAGAAGTATGTTCACTTTGGATCTAAATGGGACTTTCTCAATCCTCAGACAAGAAGGTTGGGTCTGGGGTTCTGATGTAGACTCCTCCCTATCACTTTTTACAACTGTTCCTAAAGAAATATATGGCTAAATAGCTGAGCCAACATTTCTACTTAAGTTACAAGTCTTCAATTTTAACTTTGCCCTTTTGTGTGTGTGCATTATTTTAAAGTCTTTAATTGCATGATCACATACCACTTCTTAAATACAGTAGAACTCTATTTTATGGACTAACTGAGGACTTGATAAAATCGAACATCCAAAAATTGCAGTGCATAAGTTTGTTTATTAATCCATTCAGGGATCGTGTACTTAAATGAATAATAACTATATGGTATGCATGATTTTTCTTTAAGAGAATTTGTATCTTCTCTGTGTCATCAAATCTGTGTAGCCACGTGAAGGACTCAAGTCAAATTCAGTGGCAGAAAGATGACTTTGGTGGCAGAAAAATGGTTCATGGAATTGGTCATTCATAAGATTGATATTTGTAAAGTCAGGGTTTTACTATAGAAAAAGTATTTGTAATACAATGTGTTCTACAACCTTAGCTATGCATATGTAACATCTTGCTTTTTTGCTCCATTGTTCATACATGAACTTGAACTAATTTTATTTATAATCCTGAATATATCTACTGACTAGTGGCTTCATTTTAAATTAATTGATAGGCTTTAAAGTTTTGTATAATGCCCCTGCTCACTTGTTAATTTTGGAGAGTAAAAAGGGAGTTAGTTGAACCTGTTCTATCTACTGTTATACTGGTTATCACTGCTACAGACACAAAAATTCAGGCCAATGTTTCGAAAAACGGGTGTACCTAAAGTTAGGCACACAACTGGCAATTTACCTCATTTAAAGGAATATTCTTAAACCATAGCAGGCTTCAAGATTGAGCTACTCTTTTTAAAAGATGTAATTACATTAACTTGGGTCCTCTTGATAGCTTTTATGTAACTTTAATTAGTTTTCCAACATTCTTTAAAAGATCCTCTTAAAAATTAAATAAAAATAGTTAAATTTAATTTACCCAACAAGATCTTCTCCTTGTGTTCATTGAATTTTATCTGCTCTAAGAACAGCCATACTGAATCAGACCAATGGTCCATCTAGCCCAGGATCTTGTCTGACGGTGGCCAGTACCAGAGCTTCAGTGGGAGTGTACATAACAGGGCAGTTGGAGTAGTCCACACCTGTCTTCCCAGCTTCTGGCAGTCAAAGGTTTAGGGTTGCCGCAAGCATAGGGTGTGCATCCCTGACCATCTTGGCTAATAGCCATTCACAGTTATGAATTTAAGTTCCCAGGTTTGTCAGGTTTCCTTTCAGGATGAAGACCGATAAGTCAGGTACAGAGCGATCTCTTTGTGAAAAGTGTTTGCACACAGGTGATAACGGTGTTTTGTTTCTTTTATCACTTTCTGTGTTGGATCTCTCCTCCATAACCATAGCTAGTTTTCTTTTGAACCCAGTTATACTTTCGGGTCAAGAACATCCCTATTCCTCAGTCTGCATCCTCATAGCTGCATGTGCCAGAAGGCCCCTATTCCTCCCACCTCCAACATCCTTTTGCAGAGTTCATTAAAACATTGGGAATTGTCCCTCAGCTTTTCCTCCATGACTCTTGTTATTGGGGCTTATTCCAGGGGGTTATTCCCTGGGTTATTGGCCTTAAATATTATATATATTTAATACCATGTGACATTACTCAAGTACTTATACATGTAAGTACCTCTGTCTACATCTAGTTAGTATGTTCTCAGTCCTAAATATAAGTCAAGGCCATATGATGGGTCATCTTTGTCTAGGATCCTCTGTGGAGCTCTTTAACAAATGGTGAATATCTCTGGCTGTCTTTATGACATTCCAGGAGACTTTTTTTTTTTAAATCATTTTTTGCATTAGCTACTCCATTTTTCTGTTTTCTTTCTAATAGTAGTGATTTTATAAACAGAGTGGTTGGCTTTGCTAGAGTTCTATCAGGCTAGCCCTTGAATTAATTGACTGGATATTTGTTACTATTTATAAATTTTAGTACACCTCTACCTCAATATAACGCTGTCCTTGGGAGCCAAAAATTCTTAACGCATTATAGCTGAAACAGTATTATATTGAACTTGCTTTGATCCACAGGAGTATGCAGCCCCCTCCCCGCCCCACACGCACCCGTGGCCCTGCTTTACTGCATTATATCCAAATTCATCTTCTATTTGGTGACATTATATCGAGGTAGCGGTGTATGTTAGTTTTTTTCATTTGCCCTTAGATTCTTCACAATAGGCATACTCTAAATGAATTAAATGTATTGCAACAAAATGTTTTCAACACCTTATATGCTGTTTTAACAGAAGAAAAGAAAGAAACTTGTAGATCAAGGACAAAACATTTGAAAATATAATCAATGATATAAATTTATAGAGAAAAATTTTTAAGTTGCCACTGAGTCTTAGCCTTGTTTAGTTGTCCTCAGACCTGATGGATAGAATGGTCTTTCATATTATTATATGCAATACAGGAATGTTAGTATTGTATACTGAGTTTTAAACAGCTCTGATTTCATTATCAAACTGGTTAAAACTGCAAAAAAAAAAAAATTGTTTCTACACAAATGTGAAAATAGCCATACTTCTTCAAGTACTCCCCCAAAGGCATAATATATGTCTTTCTACTATGTTGTTTGGGAGGAGAGTCCAAAGAGCATGAGGTGTAATTGGAAATTAATTCAGTTTGTTATAAAGTGCTCCGTTATGTAAGTATTTTGTAAGTTTGAATGGGATAATTATGTTGAACTGCTGGAAACTCTTATGACTTCATACTACCACCCACAGAAAAAGTAAGATACGGTGTATACAGTATTATATATGGAGACCATATAGAGATTGGCAAACACTTTTTACATAGAAAATATTGTTCCCTATCAATAGAAAGCCTGAAATACTGATCTGTAACATTTTGAGGCAGTTGCACAATGCAAAAGATGGCATTAAAAACAAAGCATTGTTTTGCTGCTAAGAATAAAAAAGGTCTGAATGTTTGCAAGGGCTTAGTTTCCTTTCTGTGAAATCTTAAGTGGTCTAGTTTCTTAACGTTCTTTTAAAACAGCCAAAATATCTCCTTATTTGCTGAAGGTGTCCTGATGCTTGAGGAGTTATTTACTTGCAATAAAATCTTGGCCTGCCTTAAAGGTTACAAATATGCTAATTGACCACACCTGGACAAATATGCAGGGGATGAAGTAATAGCTGTAAATATTTTTTTGGTCATGGTTTCATCCCTTTTTATATACCTATCCAACAACAGTTCTGTGGGGGAATTTATGCCATGGCAGTGCTCTCTGCTTCAGTCTTGTAGTTACCTGGGAAATGAAATGTCAACATTGTGAAAATTCTCATTCTCTCTCCACCCCCTCCCACATTCCATTTTTTGGGCCATCTCCAGGTGATACTTTTTCTGGTTGGAAAGTCAACACTTCTTTTTCTTTATCCTTTCCAGATTAGATTTCTACCAGTGTGCTCTAAATGGAACCAGAGGTGGAAACAAATTCCAGATTCATGGCCCCACATAGAGAACATCTTGCCTGAGGAGGACTTCAGTTGCAGGGTTGGGATATGCCTACCTGACACCTTGCCTCTCTTGCTGTGTGATACGTTTACTGTTTCAGTCAGCAATGGAGCATATGAGAGAGCTTTCTTAGCACCATAAATTTTCCATGCAGTGCCATCAATGTGGCATTCTCTCCCACACCTTGGTCTCAACTACTCTGTGTCATAAGTAGATAGGTAAGGGTTAATTTTCTTTTACCTGTAAAGGGTGAACAAAGGGGGAACCAAACACCCGACCAGAGGACCAATCAGAGACCTGGTTGTTTTGTTTTTTTTGAAGTCTGGGAGGGAACTGGAAACTCGGGGGGGTCTTTTTTGTTTTCCTCGGCTGTGAGTAAACAAGCTTTTCTTCTAACTCCATCTTCTCTCAATTATTCTACTATCAAGTGTGAGTACAAAGGAACCAAAGTAATCGGCTGTGATGTGCTTTGATTTGTATTTACATGGGTGTTGATTTGCTGGACTGGTTTA
>NC_133769.1:62155399-62177173 GCF_003597395.2 Chelonoidis abingdonii | reverse complement strand
GCTGATAGTAGCCTCAATACTATCTGGTGGCAGCGAAATAAGATCCAAGCTGGGTATAAGCTTGGGGAGGTTCACAGTAAGCACCCAGATTTTGTACGCTAAGGTCCAGATCTGGGACAGACGTTTACCACACTCTGACTGCAGAGTGTGCTACCTTGGCTATTGACATAGGCTTTTAAGGGGAGGAGGGCAGAATTACATGAGTCAAGAAGGTATAGTTTGGGTTTGACCTTGATTACTGGTTGGTTAAAGATAAAAGCAGCAGCTAGAAAACAGTCACTGTATTTCTAATGTATTTGTCAGGCACCTAGGGTAGAAACTTGGTCCAACTGAAATCAATGGAGGTTTTGAAATTAACTTCAGTGGGACCAGTATTTTGTCTGTTGGTGGACAATTCTTGAACATGCAAAAAAGTGAGATTCAGTGGGCTAATTGTCTCCAGGAAATCATTTGACTGTCTCTATATTTAACCCATAGTTAATTTGACAAGGAAAGTGGAATTAATTTTTCCGTAGAGTAAAATCTTCTGTTTGTTCTTCCTTCTTTCTTAAAATGTATACAGATAATGTTTATTGGTAGTAATTTGGTTTTATTGAATAACTAACAATTTATTACTGAGCTCATGCTATATTGCTTTTCAAACTTGTGGATACCTATTTCTTTTACGCATAACTCTTTTTAATTTGTCACGTCTTGAGAGCACTTAAGCAACTGTGATTCAATGAAACCCAAGTTCAATGGATGAGCCTGTGTTTCACACTTAGCTGATAAAAGAAAAAGATGGTATATGTTAGAATTATTGATTGACTTCTGTTTGTTTATAGTTTTAACCTAAACGTCTTTAACGATCACTCTAAATTTTTGTGTGTGTCAAGTACTGATCTAATAGAACAAAGCTTGAAGTGCAATCCATATTGGGAAAAGTTAACAAAATGCCTTGTTCTAACTTTTTATTTGTTTGTTAGTGAATTTAGAGTTCACAAAAGGTGACAGACTGTGGCAGCTTGAGAGAATGATGTCCTTCTTTTATGCACACTAAAGGTCACATACAAGTTGGGGCAAAGTTGGAAAAAATATCCAGTTCTGATTTCTGTCCAGTGTCCTAGACAAACGCCCACACTGTCCTCCTTAATGACTCATTTAGGTTAGTGAAATTCAGAGAGGATGCAAGTAATTTTTGAGGGACCCCTAACCAAGTTAGGCAAATGAGTAACACAATGGCAGATTAAATTAAATATTGGTAAGCGCAAAGGGATACACGGATGGAAAAACAGAACTACTCCTACATCTGTTGGTTTCTAAATAAGCTCCTATTGAGTGTTCAATGGGAGGGCTGGGGTTTGGAGGGAGGAAGGGGAAGAGGAGAAAATAAGAAGGCCAAAGTGACAGGCGAGGTAAGGAATGGCACTTGAGGCATGCACATGCTCGGCCAGTGTGCTGCTGACTTTCACAGATTCATCAGGTTGGTGTGTCCTTCAGGTGATTAGTCTGGCCCTGTTTTTATAAATCCTGGCAAACACTTATTTTCTAAAATGGGTTGGGACATGGGGAGTTTTTTCAGGAATGTACTTATTCTATCACAACCACTTTTGTGATCACTATAATCAAAAAGAGGAGAGTCTGGTTTGTGTTATTCCTTCTGGGTGAGGTTCCTAGACTTACCAAACTTCTGTCTTTCAGTTTACTGTGCTTTCTGCCGCAGGTGCTGAGAAGGGGCCGAGTACATTGAAAGGGAAAGGGGGCACTAACAAAAAGATGGGAAAGAGCAGTGGTTGTAATGATGGGAGTAGAGCTGGTAGAAAACTTTCCATCAAAACCTTTTTCAATGAAAAATGGGTGTTTTAGTCAAAATGGAAAGTTTCATAAAAATATCAATTTTTTAAAATTTTTAAGGTTTTTGATGAAAACAAGAAATGTTTCTATAAAATTGGGGGGGGGGGGGTGGAATTAGAGAATTCTTTGCTGGGGAAAATCCTCATTTTCCCAGCCAGTTCTAGATGGGAGTATTTTCTGAGAAGCAGAGTAGTGGTTGCTTGGATGGAGGACAAGTGAATAAAATGCTAGTTTGGGGGCATAGGGGAAAAGAAAGCAGAGATACCAGATGAATGAAACCTCTTAAGGAGGCCATCCCTCAAATCTTCTCTAAGCCTCAGTTTACTTCATTTCCAGGAAGGATACAACTCTGTTTCCAGCCCTCTAACCATCTTCAGGAAGTAGTCAGATAGCTGGTCTCTTCAGGAATGCTTGAGTGTCCATGTCCCCATCTTTAGTGACTATTCTAGGTACATTGGGCCCTCTTCCCCAGTTAATAGGTACAGATTCCACCCTGCCCAATGAATCTCTCAGCTGTTGTCTACTTGTAACAGGCGGAGTTTGTAGTGGGTGGGTTTCCCAGGTTTGAGGCAAAATCCTTTCTATATTTGTTAGAGGCTTTTTCTGCCATCCCTTGCTGGAGTCTGAAATTTCTATGTTTAAGTGTGAGATTTTTGTACCTGAAATTTTGAATCTGAGTACTCCTCATTACAAGTACGCTAACTTACTTGATGGGACTTTTAAGGGAATTTGCTCCATTGTAACATATATATATATATATATCAGCTAGCTGGTTAAGTCCTGCTATATGCTCTATCTTCTTTCAGTGCTGTAATGCAGTGGTGACCAACTTAATTACACAGAAGGGCCACAGGAACCTAGGCACAACCTTGTGTGAACCAAACAGATTTCTATGTATTCTAATAAGATGTAAAGTCACCTGTATTGATTTTATATTTTGAGTTCAACTTGTTTTGTATGTATTTAGATAAGTTCTATGTACAGCATTGCCTGTTTACACACTTATGCAAACTAAAATGATGTAAACATGACGACAAAGCAGGAATGAATCTGATGTTAGTATATTGTGTTGAAGTAGGCTACAGGCCTTATAAAATGCTCTGGTGGGCCTTGAATAATCCAGGGGCTGTAGGTTGGGAACTCCTGCTATAACATATGTTGTGTCCTTATCTTCATCTTACCATGTAGCTCTGAGGCTCAGTCAGCTGCAGCCTCACTAACACATCAAGATACCTACCAGCAGCCACTACATGTCAAAATGAAAAACTTGTCACCCACTACTCTGCTGGGTTTCTTCTTCACTTTCCCAGTCATCCTCGGCTCCGACCAAAGTTACATGTCTTTGTCAGGGGTGGGGACACAGACATCAGACTCTCCAGGTAGAGTTGATGTGGAGAGGGGAGGTTGTAAAATGAAGCAAGGGGAGCAAGAGTTGCCCAGGAGCATACCCTACCCTATAATGTTAGTTACCCCATAAAGTTTTTGGTAGAACTTGGCTGAAAAAGTTGATATGAGATTTGAACACTGAAATATAAACTTGTTTGGTTCATTTTTATTCTTTATAATATAAAATATTTCATATTAATAGCCCCATAATCAGTCAGATTGTTTGCTTTATTTACTGGCTCTTTCCTCTATTTTGACACTGTTCTGGTTTTGAAGCAAGCAATTCTGATTATGCTCTATATTACCCTTTGTACTGTGTTGCTGCTTTCTGGCTGTACATTGTCTCTAATTTTGTACATAATGAGCAAAATTCAAAAAACCCCAAACACAGTACCAAAATATGTTATCTTTTGCATCTCTTCCATGCTTTTTGTAGACGATATGCACATAATTTGTACTGCTGCAACTGAGTTTCAAGAAACTACCTTTTAGGATTGTAATTCCTTTATGATCTTTTTTTTCTTTTATTTTTGATCTGAGTAAGTAGGTTGTAGGATCCCTTGGAAAAACTACAGGCATAGGTATTTAAGCTAAGTTTCTGAAGAATTAGCAAGAGCCATTTCATGTATCATTGGGTGCCGGGATTATAGATTTTCAGCTGACAGATGTCCCTTTTTGAGCATAAATCTCATGAATTTATTCTCCTTTGCAACTTCCATCCTAGCAGGCAGCAGGGCAGACATTGTTCACTGTTCTCTTTGGAAAGTTTCACTATTGGCCTATAATACACTGGCAGTAGTTTGCATAAAATTAGCCTATTAACTATAATCAATTGATTCATCTATCTAGTTCCTTATACCATGCTTATCACCATAGTGTCTGAGTGCCATAAAAAATTGTCAACACATTTAATTTTCTTTCCTTTTGATCCTCTCCTATGGGCATGTAATTGGCAGTTTCTTAGGGGTTATAGTTGGGTGACAGGATATAGGGGACATTAATTATAGTGAGAAGAGCCATGGCAAAGACATAGCCCTGATGCTTTGATGTGTATTGGATGAAGAGCTGGGATTACACACTATACCAAACACTGTTTAAACCAGTCTCAGAAGAGCTTTTCCTGTATGGTATTTCAAAGAAAGATGCCACAGTGACAGACAGTCTGAAAGCTTACACTGCTTTTGAGGTGCTAGTATCATTCTAATTAGGTTACAGACCATGGCAGTTCTCATGATTTTGGAAAAGTGGCAGATAGTGAAATGTTTTCTTGTACAAATGAGTCTTCAGACTTCCTGTGAGGAGAGAGAGCTAAATTTTTCTCCAGATGCTTCCGTTGAGGTCTGCAGTTTAATAATATGTGTGTGCAACATTATAAAGTATCTGTGTAAGTGAATCGGTTAGAGAAGCATCTGCTGCATGAACAGTGGGGAAAAAACGTAATTAACAACAGTTGGCAGCTACATTTTCTTTTCGGAACCAATTTTTGTGTGCATCATTTTCTTAGAGAGCCAAAAGCAATATATATTGAAACCAAATTTGGCTCCATAGCTGCAGTTTAGCCAGGTAGGTTTGAGTTATGTACAACACTGTATTGAATTAGCCATTCAGATGTTTATATGTACTCATTTTTAATAACATTGTCATTCATCCATGTCGGAGTTTCAGAAGGAACCCAGAATGAGGAGGCACAGTTTGCCTATAGTTGCAACATAGCACATCTATACTGAAGTGATGTGGGGCATTGATTAATGTTAGAAAAAGAGCCAGAGGTTGAAAGTGCAATACAATAAAGCTGGGGTCAACAATTGTGTCTCTGGAGTCATTTAAATTATTTACCTCTTATGAGCAGCTGGAATGCTGGGAAACAAGTCATTCAGTGAGCTACATTTGTTATCCACACTTGTCAGGAGATTGAAGATGACCACACCAAGAACCAGGAAGCCAATATCATGGAGTCTGTGTGCTCCTTTGCAAAGGAGGTGCAGGAGACGGGGTGGAGATGAGATGGTTCACCACACAGTGATCTATTTGCTTTCTGATTCACTGTGTTCACTGTGGATGGGTATGAATTCACTGCAAGTTTGGGAGTCAGCATACGTAGGCACCACCTGTATTGCGTAGACACTATTGTTTACTAAAGAAGGCAAAGATATCAAAACACTGACCTGGGGTATGGGATTTCTCCCATGATGTTTTTTTAGTAATAGGTTGAACAATCAGCTTAATTAGGCTGGACTTCAACCTTTATTCCCTGCCCTAACTCTATTATCTTTGCAATCTGATATCCCTCTTGTCCTGGCACTCAACCACTATTGTTACTGTTGTCAGGACAGGAAAGGCAGCCAGCGAAGGTACAAACTTCCAGATTCCTCCACTGTAATTTGTTGCCCCCAGCTGAGGACAGGCGAAAATGACTTAAATTCACATTTATTTTTTAAAGACAGTTGACCAGCTAAATCTATTTATAAATTTCAAATTTTAGAAATAGTGGTGTCAAGAGTAAAAAAAAACAAAAAAAAAAACAAAAAAAAAAAAAACTTGATATAAAATGATCTCATTGCTGCTGGCAGTTGAGTTCAGAAGAGATTTTAGTTTTAGATAAAGGGTTTAGCTTGGATTTCATCTTTCTCAGTCTCTCACTGCTAGTGTAACAAATCTCTTGGCCAGCCATTCCTTCAGATTCTATACCAGGTTGCAAGATAGATAGCATCCTCCTGTGTGTCCCATTAAAAGTGACATGACCTTTCCCCTGCATCAGGTTATCACTTGTGGTCATTATTTTAATCAGTTTGAATCTAAATTAAGCAGGGTAGACTTGATTCAGACTATAAAAAGGTACATTTAAAGTTTGTGAGCCAACTCCTCAGCTTGTGTAAATTGGCATAGCTTCATATAACACATCGAGTTAAATACCGTGGATCTATTCCAACTTATGCCAGTTAATGGCTGTCTCTGGGTGTGAGAGTGACTGAGAGAAAAAATTGCCATTGCAATATCTATCAGTGATTGTCATTAGTCACTCTGTTACCATATTGTAGAGACAAAGACTCCAATGTAAAACAAAGGGCCCCCAAAACCTGGAATGTGCAATTTGGAGGAAAGTATACTTCCCATAATGGTCTATAGTTTGGCTTCTTGTTTCTCAAGTTCTGCTGAAAAGAATTCTACAGTTTGCCTTAAATGTAGCAGTATTTTTGGAAAATATGCACTATACAATTAATGATGTCGGAGTGGGCCCTGTGAAATATATTCAGTGAGCAGATTCTGATTTTATTTTGTCTGTTGTCTTATTCTCAATTAAGCTCTGAAAATACAATTTCTTTGCCTAATGCACATGGAAGTAAGTTCTGAGACAGTGGGGCATCTCAGGGGGTCATCCCCAGTGCTGATGGTTCAGGAGGGAAATGGAGAGAAACTCAGCGAAGTGGAAGTGACAATGTCAAGGACTGAACTGTAGAAGTGAAGAAGAGACCGAGAGGGAGCAAAGGCTGGGTCAGGATAGGGGGAAAGAGGATCAAAGGCAGTGTCAGCACATGGAACACCAGCCCTCCATCGGGGGATGGAAATGGAAAAGTCAAGGGCCCTCATACATTTGTCTTCCATGTCTTATTAATCAGTTCCTGTATGTTCTCTATCCATTCTCCATTAGTCAATCACATTCTTACAGTAGCACAAAGTGCATCAGTTACAGATCCTTGTCATGCAAACCATAGGCTCTTTCCTCACTTGATTCTAACTTTGAGTATGTGATTGTGTTTATTGCGTGCTTTATAGAACACGTTTTTAATTGATAAATTTGAAGCGGTTCCCATCATATACAGGGTTTACAGTTTGGTTCAATGTCTCACAGCATCCCCACTATACAAATTGTTCTAGCACTCCTGAGTAAAGGACCATTAAAACTGAACTGTCTTCAGCTAATGGATAATGATTACAGTTATTGTAACAAATGGTCCCAGGAGGAGTCGATGGGCAGGTCTACTCTACCACTTAAGTCGATTTAACTTATGTCACTCAGGGATGTAAAAAGCCCCTCCCCCTTAGTAATGCAAGTTTCACGCTGTCCACATGGGCACTGCATTGCAGGAGATGCTCTCCTGCTAGTATAGCATCTGCCTCTTGCTGAGGTGGCGTAATTATGCTGACGAGAGAGCTCTCTTCAATTGGAATAGCATGTCTTCACCAGACACGCTACAGATGCATCGGTGCAGCTACAGTGTAGTGCTGCATTGTTGACTAGATTTTACTTTTTAAGAGCAGCTACTTCAAAGCATAGGGCCCTTTTATGAATGTGAATACATCAAAGGAAAAAGTAAAAGTAGTAAATAAAACACAATGGGTGAAATTCAGACCCGATGTAATTCCAGTGGGCTTAAGACTGGAGTGGATGCATTGTGTAATCACTGAAGCAGCAGGTAGTGCCAGAATCCAGTGTATGTGTAACTTCAGATTCTTTTGTTTGCCAAAAAGAAAATCGTTCATTTTCCAGTCAACCATTTCCTACAGCCTTGTAGAGCACACAAACAATATAGAAACCCTACTATGGTTATGGAACCATAAACTTTGTACCAGCACTTTGTTAATATTGGATAATAGCAAAAAGTTCATTAACTTTTACTAATTTGAAATAATTAGTTTTTAAGTGTAAGGTGTTAGAAATGGATTTTGAGGAGTTGCCTAATTTGTCAGACTATTTATGCCTCACTGGGCCCTGAAACATTCCAGTAAGAGAGAGCCTAGATACGGCAGACAAACTTTTACAAGTAAACAGAGACAGTTAGAGTCTAGTCAAGTCAGCAACAGAACCATCACAATCATAACCATGGAGCTAAATGTTACCAGCAAAGTAGATTAAAGAGCTTGGTTTATGAGCTCCTCAGCTGCCAGGCACATTCTGTGTGGCCATGAGTAAAATAATTAGTTCCTGGTGAAGGGAAAAACTGATGCCAGTGTTAGTATGCAGTGAAAGAATAAGGATCTTTGTCATTGTGCTCTTTCTTTCTCCTGTCCTGACAATGCTGTTCGCAGCCCATTTAGCCAGAAAAGGAACAGCAGCTGCAACACCAGCACCAAGAATTACATTACACTATGTGCAGTCACCGGTTCCATTGTACACAGTGGTCAATGAGCTTTTAAAGTAATTAAAGTGGCTATATTAAAAAATTCAGTTGTTGGGTCTGCATTCTGCCCTCAGATACATGTGTGTGGCTTCCATACCCCAATGGGAGCAATGAGTGAACGTGTGAGGGCAGAATTTGGCTAGGGGTGGTGGTGGTGGTGGTGGTTTAGCAGTAGTAGTAGAAGAAGGAGTAATAAGGAGGAGAGAAAAATCTACTATGGAATCAAATATTCTTTAGCTTCTCACTTCCAAATTGAACCAAACATTATTCTTCTTCTTCCAGTGTTTCTGTGTGGAATTTTGGAAATATTAGTGTTCAGCAATGTTCTCGAAAATTGCAGCCCACTCAGTGCATATGGTGAATCCATTCTGACCAAGTAAGGATGGCAACAAGCCTTTGCCCTAACCTTGAACTGAACTCAAGACTGAACTTTTCAGAAACTTGAAAATAGTTTTGGTAAATTTAAAATTAAACAAGTAAAAGACAAGGAAAAAGAACAAAAGAAAAAGATTGAAGATTCTGGTTTAGTCTGTGACAGGAAATAGCAATACTGAAATATCCCAAGAAAGGCTATTCTTGCTGTATTACTGCCCTCAGCCAAAACCAAGATATACTGGAAATCTTTCAAGAAACCCTCTTTGAGTTATTTCCAGTCTTCTTTCCAGACCAGTGAGGCTTGGATAAGTACTCAAAAATTTGAATACTTATCTGCTCCTCCTTCTTCCTCTGGTCTCTCCCCAACTTCGAGATCCTAAACGAATCAGCAGCTCTCTATTGATGTGGCATTTCCTTCAGGAAATATCTCTGACTGGTTATCCAGTCATACAGGTCAGCCATTTGGAAGAAAAAGTTCACCAAGAACTGAGACTAACTATGAGGGTGACTCATGGCTTAATACTTCTCTTAAAGGGCTCACTTCTAAGCAAAAGCACATATTCCTTGTTGCCTCCAAGGAGTTAACTTACCACTGGGCAGAGATGTGCATGAGCTTATAACTAAGTAACTACAGTAACTAATTGAATAAAAAGTGATCTTGTTACTGTAAATACTGGCCTTCCTCAACCTGTTCCCCTGATGTTTGTAATTCTTTTCATATCTTTCCTTAAAATTAGATGGTAAAGTTTTTGGAGCAGAGATCATGGTTTTGTTTTGTAAATTAACCTTCTGGTGCTACAGAAATTATTATAGTGGTCTTCTGTTTAACTTGGATATAGGGATGAAGTTCTAGCTAGCTGACTTTTAAATATATTTTTAGATAAGGGCTTCTTATGTTTAGTATTTTAACTGAACCATTTTGCTCATCTCTAATTATCTTTGAACAAAATGTATTGGCTAGATCTGGTGGGGAAACGTCTTTAAAATGAAAATTTGAGAAGCAGAAATGAACATTTGAAATCTTTAATGATGATTTCTCTATTTTCTGACCTGGGATTTTTATTAAATATCAGTTTGAAGTTCTGATGTGAAGTACTATGCATAATTCTTTTTGCAACCTAGCTAATTGTTCAGTTGTCATTTCTCAGATAAGTCCTATCTCCGTCAAGAGTAGACTTTTTAGAGAAGTCTATTTATATAAACTTTTCTGAGCAATCAGTTTTTGACAGTTTATCTCAAATAAGTCCCTATTCCTGCAAGGAACAGACAAATTTCAAAACTATATTTGGTTTGAAATAACAGATGATGAATAGTGTATATATGATGCTTAGTATGATATTTTTTTTTACGCTGTACAATCCATAGTTCATTATGGTGTAAAGGATTAGGTGAGTTTTTTATCCAGAAGATCCTGGCTGTTTAGATGTAAATGATTAGTGTAAAAGTAATTAACAAAAGTTTGTAAAGAGTTCCTCCCTTTCTTTAGATGTAAGCCATGATTGCAAAGTATTAGCATTTATTAATAACCATTATTTTTAGTTATAGAGTAGGTAGAAGGCTTCTATTAACATTGTTATATATTGGTGGTAATGTCAGGATCATATCTAATCTGAATACTTCTGAAAAAGTTATTCAAAAGACGCTGAGTGAAATTCTGGAGCCAGTGAAATTAGTGGGCATTTTCACCTGTGGTTTCATGTTCTAGAGTTCACCCTGCATGTTTGTGACTTGTGCAACTACAGCAGTAGATTAATACATTTCACTGAATACACACCAATGTATTTTAATATCAAAATATTTCAGATTTTTATCTGAGCAGCTGAGGGAAAGGGAAACCTAAACTATCAGCTCTAAAAATAGACAAAAAAAAATCATGTGACTGAATAAAATGCCTAAAGGAATAAAAGAAATAAATTATTTCAAGATGGAAATTTCAGTGTCCTTTGCTACACATCAACATAATTTATAGCATGGATAAATTACAGAACTAGAAATTGTTATAATAAAGAAATGCACAGTATAACAAAGAATTAGACTCATTTAGAATAATGTTGTAGAGAAGCCATCAATAATACATTTGCAGAGAGGTCTTAAAGACGGTGATATGCATTATGCATATGGCTGTTCCAAAACAAACATGACCACATAAATGCAAGACTGATTTGGAGAAGCAGTTTATACATTGTAATCTTGAGAGTAAACCCTATGATTATGGGCACAATCCTGCAATCCACATTCATAGCAGTAGGCTTTTTTCAAGCTAGTAGTCTCACTGAATTCAGACTGCGACCAAATCCTATTGGTTCTTCCTTTACAACATAGTTGAATTCTGTCCTTTCTTCTCTGTTGCCACTACAAAAAACCTTGTCCACTTCTTGGTCATCTCTTGCTTTTACAACTGCCACCAATTCCTTCCTAAGGGTCTTACTATATCATCCTGCTGAACCCACAATTTTCTTTTAAAATAATCATTTTCTCTGGCAACGTTGACTATGTTACTTCCTACTTGCAATTTTTTTGCAGCATTCCTCTAGCCTTCTATATCAAGTTCAGACTTCTAACACAAACCTCAAAGCCCAGCACAATTCTATATGCTTTAATTCTCTGCTCTTCCACTATGCACTTTATGCTCATTTTATATGCTTCTACCACTCTCATCTGTATGGTTTTCCTTCATCGCACTCCTCATACTTTTAACTCCCTCTTTTTCCTAGTATACCAAGCAACTAGTCTGTTGAAATACACTTCTTCTGAGACAACACCAAAAAAAAAAAGGGCCTAAATTATATCACTATGAGATCCAGCAGTTATCTGATGCATAACAGAACTGTACTGTTTGTCTAACTTTTATTTACCTATGGTCACTCCAGTGATTCCATTGACTTCAAAGATTAGTTAGATGTAAGAGTGTTACAGAACCAGGCATTGGGGGAGAAAATATGAGATGCTTTTTGGAGTGAGGACTGTTTTCTTCCACATGTCAATGTTGTACATGCTGGCGTTCAGTTTACAGTTATGCTTATAATGATCTATGTATTGAAAAACACAGGGAATTGTGTGCTAAGGCCATATGAGATTAGGAAATAAAATGGTCATTTACGGTAGCTCTGATTCACTTTGCAAGAGTCTGTTGTCTAACAGAGAAAGGAAGACACAGAGAAGCAGAATTCATATTTGGTCCTTCTCTGGAGGAAATTATAAGCTAACCTCGGTTCAGTCCTGCTTCCATTGATGTTGGTGGCAATTGATACTAATAAGTGCAGAACTGGGCATAACCTGGTTCAAGAATGGTTGAAAAGAGGGTGTTATATGGATATTTGATATTTTTAAGCAGGTACATTTAACCTCATAAGAGTTCTAGAAAAAGCAGGTTTTTCTATGAATGTTAACTGCCCCAGGAAGTATGATAAAACAAGAGCTGTAAATGAAACAAACAAAAATAACTGGGTTGGTGGTAAACTCCCTTGTAACAGCAAAAACAATGAGAAATCCTTGTGGCACCTTAGACTAACAAATCTATTTGGGCATAAGCTTTTGTGGGCTAAAACCCACTTCATCAGATGCATGGAGTGAAAAATGTAGTAGGCAGGTGTGTGTATATATATAACAGCACATAAAAATATGGAAGTTTCTTTACCAAACGTGGGGTCAGTGCTAACGAGGCCAATACAATCAGGGTGGATGTAGCCCATTCCCAACAGTTGACAAGAAGGCGAGTATCAAGAGAGGGAAAATTACTTTTTGTAGTGACCCAGCCACTCCCAGTCTTTATTCAGGCTTAACTGGATGTTGTCAAGGGTTTTCAAATTAATTCCAGTTCTGCAGTTTCTTGAAGTCTTTTTTTGTTGAAGTATGGCCACTTTTAAGTCTGTTATTGAGTATCCAGGGAGATTGAAGTGCTCTCCTACTGGTTTTTGAATGTTACAATTCTTGATATCTGATTTGTGTTCCATTTATTCTTTTGCATAGAGACTGTCCGGTTTGGCCAATGTACATGGCAGAGGGGCATTGCTGGCACATGATGGCATATATCACATTGGTAGATGCACAGATGAATGAGCCTCTTGATAGTGTGGTTGATGTGGTTAGCTCCTATCATGGAGTCACTTGAATAGATATGTGGACAGAGTTGGCAAGAGGGTTTGTTGCAGGGATTGATTCCTGGGTTAATGTTTCTGTTGTGTGGGGTGTAGTTGTTGGTGAGTATTTGCTTCAGGTTGGGGGGCTGTCTGTAAGCGAGGACTGGCCTCTCTCCCAAGGTCTGTGAGAGTGAGGGATTGTCCTTCAGGATAAGGTGTAGATCCTTGATGGTGTGCTAGAGAGTAACACTTCTCCAAACTTGTAAATATAACAAGAGTTTAAGTAAATTGGGAAGTTAAAAATAAGTTGATATTAAGGCAGAGTGGTAAACAAAATCAACATCTGGATTTTGTAACTCATATCAGAAAAATATTTTTTAAAAAGCCTAAAAATGGAAGAATGTTAAGAATTAAAGATGGGTCAAAGCAGTCAAATTCTGATCAGAATCTGGATCCAAATTTTGGATAGTATTTGTGTCCAAGGTTTTCCTGTGGTCTTATCTCTACTTAACCTTTATTTATTTATTTATTTTAAGGCTCAAAGAGTCTAGAGCACACTGGGCAAATTGTGATTTTTGTGACAAAGTAATATGTTTTCCTTTTATGTCATTAGTAATTAAATGACACAGCATGTAGTTTTAAACATTATCTGATCACTTCAGTTCCTGTCTGTAATTTTACAACAGTTTCAGTGCTCAGGTGGGTCAGTGCCATTTTCTGAAATCAGATAGAAAGGATTGATTTTTTTTTTTTAAACTGTCCTAGGTAAAAATCCAGGGTGCATGTGATGTGAGGTAATTTATCTGTGTAATGTAGTCTCCAAATGATGGTTTACAGTTTGTACAAGGACAGCTAAATTGCTTCAAGAGGTTGAAGTCTCTAAGAAGACTTTTAATCGCATTTTTCACTCCCTGTTGGGTGAATTGTTTGCTCACTCTGTCTTCTTTTTGCCAAGTGCAAGGTAAGATGAGTGGCATCTGGAAATAACCAGTCAGAGAGAGATGATTAAACAGCAGCCATTGTTTTTCATCTGGGTGCTCAGCATGGCAAAGAACAAGAGAGCTGGAACAGTGGGACTTATATCTTTTTCTAATATTGTAAGATGAAAAATGATATGATCCCACATCATACATTTCATTATAAAATTCCTGGTCAGCCTCTGAACTACAGTTAAACTATGATTAACTGAGGGGAATTGGGGATTTTCAATGAATTCAAATAAACAAGAGTTTGGATAATTTATGGATGTTTCAGTGCATTTAATACACATCAGAGCAGATTAACTTATTTCAGATAAAGAGTGGTTTTTGAATCACTGAGATCCAGATAATCAATGTTCAATTGTTTTGGACAATTCTGTAAGAAATAGCATGTCTAAACAGAGAAAGTGATCCCGGATTGATAAAAAAAGAAAACAAGAAGGTTGGCCATGTTGCTAAAGACTTTCTGGACTGGATTCTCAGTGAGTGGTGCTTTGTCAGATTTTCAACAATGCTGTGCAAAATCTCTCTGTACTTCAGTTTCCGTTCTGTAAAATGGACAAAATAACCCTCCTTTGCTTTCACTCTTTCCATCTCTCCTATTTATTGTGAGCTATTTAGAGGAAGGGATTTGTCTCTTAATACACCTCTACTCCAATATAATGCTGTCCTCGGGAGCCAAAAAATCTTATCGCGTTATAGGTGAAACTGCGTTGTATCGAACTTGCTTTGATTCGCCAGAGCGTGCAGCCCTGCCCCCCTGGAGCACTGCTTCACTGCATTATATCTGAATTTGTTTTATATTGGGTAGCATTATATTGGGATAAAGGTGGATGTAATTGTATGGTTTCCTCCATAATGGGGATATATTTGTTGTTTTAGAACCTCTAGGTCAGGGGTGGGCAAACTTTTTGGGCCGAGGGCCACATCTGAGTGGAGAAATTGTATGCAGGGCCAGGGCAATGGGCTGGAGTGCATGAGGGAGTATGGGGTATGGGAGGGGGTGTGGTGTGCAGGAAGGGGCTCAGGGCAAGGGATTGGGACAGAGGAGGGGTGCAGGGTGTATGAGGGGCTCAGGGCAGGGGGTTGAGGTGCAGGAGGGAGCTCAGGGCAGGGAGTTGGGGTGCACAGGGGTGCAGGGTGCATCAGGGAGCTCGGGGCAGGGAGCTGGGGTGCAGGAGGGGTGCGGGGTACACAAGGGGCTCAGGGCAGGGAGTTGAGGTGAAGGAGGGGTACGAGGTGCAGGCAGGGGGCTTAGGGCAGAGAGTTGGGGGGTGGGGTGCAGGAGGGGTTTGGGCTCCATTTCAGCACCGTTTACCTAAAGTGGCTCTGAGGTGACAGTGGTGTGCAGCGGGGCCAGGGCAGGCCCCCTGCATGCCTGGCCTGGCCCTGGCCACACAGTGCTCCAGGAAGCGTTCCACCAACATAAAAGAATTATTCTCAAGAGCCTATTTGACTGGCAGAGTGACTTGGGCATTACAAATATTGTTCAGGGTACAAGAATAGTTACACTATTGTACACGGGCGCTGACTTCTTCTTTTTTTGCCTGTGGGTACTTTTGAAGAGGTATGTGTGTTTGGGCAGTGACTCTGCCAGATTTGGTGGAAGTATACAAATATGCTGAAAATGGCCTCTTCCCCCCGCCCCCTGCATAACTGGCAGAGCCTTCCCCACCTCAAACACATACCCTTTTTTCATATTCTAGTTATTGAATGTGTCTATCATTGGTATCTTACTATTTTAATAATGTAAAATTTTAAAATTGTTAACGAACTACATAATGACATTACCATGAATTACAGTATATTAAAATCATTACACTCACCTACAAGCTGTCCTCACTAATGTCCCAGTTTAAAGACATTATGTTTTACTGTAGTTTTCTTGATGAAACTGTCAGCAACACTGTCCAGGCTAGTGGGTGCTCAGTACAGGGTTTACGATGGAGCCCTGGTGACTGGCTCACAGGCAAAAGGGGTCCCAGTTCCCGAACCAGGGCCCCATTCCCCTGCCTCTTCTCAGCCTCTTCCCCATGAGCCCCCACCTGCTCCTCTCTGCTCACTTCCCCCTGCTCACTCCTCTCACCCACCCCATGTGAGTGGTATGCGGAGCCTCGGGCGGGGGGAGAAGGCCGAGTGGGGATGGGGCCTAGGGACAGAGTGGTGGGTGGGGCCTTAAGGGGAAGAGGCGGGGCCCACAAAAGATTAATCTAACCTTGGGCACACTTTATTTTTTTTTTTTGGTGGGTGCTTGAGCCTCACAACACCCGCGGAGTTGGCGTCTATGCTTTGTAAGAGGCTCTGATGAGGACTGAATGTACTTTTATAGCAGAAATGTATCCTGACTTGCTTTCTTCATGCTGCAGAAATAAAAGATGTGAAGTAAATGTGGCTGCAGTATTAGTTGTGACTTTATTTAGGTCAAATTATGTTAAACTGCAACAATTTTATTGAGTTCTACACTAGTATAAATTCTGTGGTGTGTGGCAATAGGTATTGTAACAACAAAACTACATATTATATTGATGCCCATGATAACGTAGGCTGTGTTACCCTTGTAGTGGATGGACCATGTAAGTTTTTTGTTTTTTGTTTTAGCCTACTATTTCCTTCAGCTAATGGACTTAGTGCTTTTGCTTGAGCAGTAGAGGTATTTCTTGAACGACTGCATGGAACAATACTTCAAGGATGGAAGAGAAGGATATTCTTATGCACAGCTCAAATTCAAGAATTCTGGATCCAGTCAAAACAATTTATATTTTTAAAATTGACTATTTGCAACAAACTGCTGTGGATAAACCATAGTCTGAGGATTACGTCATTCTGAATAATTGATAATGTTGAGAACTGGAGTCTTTTTACAGAAAGATACAAAATTCAGTGAATAAATAAAATATTAATGACAAATGACTCACTCAGCTCTAATCACATTTATATGTTTCTTTATTTTAGTCTCCTTTCAATATTTGAGTTGCTATTCTTACTGTGGAATTTCCCCAATATTAAAAAGAGCTAGTTTGGGGGCAAAACACGATACTGACTAAATATTTTGGAAGATGGGTCTATTGGGGCCACCATTCAGCAAAGCATTTAAGAACAAGGATAACTTGAAACATAGGAGTATTCTCTTTCCTATCTGGCAAAACACTTAAGTCCTGTGGATTATCAAAGGAGCTCAAACACATGTGTGATGTTAAGTGATTAAAATATGACCATGTAGATCACTGTTGCTGCCACCCGTGTATAAACACAACAAATCTTATACAAAGTATGTCATATAAGGTGTCTATAGAAAAGTTATGATTTGCTCAATATGATTATCCTGTTTGTATGCACGTATCATTTTTGTATCTGAAGTTAGGAATATTGACTATGTGCCTGTATTCAAATGTGTTCTCTCCTGTGGAAACACAAGGTACTTACACCTAACAAGCGAGCACATTGTGAAGGGATTGTTCAAGTTGAATGACCCATCAAAGAACACTTAACTCATAATGGACCATGGAAGAAGCCTATCTACACCTGATGGACCTTCTTGAGGACATTCTATCTAGAGTATGGGTAATGGCTTCCCTGATTCAAAGCATGCAAGGGCATCTGATTAGACCATGTGACACTAAGATGCATTGTATGTGCCTGTACTTCCCCCCCAAAAAACTATGCTAAGGGCTTTGTTTGGGACAATGAGTTTTCTTCCACACGGCAGAAGCTATAAAAGGCCCTGGAAATATCTCCATTTAGCCTCTTTCCTGCTCTGATCTTTGGACTATGGATTTATACTAATGGGAGCCTTCTAACCGAGGACCTTCAAATTAATTAGGAGCAACCAGAGTCTTAACTAGTTAGCAGTTTATGCCATCACTGCTTTAAGCCTGATCTGACAACTTTGCAATTATTGTATGTATTTGATTCCTTTAACTAGTTTTAACTCTCACATCTTTCTTTTTAAAAATAAACCTTTAGATACTAAAGGATTGGCTATAAGCATGTATTTGGGTAAAATCTGAAATATTCATTAGACTGGTGGGTAATGTGTCCAATCCTTGGGGTTTGGTAGAACCTGTTATATGATGATCAAGATTTTCACTAATCTTCATCATATTTGACTTGGCTGTCTGGGAGGGAGCCCAGTGCTGGGTTGCTTTAAGACAATTGTGTTTTGGCTTCTGTGTAACCAGTAAGGTATTGTAGAAGCTGTTTAGGTTGCTGGCTTGGTAAATTGAAGCATTGGAATGACCACCAGTTTTGGGGGTTTTCTTCCCCATTCTTTGCAGTTTACCTTAATTGAGCAATCGCAGTGTGGCCCCCTGGAGCCCCAGTCACACATGCTTAAGTACTTTCCTGAATCAAGGCTTCAGTGGTCAAAGCTGTATTGCCTTTAGACTTACCAATTGCTCCACCAAATTTCTTTATGCAGTATATGGAAGAGGGGTATCTGAAACACCATAGTTTTTGAAATGGCCTGCAGTTACATGTCTGTATTTAGAGTATTCTTTTCTCTATGGTGAAATTCACCACCATGCAGAGAGCCAGTAGTTCATCTGCACCTCTTAAGCCCTTCCCATAGAAATTTAAATAGCACAGACAGAGTCTACCACAGTTCCTTATTCCAAGTGAAATGGACTCCAGCTATGATTCTGTACTTTCTCTATTATGTTTTCTTTATGGCTGAAATTATCCTCCACTGGGATAAAATAGTGCATTAGGGAATAAGGACTCTTGTAGCCTCTCGCCATGGGGTGAATTTCACTCTGACAAAGTACAGTTCTGTATGTTACAGATGATGAAAGGTTAAAAATGGCCCCATCTATTCCAGCAGGATAAAGTAAGGTAATTTCTTAAAGAACTGGGATCAGTAAGAAACTTATTAACCTTTTTGAACAGATGCTGTTGACAGCTTCTTCAGACAGTGCTGATTGCAAGTAGAGTATTTTTTTTACGTGTTCTGCACACAGTTGGCATTGCTGATTCAGAAATTCCTGATTTCAGATTACTATGCAGACAGAGAGGGCATATCAGAAGATTTCCAGTGTCTGACAACAATTTATTGCTAGAGCAACAAGAAGCCATCTGGATTGCTTATATGAGTATAACTGTGCCAGTCAAGTCCCAAGATGTTATCTGGAGTGGGATTCATACTTTTTGTGGCTTGATCTGCGCTACAGAGTTAGATCGACATAAGCTGCCTTATGTTGACCTAATTATGTCAGGATAAACACTACAGCCTAGCTCCTGCTGATATAAATGTCCTCGGGGCCTACTACACCAACATAATAACTTCACCTCCATTAGAGTTGTAAGGCTTATGTCAGTGTCATTAGGGCAACATGGTGTCCGTGTAGACACTATGTTACTTGTATTGCCTGAGGGAGGTCATTCTTGTAAATTGAAATTGACAAGAAAGCTAGGCTGTCATCCCAGGGTGGGCGGGGTCTCCAGCTAGAGCCCAGCTGATCCCTGGGCTCCCAACTCCCAGCCAGATTGCACCCACCCTACTTGGAGCCAGGCTGCCACCCGGGTCCCAGCTCCCCCAGCCTGGCTGCTGCCTGGGCTCCCCATTCCCAGCTCTGAGCTGGGCTGCACCCACCTGGATCCCTGTTCTGGGCTAATGATTCCTCACTGGGAGCACCATGCGGAGTCCAGAAGCATCCTGGACACCAGGCACAGAGTTCCCCACCAGGAGCCCAGGAGGGCAGCTGGGCTTCTGGCAGTGGGAAGCAGGAAGCCAAAAGCCAGGGGGGGAGGGCAGGGCAGCAGGAAGCCAAGAGCCGGGGTGGGAGGGCAGGGCAGCTGGTCTCCCGGTGGCAGGGAGCTGCATGTGGAGCTGAGATCCTGGGTTCTCAGCCTCCCATGCTGCCCTTCTCAAGTCAGTGGCAGTGCACCACCAACAGAAGGAGGGTAGTGCAGATACGAACCACTGAAGTGGTTGTAAGTCAGTCTAACATAGGTTAACTTAAGTTTCTAGTGTAGACATGCCCTTCGACTTGAGACGACAAAGATTTGATTTTTGGAGTTTTCCCACAATATGAGGCATAAGTTTGAAAGCCTATTGTTTCATCTCTGTGAATTAAATGTCTTCTGATGTCATTGTAATGTAATGGGTACAATTTTGTTGAAGAGTTGTTTTTCACAAGCTGAGAGGAGGCAGAAAGTAAGACCTAATTCATAGTGTAGCATTCTATTAATTTAGAACAAATATGTTTCTATTTTCTTTAAAATGGGAAATAGAAGGGGAAGGAAAGGCAGAGCATGTTTCTACAAAGTGATATCTGGACTGGAAAGGAGAGAATCAATCCTTTAAAAAACAAAATAAATCACTTCTATCCCTTCCCCTTCCCTAAAAAACAAACCACATGAAACACTACAGTATATAACAAACCAAAAATTCATCATTAGAAGAGGACAAAAATTCTCATATTTACTTTTTTCAAATTTTTGACTCAAACCTCACAATCTGACAGGTCTGTATTTAGTTTAGTTCATGGACAGGAATGTAATTTTTATTTACAAAATTGGCTTCATTTCTAGTTTAAAAACCCACACTAGCTTCAATTATGTATCTTTCACTGCCCATGAATATGGCATTAACCATGTGAGGATTGTATAAAGACCCTTGAAAGTATGTTCGTTACATGTAATATATGCATACTATTCGGTAGAATTCCGTATTATGAGACAGTATTATCTATAAGAAGCTGCATGAATTAAATGTGCTTTTGAAGTCCATGTTGCCTTTAATGTTCCATACACCAGATAGGTGCTCCATATCACTCTTATATGAGCAGTTGACCTTCCTGGAATCATTGACTAAAATTTTTTAAATGCTCCTGTGACTTGTAATTTAGACACTTGTGAAAAATGTACCCTAAGTTCCTGAGTTACTAGGGCCAGATTTTAAAGGTATTTAGGCACCTAGGAATGAAGACGACTGCCTAGTGTGATTAAAAAAAATGTAGCCACTAGACTCTTTGGAAAAATATTACTTTAAGTGTTTTAGGTGCTCAGGTAATTTTGAGAATGGGTCTTAAGTTCCTAAATCACTTGGGCACACTAACATTTTATCTGATTCCCATTTTCAGAAGTGACTTAGCCACTTAGAAGCCTAAATCTAATTGAAAGTCAATGGGATTTAAGCTCCTAAATCACTTGGATGCTGTTGAACATATGACCTTCTGTTATAAAGAGTGTTAATCTGTTTCATAAGCTTTTTATAAACCCTTCTTTCTCTGCTTCTCCCCTGCTAACTGTAAAAGACTTGCTGGATTCATTGTTTTTCTTTAGTGTTTTTTTCTTTTGCAGAGGATCAGAAATCTGGGAAGAAATTGTGTAAAGAAATCAGTTATGAAGAGCAATGTGTTGAAGCAATTGTGCTTCACCTAACCTTAAAAGTAGAATTCACATAGTAAGCCAGAACTTTGAATATTCATGGTGAAAATACCTACTCCATGTCATTGGACAGATGATGGTTTTCAAGTAGTTGCAAAGTTTTGTAAGACTCATTACAATACTTTTGTATTTGAACACATGCCTTCCCAATGAATGTTCTAACCTGTCATGGAACTGCAAGGATTTTTAGCACTCTACTGAAGAAATGTGGGTAGTAGCATCACACCAGTAGACATTTGGCAAGCTGGGAAGCTTGACGGTGGGGCAAACCAAGGCCTGGTCTACACCACGCTTTTAAACCGATTTTAGCAGCATTAAACCATTTAACGCCACACCCGTCCACACTACAAGGCCCTTTATATCGATATAAAGGGCTCTTTAAATTGGTTTCTGTACTCCTCGACGAGAGGAGTAGCGCTAAAATCGGTATTACCATATCAACGATATTGGCCTCCTGGCGCTATCCCACAGTGCACCACTGTGACCGCTCTGGACAGCAATCTGAACTCGGATGCACTGGCCAGGTATACAGGAAAAGCCCCGCGAACTTTTGAATTTCATTTCCTGTTTGGCCAGCGTGGAGCTCTGATCAGCACAGGTGACCACGCAGAGCTC
>NC_133769.1:62149359-62151007 GCF_003597395.2 Chelonoidis abingdonii | reverse complement strand
AGAGAGGGAGCCCGGCCCTGGAAATCACTTGGCTGGTGGCAGCGATATCAGATCTAAGCTGGTAATTAAGCTTAGAGGGTTCATGCTAGCTTCTCAATTTATGAACGCTAAGGTTCAAATCTGAGTAGGAAGCTATGATAGGAGCAGACTATTTTCATGAAAAATAGAGGTGGTGGATAAAGAAAGGGGAAAAAATATAACTTCTAATGTTACCATGACATGAAGATAAATCAGTTGAGTTCTTGCTCACTTGGTTTTTGTCTCAACCTTGAATATAGATATATAGTGAAGCCAAAAATCAAGCAATGAGGTCATTCACTGGCTTACCTGCTACCAAACATCAGCAATTATTGGAAAAAGGAGTCATTTAAAAAAGGACAGGAAGAAAATGGGGTACTGAAAAATGTCTGGATAACTAGGAATTTATCAGGAGGAAATATTGTCCTGTAGGTTTTATAAAGAGCAACAAATGAAGATCAAATAACCTTTCAATATTTCCAAGCAATGGGTTAACTTAGAATGGATAGTACATAGATCCATTGTGTTTGTGGTTATAGCATGTTTGTCTGTATACTCTGTCGTTAATCTCTTTAAAATTTATTACAAATAACCACTTCTTGCATACTGAACAAAACAATCAAAAACAAATAGGTTCCAAACATTTCATCTTTCCAAATGAGCTGAAGACTTTACTGCATTCTTTGAGGTTAAGTAACTAAAACATTATTTTTTATTAATAATCATGTATTCTGTGGGTTTTTTGTTCTAATAAAATGAATATTTCAAGTTTCAGTTCATGATTAAAAATTGGCAGGCCGTGTGAGGCTGACTGAGTGGCTCCACTTCAAACAATATAATGGGAAAATATTAAAATAATATTTCAGGGCTGTATTCATTATACACTCTGCTTTTGTAGGGGCTGGCCATGTACAATGTGGGCTTCCCTAAGGTACTTGAACTTGTTTCAGTCTCACGAAGCACTCAGACATACTTGGTCTCATTTTCTGAGCCAAGTACTGGAAAGCTAGAGTGATGTCATTTCTAAGCCCGAGAGGACTGTGTGAGTACTTCTTGCTGCTGTTCCTTCCCTCCTTCATGCTTTGTAGCACTTCAAAAAGGCCAGCAAAATAATAGCTTGAACCCACAAACTACCCCTCCAATGAGTAAGCCCATTGCAGTCATGGCCTATGTGATCCCCTGTACAAAAGGGCAGGGGAGGGATGAACAAATTAGAACCAAAATCCCAGGGCTGCAAAAGTACCAAAATCCCAGGGCTGCAAAAGTATCTCAGAATCTGCCTATTCTCTCCCATACTCTGTGGAGTCCTGGACCCCAACCTTTATGGACCTCAGTCAGTGCCATGTGGGTATTCTTGTGGTGATTGGCCTTGCAGCTAAAACAATGATGCCATTAGCAGATGGATCCCTGCTGCGCTATGAGAAACTGGTGCAGAGTCACTATATGTAGAGAAAGTTAATGTTACCTGTGACAAAGTTCCTCCTCTACCTTGGTGAGTCCTGCACTTATTGGCGGATTTGCTCACCTCAGTGATCTTCCCCTCCTGTGGAACCCACAGTCTGGGTCAGCTCCTCCTGTGTCTGATCAGGAGTTGGGAGGTTTGGGGGGAACCCAGGCCCACCCTCTACTC
>NC_133769.1:62136760-62149136 GCF_003597395.2 Chelonoidis abingdonii | reverse complement strand
TGCCTTGATTGGCTGCAGGTGTTCTAATTAAAGTAGCTATCTCTACTGCCTTCTAGAAAGATCTTAATTGGCTCCAGGTGCCTTGATTAATCTGGAGCAACTGCCATTTGGTTACTAGGGTACTAGGGATTTGTTTAGCCTGGGGCTAACATACCTGTTTCTCAGTACTTTACTGTAGCCATCTGGCCTTGCCCCATCACACACTGTAGTGATCGTTACCTTTCAAAGCGTTCTCCTACCGAGCAGCCTGCAGTTCCACTTCTTGTGCCAGCTTTTTCCACGTAGCTCAGGGACCACTGAAACTGGGCAGATTTTCTGGGCAGTTTTGCTTCCCTCTGAACAGTATTCAAGATGGGATAAATCTTTGGGCTGACTCGCTTGAGCAAGAGTTTGCACAATCAGACTTTAAGTGCAATATGACAGTCTTTTGAAGCAGCATGAGCTTCTAGTGAAAGGCAAGTAAAACTGAATGAAACAGTGGCTGTGGGAAGCAAATCACTCATCTGTATGGACTTAGTAGTAATAGAGTGTGTTGATATTGATGGATGTTTCTAGCATCACACTTACTAAATCACAGGTCCTTCTCAAACATTATGCTCAAAAGCTGCAGCTTAACCAGTGCTATGGACCCATACTTACAAGATCTGAAACATTATGGGTAGCATCCTCTTCACACAACAAAACAAATGTGGATGAAAGGCCAAATGGGATTCTATGGCAATCATAGTACTTCAGGTGATAGCTTTTCCTGCTCTTAACCAGAGATATCAGGAACATATAAAAAGATATCATATATATGATATCAGGAACATTTAAAAAGAGTGTTGATAAAGGGCACAGAACAGACCAGTTCCAAGAGTTAAAGGACTAGTTTAGGGATATATAGTAAACCAGCAGAGCATAAGAAGGCCATTTTTTATCTGCTTTATTCAGTGCACAGGACCAAAGTTGCACACTAAATGAGTAGTATTCAGTACCTCTTTTTACCCTATAACATCTGCTGCCATCCTGTGCACTGAATGAGGAGGGGTCCCAGGGCGAAAGATGGTCTTTAGTTACATGATCATATAGTATGTCATAAAGTGTACACCTAAGTGGGGGAAGTTAAGAGGGTACGAGCAATTCTAATCCTGGCATCTCCTAATTTCTAGAGCTTGATTTTGCAGCATTAACATCTTTAATACAGTTTGTTTGTACATAACTAAAATATGTAGGGCCTGGTTGTCCTCTCATTTACTCTGGTTTTACACTAGTATATAACTTCATTGACATCAAGGGAGTGACTTCTGAGTGACATTACTGAAAGTAAAAGGCAGCCTCCAAGTCCACCAAACATACTGTGTCAGACCCATAAAATTTAGATGATTCGAAAACCAAATTATTTTTTCCCTCCACTCATGAATGACTGAGTGCTCTGGATAGAAATATGAGTACAAACTATATTCTCATCATCTTTCAAACTTAGTCTGAATATAATAGGCCTGATCTTCCAACGAGCTATGCCAGCTTCACTGTAACGCACTGTAGTTCACCAGTAGACTGGATTGGTGACTCTGAGTTACACTGTTACAAAACTAGGTTGAAGTAATGGAGAAACGGGCCCAATAAGGTTAATTCCTCAGACAGACACTCAGCCTCTAAACCTATTCCTGGAGCTCGGTTCTAGGATGAAAGACTATTTGCTTTGTTAGCCACGAACAGCTCACTCTCCAGGAACTGACCCCTGGAGAGTGGAAAGAGGACTGAACCAATCAAATACATGGCCTGTAAGAGGTCATCCAACAAGAACCCATCGTCAAGGACCTGACTAAACACTCAGACTGAAGAAGAGAGCTGTATGGGCAGTAGACCCAAGAGACCCAAACTCCAGGACCCTTTTCTGCAGAGTGTGAGCAGAAAGAAAAGTTTGGACATAAGGGTCAATTAATATGTAACTATTCATGAGTGGGTGTTTGCCACAGCACATTACATTTTTCTAGCTTACAAAAAGATTTACATTCAATCAAAAAGTCCACTGTGTTAATAGATTGAGGATGCATCAATCTATTTATATCTAGCCCATTTTAAAAACTCCTGAAGATACTTCCCTGTCAGAGCCAAGTTTTCTGCTAACGAACCTGCTGGATCCAGACATAAAATCAACATCTTTCTGTGTTGTAGAAGGCCACAGATCCTTTGCTACAGAGTAGTCTCCTAAATGACTCACCAGACATTGAGGCTAATAAAATAAAACTATCTAGAAGAAAATAATGCACTTAAATGTACAACTGACCTGTTTTATGTTTGTTTCAGAAATGTGCAATGAGTTGCTTAATGACTCTATGACTTATCATCACTAATGCTCATGGAAATATTTCTAACCAGACGAAATGAATTTGAATTTTACATCTCTCTGTGAAACATTAAATTGCATAAAATAATGTGCTTATTTGCTGTTTTTCCTCAAAAGAAATACCTGCATATTTACTTTTGATTTACTAGTCTAATTTGCAGCCAGGGCAACTTCCACTATCAACTGTATTTATGGTCTTCCTTACTCATCACACAGAAACTTGTAAATGCCAAGATACATCTTGCTGCAATACAGAAGGTTTTTATTTAATGATGGAAGACCACCGACTAGCAATATAGTCTGGCATGTATTGTTATTTGTCTTAGAGAGAAATTCAATGCATAAACTTTAGTGAGATTGATCAATTTACATACCTACTAAAGTTATTTAGAAATTCAAAGTTTATGTATAGCCAAGCTTTAGAGATGTTATATTTTCTTCAGTACTTTTTGGTAAGAAATTGTCTTCAGTGTTGTTTTCCATATATTAAAATGCCCTTCTGATAAAGTTTCTAAAGTATTTTAAATAATATTTACAGTACAACTGATCTATTGGGACATCCCTTTTTGAAGCTATTTAAATAAACATTATAAAGAAGTTTGTTATTAACATATGGTGCTGATACAAGACGAATATTTAATCCACTGTGTTATTTATGTAGCAAACTGTCTTAATGGATCCCAGACTAAGATGAAAAGCTGTTGCGGCACCATCTGTGTATTAGATAATGTCTTGGCATTTTCCCTGTTATACAGTTATAAATAAATAAATAGAATGTGATTGAAAGAGGGTGGTTGGGTAAAGATACATTCCCAATATGTCCATGTTTCCAGAACAGATTCATAGGGCTTCTATTCCATTCAGTGAGAATACATGGAGGCTCTGAGAGCTGCATTTCTGTGCACCACCCCTCCTCCATGTCTGAGAAGTGTATGTGTTGTGGGGGCATGACTGATGGGGCAGGGGGAAGGGTGGGCAAAAAAGAGATATTATGTGTATTATGGCGGTTCCCAGAAGTCCCAGCTAAGATCATGGCTCCTTTGTGTTAGGCTGTGTGTACACATAGTCAGACACAGTCTTTGCCCCAGGGAGCTGAAGTTTAAATAGGCAGAAGAGACAGGGATTATTATTTCCATTTCACAGATCAGGAACTCGGGCACAGACAGATTAAGGCACAGATGTTTAAAGGTATTTAGCCATTACTTCCCTCGAGGTTGCAAGGCCTAAGTGATTTAAATGGCCAAGGAGCCTAAGATCATTGAAAGTCTTAGGGTGGGCAACACTGAATAGAGCAATACCTAAGTATCTTTCAAAAATCAGGGCCTAAGGACACATAAGTCTGGGGAAGGGTTGGAAGTTGAACATCAGATCTCCTTAGTTTCATACCATGACCTTAACTGCAAGGTGATCTTTCTTCTGGGTGAATGATTGGCAAAAAGTGTCTCTTCTGCCCATTTGTGTTGTCTGTAGAGCTGGTCAGAATACTTTTGTCATCAGAATGTGCTGTTTCACCGAACCTGAAATGTTGTATGGAGAAGTATCGATTTTGACAAAGTTTTCAATGGAAAGGTTTCTGTGATCCTGGGCTCTCTTGTCCCTCCTGACCAGAGAGAGATACCTGAACCAAAAACCTGACCTTTTTGATGAGAAACCAGCTGTTTTGACACTGTTCTGTTTCAAGAAAACATTGGAAAGGTTTTATTTTCTTCTAGTGGAGAATGAAAACAAATTTTGAAACCTTGACAGTTGTCACAAAATTGAATTGTCATACCTCAGCCAGCATTAGGTGTTGGGAAATGACACTTTTGAAAGATAAGCTATCCCACTGCATGCTAGTTCCAGATTTTTCTAAGAAGATTTAAAAGGTGTGCTTGTGTGTCGAGGTGGAGTGGGCGTTACAATCATGTAACAGAGAGTGATATCACCTTAATATGTCTGTATCCATTGTTACTGTATTGATTTATATAGCAGTGTAAGTGCATTGGAGAAATAAATATATACAAACCTAGTGATCATAATGTGCAAATAATGTGATGAAAATGCTTTCTCTTGGTGAGGATGTAAGATATTTATTACAGGAAGCATATTGCGCAAATAAAGAATTTATTCCGAGGGGTACTTTTTCAGTTAGAAGTAAAACTATCCCATGCATGGAAAACTTTGTGCTAAAGTCTGTACGTTACCATGGGAAATGATCTGGATACATTTTCTTTACTACTGGAAAAATATATCCCATGTATTTTGAAGGTTATTATTTCATATTTCTATCTAAGCCCACCTTGTACAACTTGGACCATATGTCTGATTTGTTTTGCAATTTCTTTTTTCTATCCCTAACAGTTATTGTGAAATTTCTTGAGCTTCCTTTTCCCATTGAAGATGGTGGGTGTTTTGCCATTGACTTCTATCATGGCAGAACTGAATTGTAAGTCTGTTTGTAAAGAATGCAACGAACAAAGCTAGCTTTGTCGTGATACGTGCTCCTGCTCAAGCAATGCTCCACCAGCCATTCCGTGTTTTGTGCTTTGGGACAGGGGAAAGAGGAAAGCTGATATTTGATTCTCTTATATGTGCACTGTAATCAGTAACACCTTCCATAACTACCTGGTTCGGACTAGGATGTAAACAGGCTCTATGAGCATAGGTAGCATAGGCAGGATTTAGTTAATGAGCTAGATTGCCAGAGAGAACTACAAGGTCCTCTCGAGTGGTGGCCAGTCCTCTTTGTATTCAATACAACTGAGTGGTGTTCATTCTCTGCCACAAAGGACACTGCGCCGTACTAGTGGATCCACTATCTCTTGGGGACAGACAGCAGACTAGTCTCCTGCTTACACACTTCCTCCTGCCCATCAATATATTGCAGATCTATTTCCCCTTCACAACAGCTACTCAAGCTTGCACATGCACACTGACATGCTTTTTTCTTCTTCTTCCTTTCCCACCAGCCCTGAAGCACCATAAGCACTCATCCCATCCTTTAAATCTAAACACGCATGCTACCAATCAAGCTTGTAATCCTCCTACGCAGATGCTGCCACAGCTCTGGTCCCCCTAGTTACTAGGAACTGCAGAAGAGTTTTCTGGGGTCTAGTATTTCTAATGGGCATTACTAGCTGTCTGTGTTTGTACAGAACCTGGCACACTGGAGTGTTACTAGGCTTCTAGGTGCTACAGTGATACAACTAATAATAAACAAGAGCAATAGAAGTGGGAAGCTGACTGATCTAAGACAGGTCTATGCTACAACTTTTAACCAAATTTGATCAGTAATAAGTAGCTACCCAAGTTGTCCCACAATGTACAGATGCACACAAAAAGTCAGCTATGCAGACACAACACAAGTCAGAGGAGCCTGCCACTGTCTCATTATAAAAGCTGAGTTATAGTGCAGATAGCGCCCTAGGCTGAACGGACCTCTTTCACTGGCATTCAGTAGGAAGGATGCAAGAACTACTTCACGAAGGGAACAGACTGCAAGTTGTTCATTTTGCCCATTTACCAGCTGCTTAAAGTTCCTGCAAGGGCAACACACATTGCATTGCTCTTGGTATTGCTCAGATCTTTTAATGAAAACTCAGTTTAAATCTGAACTTTAATTAGCTTTCAGTTATACTTTCAGTTAGAACTGTGTGTTAATTAAAGGCCTAGAGCAAGGCCGTATTTAAAGGGGTTATAATTCCCCCTGTAGCGCTTGGGCAACAATCAGCTCATCATGCAGGTGCTTTGGCCCGCACATTTCATGCGGAAACCGTTTCCTTTGCGCTGTTCAGAATGATTTTTTGCTAATATTCTAATATCAATTTTTGCTTAATAGATGATGTTTCAGTATAAGAACCTAGACAGACAGATTCACGTTCACATCCTTTGATTAATTCCCTCCAATCCGTTCTTCCCACATTTAGGAAAAGGGTGAATTCAAAGTGAATGTGCAATTACTTATGTTATTTCAAGTTTTAAAATGAAACATTTTTTCAAATGTTTCCAATAGCTAGAATAGTTAAGCTTATGGTTCTCTATTGAATATATTACTCTTTCCTTTAGGCAAAAGCATAAAACTTGAAATTAATCTAATAGCAACTCTCTTTTGCCCTTTTGGGTTATGTGCTATTAATAAAGTGCTAGACTGTGGCTCCTGGACACGGCTCTGCACTCAGGGTGAAGGGTTGAGGCAATGCTTCTAGAAGCAAAGTCCAATGACAAAGTGCCAACTGGAGTTTAGAGACAGAGCGCTGGCAGGCAGAGCAAAGCCTTCATTGCTGGCACAATCTGTCCCCCTTTCCTGGCTGCCAATTCTCCTCCTTCTCCTGAGTGCTTGTACTGGCTCTTTTTTGTTCCCCCAGCTCCTTTGCTGGTTCCTCTCTGAAGCTGCCAAGCTTCCATCAGAGACTAGGAAGAGATTTGCCCAGGACAGGCAAGACAATTTCTTAGATTTAGCAAGCTGATTGGGAGCAGCGGGTTCACTGATGTCGGTGTGCCAAGCATCACGCACTAGAATGTAAACATGGCCCAGGCAGCAAGCCTGAGCAAATGCAATGGTAACAATGCCATGTATGGTTGTGACCATGCTCTGTTATTTATGCAATCTTCCAACTCCCGCGCTCTAAAATAGAAAATGTGGTGAGAGTAGATAGTGAGCCTGTAGCGCTGACATACCCATGCTATCTTCCTTGGCATCTTGGCAGGCCGCCCTTTCTCAGAGGAGGCCCAGGGAGTGTGATTTGCCTCTGCAACCTTTGTGAACTCACATAGATGAGTGTCATTGGCCCATCTCTGTCTCCTTTCCTCCTACTTCACTTTCTTCTTTCCTTGATCATCCTTCATAGTATCTCTCTCACTGCCCGCTCTTTCTACACTGTCGCTTATGTTCCTCCACCATTAATCCCGCAAACCAAATGCTAAAATGGCATCTGTAGCCATCTGAAATGAGTCTTACTCATAAGCTCCAAAATCATTGCCATTTCCACTCATCTAAACAAATCTTAGCTCACCTGAATGTTCATGAAAAGTGACTAGAAACAAGGTGTGAACATAGCAAATGAAAATTTGTTTGGAATATTTCTTCCCCACTATTCCTCCATTTCTAACAGCTATGAGCTATTTCATTACAACTGCAATATTTAGGTCTGATAAAAAGCTACAAATATCTGCAAGGTGCAAATACCAATGAGAGACAAGAATTGACATAACTAACAGGGCTATAAATAGAACTAATGGGATCAAAGTAAGAAAGGTAACACTTTAGGCTGAGTTATCAGGAAAAATGTATATTGCAAAGTAATCGCCCGGTGGAGATGGTAGAAGCTCTAGCACTTAGCACAAATACAACTCAATTGGGCACAACACTTTTAAATGTATGGATGGTAGGAAACAATCCCGCAGTAGGATAGAATAAAAATAGATGGTCTATGCTTCTATAAAAGAGGAAGGGGCAAGGAGAGTGACTGGCTCAGGACTGCTGGGAAGGGGGGAGCCGTGTAGTTCTGGTGGAACATCTATGTGTTCACAAGTGAAACTTTGGATAAAAATCCTAAAGTTTTTTTAGGGGATGTTTGAATCAAACAAAATCCCCATATTCCTTATCGCTATTTTTTAGCCAATTCCAATAGTTGCCCAAATAGCACAAACATACTTTCATTGTGCTGTGTGTTTGTGTTTTTCATGGCTGAGTGTATGCGGCATACCTGTGAAGGGGAATCTTAGCCACATCATTATATGTTCTCTCTCTGCCCTGACAAGTGCAGAGCAGAAGGAACACCATTCTGCCCCACATTGAAAATAGACCTCAGGGGCTGGTTACTTTCTGTGGCCACCTGCACGTGAATTCTTCCATTTCCATCAGACTTAATAAGATAGGAAGAAATATCCTAGCATTGGTACTGTAGTTTTTCTTTTCAAAGGAACATGTTAAGCAAACAAAATTGACTTAAAAACTTGAAATTAAGTTTAGCATAACAGCAACATAAAAAATAGTAAAACTGGAAACTATTTGCTTAAGACTGTAACTCTGACACTTATCAAAGGTATCAATATATCCATTGAAAACAAATCTCATGCGCAGAAATGTGGTTAACCCACAACTCAGTTTAAATTTAAAACACAGTATAACATATTCACCCTCCCCACCAATCAACTTTCATTCCAGGGAAGAAAAAGAAAAAGGAGAGATCCCAGGTTCTCTTCCTAGATCTCTTAGAGGGCAGAATTGCTATAGAATGCACAGTGGCAAACTTTATAGAATAAACACCCACCAAAAAATCCCACAAGTTCTGAGTTTTCCAAATGATTATGTGTTTGCAGATCCCGTGGGCTTAAAACGTAGAGCTCATTTTTTCAGGCTGGGAGGAGCAGTGATGTTGATGACTGCTCTGGTCTTTGGCCCACAGCAGGTACAGGCAATTGGGTGCTGGAAATCAAGATGTTACACATCTTATGTCTGCACCAAGGAAAAGATAGCAGGGAATGCCAAAACATAACTAACCCAATGAGCTTGTTTGTTTCAGAAACTACACAGAGCGTGTGCAATATCTGGATTTGTAGGCACTTCGTAGGGCATTGGGCCCACAAGAGGATAGCCAGGATGGCTGCTGGATTTCAGCTGGGCTGCAGGGCTGAAGCTGTTCCCATCCAGAAGATGCATGCAGTGGTCTCAGCTCATAACACTTCTGCACTCACTGACAGGCAACAGCTGGTTGCAGGCCCAGCTCATATGGGCAAGGCTAGTAAGAAAGTAAATAAAGGAATCACCAAGATATTCCTGGGAAAAGAGTGTTCAATGATACAGCACAGGGACATCCATTACAATGGGCCAGAAGCTTTCAGGGACGATGGTGGACATCTATCAGATGGAGGCACTGATGCACAGCTATAGGACATACAGGCACGAATTGGCCAGATATTATGATACCTGCCATTGTGGTTGGGTGGGGAGCAACTAAGCTAGGTGCTGGTGCCCTCTGTGGTCAGTTTCCAGTGCGGTTCAGAGCATAAAATGAACAGTTCCCCAGAGGCAAAGACTTGAGATTTTGGTGATGGGCCTTGTGCTCATGTGATAGGGTCAGACCTTATGGTCTTTGTAGGCTGAGGTCCTCACCCTGCTGCACCCTGTGTCCCGCTCACGAGAGTGGGAGGGTGCTAGGAGTCTGAAAGAGCTGAGTTCTTGGAGGTAGGCTGAGGAGAGCCTACCCCACGTTATAGGTTATACAGTAAGGAGCTCTGTACCCCAAGCACAGGAGCCAATTAAATGCCAGGGATAGTATGTGTGATAGACAACTAGTGCATCCTCCTGCCTCTGTGTTAAAGTTTAATAAAAACTGCAATCTACCACTTAATTCCACGTATGTGTCTGTCCTCATCAATTGGTGTGGAATGCACAGTGGCAAACTTTATACAGAAAACGCCCACAAAAAAGCCAGAATTGAGTTTTCAAATGTTTGCATGTGTGCAGCTCCCATGGGCTTAATTGTGAGCCAGGCTGGGTTACACAGCACTACGGTGTCTTAGGATATCCTGTAGTTCCCCTGTGCAGCCTGCCTGCATTGTTCGACCTTTTACAGATGGAAGGCAGTCAATGGCAGACTGCTACTCCACCTCCTGCATGAAAGGTTCTGCAGGGATGGAGATGCGCAGGCCCTTTCGCAACATGCACATACTACTTTGCTAAAAAACATCAAATAATCTTACTGGAAGGTTGCAACACAACGTTATTTCTTAGAATCCGGAACAATAAGACAGTAATCCAAAGAGAAAAAGCAAGCCGTGCTAAGGCAGAGAAGCACAACTCATACCTCCTTGTTCTAGGTTGGCTCTTTGCAGACTGCTTCTGATAACACACTTCTCTGCAGTATAGAGCTCCCAAACCTGGAAGCAAGACCAGGTTACCTTCTGCACACCCACACACTCTCCTGCTCGTAAAGCGATAGCTTGCAACTCCAATACAGTCCTTAATACACCACAAGGGCATATTCCTAACATACTGGCAGGCACAACTGTGCTAGGTCAAAGAGGGAAATAAACTGTGCCTGGAAAAAGCACAGGAGAAGCAGGGACTGAGTCACAGTTTGGTCCCTGCCCTGCTTCTTGGGAATGTGAAGCTATGCGTTGTCCATTAGGCTGAATTGCAAGGTGCCAAGCCAGCCCCATATGAGCACTTATTTTGGAGCAGTATTTTATTCCCTGAATTACTGTTGTATATGGAGGTTAGTAGATAATAGCAAAACTCACTTGGTGCAAACACAGATATCAGCAGCATTTGGAGAAATGCCACTGGTAAGTGATATTTCCGATGAAGGGAGAGTTAACTTTTATTGTTACAGTGGGTATGCCTATGGCTAGAGGCATGGGCCATAGACTTAGTATCATATAACACATGTTTATGGTTTATTTAAAAGCCTAGTGAGGATTGTGATAGGTTGGAGTGCAATGGAAATAATCTGAAAATAGTTTGTAAAATGAAAGTTATTGAATTATATTACTTGAGCCAAACAATGCAGATGTCAGCTTAAAAATAGTGCTAGAGAATGTTACTCACAAAGGTCAAAGGAGTGTATCCAATTTTTAAAAATGATAATATTGTCATTTGGTTCCAAGTTTTCTGTGTTTTAATTCCAACATTTCAGTAAAGTTTTTGGAACTGATCAGCACCTTCTCTCTTTTCCACTTGTCTTCTTTAAGTTCACTTTATTTTAAAAAAATAGAAGGCAATCTTTTAAAAAATGTGTTCCCAGTAATTTCCATACTGACTCAAGCCAGTTGTCTCTCTAGTCCAGGAGAGAATTCTGTCTCTGATTGTGTCCTCTATAATGGACAATTTTTCAATAGGGAATTTTTTTCTCATCCATCTCATTTCAGTTGGTTAACTGAGGCTTGATGCCTTTCTATAGTATTATGCTCCCAAACGCAGGGGTTGGCAACTGTCGGCACGTGGCCCATCAGGTTAACCCACTGGTGGGCCACAAGACATTTTGGTTATGTTGACCATCCACAGGCACAGCTCCTCACAGCTCCCAGTGGCCAGGAACGGCAAACCTCGGCCACAGGGAGATGCCAGGGGCCATGCCTGCAGACGGTCAATGTAAACAAAATGCCTTGCAACCCACCAGTGGATTACCCTGATGGGCTGCCTGCCAAAGGTTGCCGATCTCTGCTCTAATGCAACTGAGGATGACTCTCTTCCTGTACATGAAAATGTATGGTGAGCCATCAAGCCATCACTCTTGTCTTCATTCAAATCTTTGTTTAAAGACTTGCATCTTCTATCACACTGACAAGAAGAGTCACCACACTGCAGTATCTGAAAGCCTCACAATCATGAATGCATTTCTCCTCATCACCCCTCTGTGATTAGGTTAGAGGGAAAAAGAGTGACAAAGAGAAGGATTAAGAAACAAAGTTATCCCTGGAAGGTGGGCGAGATTGCAGAGGGCTGGAAAAGGGCAAATATTGTGCCAATCTATAAAAAGGGCAACAAGGGCAACTTGGGGAGTTACAGACCAGTCAGTTTAACATCAGTGACTGGAAAGATAATGAAGCAAATAATTAAGTAATCAATTTTCAGACACCCAGAAGATAATAAGGTGATAAGTAACAGTCAGCATGGATTTGTCAAGAGCAAATTGTTTCAAACCAATAGCTTTCTTTGATAGGGTAACAAGCCTTGTGGATGGGGAGGAAAGTGGTAGATGTGATATATCTTGACTTTAATAAGTCTTTTGATATTACCTTCTCATAAACAAACTAGGGAAATACAACCTAGATGGAGCTACTATAAGGTGGGTGCATAACAGATTGAAAAACCAGTCCTAAGGAGTAGTTATAAGTCATGCTGGAAGGGCATATCAAGTGGGGTCCCACAGGGATCAGTTCTGGGTCCTGTTCTGGTCAATATCTTCATCAATGATTTAGATAATGGCATAGAGAGTACATTTATGATGTTTGCAGATGATACCAAGCTGGGAGGAGTTGCAAGTGCTTTAGAGGATAGGATTAAAATTCAAAATGATCTGGACAAACTGGAGAAATAGTCTGAAGTAAACAGGATGAAAT
>NC_133769.1:62126016-62136660 GCF_003597395.2 Chelonoidis abingdonii | reverse complement strand
GCTCCTCCGAGAATCTCATGAATCGCTCCTGGATGTACTGCAAAAGCCTTACAGAAGTTTTGGGCAAGGAGCTTGTATTCCGTCCTACAATTGATAGTAAACACTCGCCTCCCATGCATTTAGGCGAGTTAATTGAGATATCATTGGCGTGACTAAAGCACAGGCTGTATGTCCTGTGATTGCTGCTCAAGTAACATTCGTTCTTCATTCGCCGCTGTCGATTCTCAGGAGAGTTATATCTTCATTTGTAAACCTCGGGTTGAATTTCAGTGATTAATATAGGCACAGAGATGCTTATTTCCTAACTGGGCTGTTGCTTACATTCAAATCCGTTCCTTGCGCATGTAGCAAAGCTGAGGGGAGTGGAGGAACTGATAGCGCTGAGCGTTTGGCGAGCAAGATATCTCTCCAGCTACCAGCCACGGTGGTGGTGGGGGCGGGAATGGAAGGCGGTGGTGTTGTAGCACTCGATACGGCGCGCAGCGGTGGAAGGGGAACTAGTTAGCCAATTTCCTTGCGTAGGGAAAGGGAGGATGTTGGCGTTACTGCTGCTGCCTGTTAATAGGAAAAGGCATCATAGCGGCACTGTTGTATTATGAAGGTCTGTGCAGAAGTCAAAAGGATAAAGCCACTTAACCATGGGCACGACTGAAGCCTGAAGATGTTGATGCCCGGACCTGCGTCTGTGACGATCTGCACACCAGACCACTGGCACTCAATATTAAAAGATGCAATGTGACCCTGTGTAGTTGAAATCACATCTTGTATGTAAGGTGAACAGTTTGTTCACTTGGTAAAGCAGAACCATTGTTCTGTAAAATGTATCTTTTACATACTTCTCTCCCTGTTCTTCCCTCCCCATGCACTGCACAGGTTTCCAGCCTCCCTACTCCCATCCGAAGGAGTAGCTCAGATAAAGTGGAGGAAGAAAGAGACGCGAGATGAAGATGTTCTCTCTGAAATCCACGAAGTAACCCGCAATGAAAAGCTCATCAGAATGATGGGAAGACATGCTAGCAAAGTCAGGAAAGATAGCCTGTGAACGTGAGGACAGGAGACGCTCCGAGATGAGAAGTCGCAGGAAGATCAGAGGTGTGGAGGCGAGGAAGCGATCAGCGTGGTGGGATCAACGCTGGAGCTGTGCGTTGATCAAACTGATATCCTCCGACGTTGGTGGATCTTCAGAAAGAGAGCGGAGTTACAGAGTGCCCTGCAGCCATGTTTAACACCCTCCAGTATTCACAAGTTCCATATCTTCCTCACCCAGATGTGTTAGAAACGCGTGGGAGGAGGCTTTCTGACCCGGCCACTCCCACCCCGGGACAGTCCACCAAAGGCTGTCATTACATTGTAAATGTGCTTAATAGCCTTTTCTTCCCCTCATCCTCCTCCCAAACACACCTTGGTACTTACTGGTAATTCTTCCTTTTTTTATTTTTACTCTGTTTAACAAGATACATGCAAAGGGGAGGGTTGGGTTGCTTACAGGGATGTCTTTTTAAAGAAATACATGATTTTTAAATCGATAGTGACTTTATTTCCTTATAGCAAGCTGTAATCACAGGGAGAGGGTGGGTTGCTTACAGGGAAGGAGTCAATGTGAAGGGGTGGGTTCTTTGAGGGATCGCGAACAAAGCAGTACACCTGTATTCTGGCCCATGATGGAAAATCGTTTTCAAGGCTTCTCTGATGCTATACCGCTTCCTGGTGTGCTTTCTATTGCCCTGGTTGTCTGGCTGCTCATACTCAGTCGGTCAGGCAATTTGCCTCGCTCCCCTCCTGCCATAATGTTTCCCCCTTACTCTCTCACACGGTGGAGCACACAGGCAGAGCAGCAATACAATGGGGCATGGTTTGCGCTGAGTTGACGACGTACAGCAATGTGCGCCAGCAGGCTTTTAAAACGCCCAGAATGCACATTCTACCACCATCCTTCACTTGCTCAGCCTGTAGTTGACAAGCTCCTGACCACTGTCCAGGCTGCCTGTGATGGCTTCAATGAGCCATGGCATTCAAGGGGTAGCGCTAGTCCTCCAGGATAACGACAGGCATCTTTGAACACCCCAAACTGTATTTTCTGGTCTGGGAGTAATTCCCTTGCATGGCAGCGTTTAAACAGGTAGTGCTTCTGAACACGAGCGTCAATGAACCCTCTGGCCATCCCACGTGGATGTTTGGTGAACGTCCCTGTGATCCACTCAGTGCTTGCAAACTCCATTGAAAAGTAACCCTTGCAGTTTACGTTACTGGAGTTGCCCTGGTTGCTCCGGGCCACAGACTAGGGATATGGGTTCCATCTATGGCCCCCCCACAGTTAGGGAATCCCATGCTCGCAAAGCCATCCACTACGACACGCTGCCGTTTCCCAGAGTCACAACCTTTTGTAGCAGCATTAACGATTGCTTTGGACTTGCTCACAGCAGCCCCCACAGTAGATTTGCCCTACTCCAAATTTGATCCCGATGCATGACCGGTAGCTTTCATGAGTTGCAATTTCCAGAGGGGCTATTGCACTCGATCTTCTTTGCTTTGAGGGCTGCTCTCATCTGGTATATATGGCGTTTCAGGCAGGGGAAAGCCAAGTCACGGAAGTGCTCTACGCATGCAAAAGTTTCGCAGCCACTGCGAATTCTTCCCACCACCTGCAAAAACTTGCGCGGTCCCACAGTCTTGCTTGTTCCGCCGCTCCCAAAATCGGCGTTTCAATGGTTAGAACCTGGCCGATTACCCAGCTAGCTCCAGAATGCAGGGGCCCATGGTTAGGGAGAATTCAGTGTCCACGTCCTCATTGCTCTCGTCGCCACGCTGCCGTAGCTGCCTCCTCCTCACCTGCCTTTGCAGTTCATGGTCCACCATAGACAGCACGAGGATGCGCGAGGTGTTTAACGTCCATGATTGCGGTTACTGATCTCAAGCAGGGTCCATTGTGTGCTTCATATGGCGGTTGCTCAGTTCACCCAGGGAAAAGGCGCGACCGGTTGTCTGCTGTTTTCACAAAAGGGGAGGGGTGAGGCTGTACCAGACCACCCGTGACATGATTTTTGCCCATCAGGCACTGGCTCTCAACGGAACTTCAAGGAGGAGTTGGAGAGACGGAGTGGCACTATGGGATAGCCTACGGAATAAGCTCACCACAAGGTGTACGGCTCCGACAATATGATCGTAGCTTTGGACTGATTGAACGGCACACACCGTTCGAGATTAATGTATGGCCTCAGTGTGACGCAACCAAACTCGACGTTATAAATTCTGTTTAATAACCGGTTTTTAGCTAATTCTCAAATTATCCCGTAGTGTAGACGTAGCCTATGATTCACTCATCAGGGATAGATGGGGGAATATCTTTGTTTTCATAGAACTGATTTACTATTGCATTCCTCCACTTTTATACCAGTACAACTCAACAAAATCAATGGAATAACACCAGGATAGAAAGTGAGTAGCACAATGATAAATCAGACCCCATAATGTCTAAATATCTTTGTGCAAATTAACTAGAGAACGTAGTTTCTGTTCACCAATAGATGAGAACAGCACATGAATATGAGGATATTTAAGTAGTCCATACCAAGGAGAACACACACTGTAAATACGGCTTTTTTGCCAAATTACTGCCTTCATAATCTGAATATCTGTCTCCTCTCGCCTCACCATAATAGCCTAGCCCTTTCTGTACATGATCCCTGTAGCATAATCAAATCTCGTTTACAGTAACTTCTAACATAGCAAGGAAACGTATTCTGCTTTTCTTTTTTACTTATATTATGCTAAAGGATATTAAAACATGTTCAAAATAAATGTCCATAAACTATATTTTGCAAAAGCTTTTATCTTTTTAATATGCGGATCAACTCAGTGGCATTTGATAAATTTGATTAGTTTTAGTAGTGTAGCTTTAATGCAACTGACTAACCTGTGTTCATCTATCCTGTGCATATATATCACTATCATCTTTTAAAATTATTTTTATGAAGAAAATTTGTACAAATTATCTACCCTAAATATAAATATGTGATGGCAATGTAAATGCATTATTTATTTTATTCTTATAATTTTCATAATGACTTGCAAGTTTTAATTACTGTGCATTGTACTGTAGGAATGTGCAACTTCTGCAATTTGGAAAGAATGCGTTTAATAGCATATGATAGGGAAAATATTATAAGCATATGACAATATGTTCCAATAAATATTATCTGGCTCCTCTCTTCTTCATTTGTTAATTTATGTAACTAGAATTGTTTTAATTGTTTACTGTTAAATATATTTTGCATATATTTTATTTGTATATTTTTCTGGAAATGACCATCATTATTTCCAAGAGTACTATTTTATTATTAAAAATACACACTTATAGTATCTGTCCTTGTGATAAATAAAGTCGCGAGATAGCTCCCTTTAATGGACACCCAGACAGCCAGTTAGCTGTAAAATCCCCCTTGGTAGCTATTCTCTGCTTGCTTTACCTGTAAAGGGTTAACAAGCCCACAGGTAAAAGAAAAGGAAGTGAGCACCTGACCAAAAGAGCTAATGGAAAGGCTACAACTTTTTAAAATGGGGAAAAAAACTTTCCCTTTGTCTGTTGTCTCTCTGGGCTGGAGGGACAGAGCAGCTATGCTATAAGCAGCTCTAAGCCAGGTATGATCATAAATCATCAGATCATACCTAGAACTCCAGATGTGTAAGTAGATCAAACTATTTAGCTAGATGCGATCAGGTTTGTTTCTGTTTATTTTTTTAAGGTTTGTGGATCTCCTCTGCGCTATTCCCAGATGCTTTTATTTGCGTGTAACTTTTAAGCTGAACCCCCAAGAAAGCTGTTTTGGGTGCTTACATTTTGTAATTGTTTCTTTTAAGATCTAGCAAAAAGCCTAAGTTCCAGAGATGGTATTTTTCCCTCTTTCGTTTTAATAAAAATTTACCTTTTTAAGAAAAGCCAGATTAGATGTTTGGATCTAAAGTTTGTGTTTGTGCATTTTTTTTGATTAGCTGGTAGCTGCAGCTAATTTCCTTTGTTTTCTTTCTCAGCTCTTCTGTGGAGGGCAGGTGGGAGGGTGAAAGGGCTTGAGGGCACCCTACAGGGAGGAATGGGCTCAAAGTGGATTTTGTTGCATTTGGGTGATGGCAGTGTTTACCAAGCCAAGGTCAGAGAAAAGCTGTAACCTTGGCAGTTTAAAACAAGCTTGGTGTGGCAAGTATTATTTTTTAAAATCCTTGTGGGCTCCAGTTCTGCACTTGGGGTGGCAGAGTGGGGATTCAGCCTTGACAGTTCCTTATAGGATTTTTACTCCATCTAGGCATCCAAGTATCTAAAAGGACTTGAAAAACTGTTATAGTCAAAACCTGCCCTGGTGTAAGTGGGTGTAACTCCTTTAACTTCACCGGCGTTCCTCCTGCTTCTAACAGACTACATGTTTTTTCCTACAGGGATAAATCCCACCTTCACAGAAGTCAATGGGAGTTTTGCCATTGCAAATGGCATCAGGCTCTCGCCCTAACTGATCTACCATCATGGCATCCACAAGGTAGGCATAGTAGAGAGAAAGAGAAAACCCCATGATTAGGGCAGTCATTGGAGATCCAGCCAGCCCTGATTCTATTTCCTGCTCTACCACAGACTTCCTGTGGGACCCTAGGCAAATAAATTAGCCGTTCTATGCCTCAGTTTACCCTCTGTGAAATGGTGATAATAGCACTGCCTTACCTCATGGGGACATTGTGAGGATAAATACGTTAAAGTTGTAAGGTGCTCAGGTGTTACAGTGATGGGAGCCATATAAGTACTTTTAGATTATACTGATAAGGAAAACGGGGCACAGAGGCTGTGCTTCTCCACGGCTTTGCATTTTGGGTAGTCATTTACCGTAGTCGAAAGTAAGTGTAAGAGTCCACAGTTAGGTTATGGCAGCTTTTCACAGTAATTTGCATTTACTTTTCACAGCTGTAAATTACTATGCACAATAGTTAGTCTATAAGATGCCACAGGACTCTTTGTTGCTTTTTACAGATCCAGACTAACACGGTTACCTCTCTGATACTATGAACAATATCGACAGTGTTAGAAACTTTAAGGGGTTTTCCCGAGGTGACACATAGGGTCAGTTCAGAATAAAGAACAGAACCAAGCTCTTTCAACCTGAACCCAGTCCTGGGCCTTAATTAGATCACACTACCTCCTTGAAGGGGATAACTTGGACATTCCTTTGTTTCTCCTATAGATTCTGGATAGTGGCATCTCTCTTGTTAATTAAGGTCCAGATTCTGACACCGTACTCCGTAAATAGTTTTACTGAAATTCATAGGACTACTTATGAAGTAAGGAGTTACTCAGTATGAGTAAGGGTATTAGAATCTGGTGATGTGTTTTTTGTTTTTTTTTTAAAGGCCCCAATTCTGCAAGCTGCTCTGTACAGGCCAATGCCCCCTGGCTTCAGTGAGTCTCTTTCAGTGCAGGGGTCTGCTTTGTGGATCACTTGAGTGTGACATAAAGAATGAAGAAAATAAATCTTTATCTTTGTCTGAGATGGCACCATTTTGTGGGGCGATCATCAGCTGGTATAAATCTATATAATGCCTTTGCCTTCTATGGAGCTGTGCCGATGTATACCAGCTGAGGGCCTGGCCCTGTATCTTTATAGCCCTACACGTATAATGATTGGTTACTGTGCATTAGTGATTTCATATACTGTGGGTCTAATAGTTTTAATCAAGTTCTGTCTATAAAAAAACCCAACTCTGAGAGGCTGCATATGAAAACAATGTTCTTTTCCATTAATATGCACTTTTGTCTATGATTAGTTTATTTAAATTCGCAGACTGCAAAAATCACTGATCTAATGCAAAATAATTTTTGCTTCTGACTGAATCTCAAACATAATAAATTTATTGCAAACGTGTAAATGTGAACTGCTAGGAGTCCATTCTTCCTTCATGTTGGCCTTACAAGTGACTGATTTCTGTCAGTTCTTTTGTTTTTCATTTGGTTACATTAAAAATCTTTTGGCATAATTTCTTCTTTAGATACATTAGAGTCCTTGAGAGAAATGCCTGGAAAATTAGTTCCATGTACATTTTAGGAAATCTTGCTAACAGATGCATTTTTCCACTAGAAATGGTTTCAAAGGCAACATAAAAAAACAGATCCAAGTGAGGCAAAGTTTAAGTGAGAAAACATGTGTGTAATATTAAGCCAAGTCAAGGGAACAGAGTCACATTCTTTGAGACGTACAGAAACTCTCTCTGCAAAGCTTTTTAGGAAAAATATTAAGAACACTGGGCCAGATCCTCAACTGGTGTAAATGTTTGCATCTCCTTTGAAGTCATTCAAGCCATGTCCATTTATGCAGGCTGAGGGTCTGGCCCATTTTTAAACTTCTTCCCAAGAGAGAGAATGCTCCCAGTATCATAAAACATACTGGCCAAATTCATTTACTGGTTCAGAATAATGCCATAACTGCATGATATTCAATGCTTGGTTGTGCACAGAGCACTACAAATGTAAAAAAAAACTTAGAATGTACCAAAAGACATGGAATAAAAATATTACAAAGAATTTCTTGACCAGCAAAGGAAAAAATTGGGTTGTACCCTTTTCCCTGCTTTTGTGATGTTTGAAGAAAACTTAAATGTTTGTTTGTTTGTTTATTTAAATCTACGTTATTTTCTTCTGGAACTCTGTAAGCAGCTGGAAAACTAGGATTAAGAAACATCACAAGAGGCTGCAAACCAACCGAATTCACTGGGCGTGGGGTGGGAGGGCAGTCTTTTTGAGCTGATCAGATTCTGAGTTTTTCAGCCAATGGGCAGCCAGGGGTTCACAAGAGTATAAATGAAGCTCCAGACTATTGACGCCAGAGACTACAATAAGGTCAGATTTGTACAATATGACCTCATTTTTTAAATGTATTTGCAATTGCAGGCATAGACAATGTCATTTAGAATGTTTAACAGTTCTGGCTGCACCTGCTTTTCTTTGTCAAGAGGTGTCAACTTATTCTTCGAGAGGAAACTGAATTACATTTTTTATTTATGGCCATGTGAGTCAGTTGTAATAAATTTAACACTTTATAAAATAACTTCAGTCCGCATCAGAATTCCCATACAGAAATCAAGATGCGACCTTTCAACGAATATTAAGATTATAGCACTTTGGTGCAGTAACTACACTTTTAGTTTTTTATTTATTTATTTAGTAATGGTAAAGTCATTAGAGTTGATTTACTCCTTGGGGAATTCTGCACCACTGCGCATGTGCAGAATCATGTCCCCCTCCAGATTTCTTTGCTCCGCACAGAAAAATGACTTTCTGATGAAAGCAAAAGGAACTGCATAGAGTAATCACACATCCACATCATAGCAGCACAGTACGTCATTTCAGGCAACCGGAGGCAGCCCGGCAGAGAGGTAGTCACGACAGTGCTGGGAATATCCCAGCCAGTGAGGCTCCTACCCTGAGTGGATCAACTGTTAGTTCCCGCCTACTAGTCTTTTCCTGCAAGGATGGCTGAGGTGTGTCACTGAGGCAGGTCTACCAACTGCGACTTTAAATCGGTTTTAATGGCCGGATATAAACCAATTTAGACGCTGTTATCCGTTCACATAACGTCGTCAATTAATATCGAGTTAACCGCCTCCTATAATCGATTTCGGAACTCCTCCGCAAAACGAGAGGAAGTAAGCACTAAATTCGTAGTGATAACTCGGATTAGGTTCGTGTGGACGGAAATCGATGTCATTGGCCTCCGGCAGCATCCCAGAGTGCATGCAGTGACCGCTCCTGGACAGCAATCTGAAACTCGGATGCAGCGGGCAAGGTAAACAGGAAAAAGCACCGCGAACTTTTTGAATTACATTTCCTGCTTGTTTCCAACCGTGGAGCTCTGATCAGCACGGCTGGCGAATGCAGTCTCAATCCAAAAAGAGCTCCAGCCATGGACCGTACGGGAATACTAGGGTCTGATTGCTGTATGGGGAGACAAATCTGTTGTATCAGCTCCGTTTTAGCAGAACACGAAATGCCAAAGCGTTTGAATAAAAAAACTGGCAGATACACAAGCGCTGCGTGACAAGCGTAAACGGGAAGCCAAGACTCAAATGGAAACGCTATTGAAGGGAGGGAAGGGGGTAAATAGAGGAACTACAAGCTACCAGTCTCCCACAGCGGTCCATTCTGAAAATGTATTGCTATTTTTTGGCTGGCGCCCAAGTTCTGCAGCGTAATAAGACGGTAGTCTTGCGTGGTTCACGTAACATAGCTTCGTCAGTTTTTTTTCCCCGTTACACCCCAGCACGGTAAAAAAAGTGAAATAAATAATTCCTGAGTACTGTAAATGTCACCCCTGGATGTACGAAATGCTGGCTGCAGACGCGATGGTGCTGCGGTGAAGAGCAGTATCCACTCCTCTGCCCCCGCAGGGTAGATGGCTGCCCATGAGTGCTCCTGGCTGAGTGTGGCCGGGGGCCTCCCGGGTGAATGGAATGACTCCCCCTTTTTCTGAACAGTGGATGGTAACAGAAATGCCCTGTAAACTGTTCTTCATCTTTGTCAACCTGGGGGCTGAGCTCAATCAAGACCCTTCCTCTCTGCGTAAAAAGAAAAGATCTGACTCATGGACTGTCATAACCCATGGTGGCATCCCTCCCCCTCATATGATCTCAGTAACTACTCCTGTGATTCTATTCATTGCATTTTCATACAAACAATGGGTGGGGCCACTGCTGTGGTAAGCCCAGGTAGTGGGAAGCAACGGTTTTAGCGTTACTTGCAGCGGCTCCTCTGTGAATACTAACACAGACAAGCTTGTGCTGTGTACAACTGATTTTAATACACTGTAATCCTATCATTGTCTGGACTGACTCTATTTTTATTACCGTAAAGGGCAGGATTGACTCAGTCCCAAGTGAGTTAATCCCCATTTTCCTTTCAATTTAACACAGGGTTATTATCTGTCTGTCCCCATTTACTGTGAGTGTAAACAAAGAAAGAGGGAAGATGGTAAGAGTTTCTGCTGTCCTTAACATATACTGTACCACTACCACCAAGGAAGGGGGAGAGGGAAGCCAGATTTTCAGTAGCAATAATCAACCCTCAGATTAACTTCATTAGTTATGATAACTGCCACTGTGCAAAGCTGTAATGCTCTTCAGTGCTGCAGATCGCCTCTATCAGTAGCATTCAGTAAAAAGAGGGTGACATTGTAAGTACTCAGGATTGCTTTATTTAACTGGTCATTTCTCGTGCTGGGGTAGGGGAAAGAAACTGATAGCTGTTCCGTGAACCATAAAAGACACCAGTGTTGTAACTACAGACCCTGGGCGTAAGCCAAGAATGCAAATAGTTTTCACAAGACTGCTGAGGACTGGGGATAAGCGGGAGTCCTCAGACACCCCCTTTCCGTCTCCCATGATCCCCCGGCCCCATGATGCCTAATGTTAATGGTCACGGGGGGTTCTGGGTAAATGTCGTCAGTCATTCCTTGCCTCCGGGAAAAACATCATCAGACAGTCTTTCGCACATTTTTCTCCTGGATTGCCCATTGCAAGAACCAATCAGCACGGCAGCACTAGAGACCAACGTACGGCTTTTTGTTTTTCCCGTCACTCAATTTGTGTACTAGATGCCGTGGAGACAAGAGGCGAACAACT
>NC_133769.1:62123888-62125916 GCF_003597395.2 Chelonoidis abingdonii | reverse complement strand
ACAGTTCCTTTTATTTGCAGTTCATACTAAATTATTTCGCTGCGTAAGTGGAACAGTCAGAAAGTACAGGAGACAGATTAACAATCAACTTTAATGGAATAGTTACAGAAAAACTACAGTACAGCATGTAGTGCATTTTCTGTTTGCAACTTCATGGAAAAAGCTGGATAAAAATAATACTGGTGAATCAAATAGGCTGGTTTGTGAGTAACAGAATTATCATTAATATTCAAACCCACACCAAAATGTGAATTGTTTTTGGAAGCTATATTTCCAACATAGCAAAACACACTATTTCACACTTAGACAAGATAGCCAGATTTTAAATAATTTGCTCAGTTTTCAATAAAATAGGTAATGATAATGAAGATATAAAAGAACCTTAAACTCAGGCAAATAACTAAAGAAAGAGAGCAAAGAGTGAACAAAAAGATGATGAAAGAGTATTTGAACAAACTAAATAAAGGTATCAGAGGGGTAGCCGTGTTATTCTGGATCTGTAAAAAGTGACAAAGAGTCCTGTGACACCTTATAGACTAACAGACATATTGGAGCATAAGCTTTCGTGGGTGAATACCCACTTCAACGGATGTAAATGTAAATCTTCAGTTTAAAAGACAATGCATCTGGAATTTTTAAAAGAACTATGATATAAATTTAGGAATCTCTGGAAATACTATTCAGTAAATTATAAGTCAGAAGTTGTCCCTGGAGACTAAGAAAGCAAAAATGTGCCTTTAATGATAGAAAGGAAGATACTAGAAAATATTGACATATTAGCCTTGTTTCTTTTCAAAGTAAAATATTCAAACATATAACGAGTCAGTATTGCCCAGCTCCTCAAAAGTACTTAGGTGTTATAACATGCTGTGGAACACCACCTAATCTCTTCACAGTCCAGTGAAATCTTCAGCACCAAGCATGGGGAGAGTTATGTGCCTGAGGCCAGATTCACAATGGTACTTAAGTGCCTCTTTAAGTGCCAACATTTAGGCACCGCTGACATTCTCAAACCACCACTCAGATGTCACCTGATCTTGTAGCACTGCAACACCTAAATACCTTTGTGAACCCAGCCCATAGGTGCCAACTTTGTGGGTGCTCCAGGCTTAACCAAAGAAAAAAAAAGAGGGAGTGCTCACAACACACCAACCATAGCTGTTCAGCGGGGTCCACCAATCAGCTGTTGGGTGGGGCCAGTAATCAGCTGTTGGGCAGCTGGCAGGGAGGTGCTCACGGGAGGGCTGAGAGCACGGAATGGCAGGGAGTGGGAAGAGGAGAAGTGAGGGCAGGGTCTAGGGGAGAGGGGGCTGAACAGGGGGAGGGGTCAGAGATGGGGCAGAGCAGGGGCGGGAAGAGGCAGAGTGGGGCAGGGCCTCGTGGGGAGTGGGTGTGGGGCCTCAGGGGTGGAGCACCCACTGGGAAAAATAGAAGTTATACCTGTGACCCAGCCCCTAAGAAAGGGATCCTCAGAAGTCAGTAAGCTGAGCAGGCAGCTGCTTGAGCTAATCAGGAGTGAAATAGTGGGGAAAGGGGTGGGAAAAAAAGAAGAGCTTAGGCATCTAAACTGCTGACCTTTTGTACCTGGCTGGTGGGCCAGAGATAGGTATTTCCTTCTGCTGGTGTTCCTCAGCTGCAAACCTTCTCCTGGAGTTAGGTGCCTAAGCAAGGTAAGCCGCTTTTGTAGTCCATGCCCTAATAGCTGATACCATCTCTCTCACTGCCTTAATAGTTACCCTAGTGTTAAGTAGTTATTGTAGTGTTAAGCTTAGTATAGTAGTTATTCTAGTGTTAAATGTAGCTTTATAGTTGGGGGGGAGTTCCTCCTCTCAACGACTGACCTGCGGGGCTCCAAGGCTTGCTGTCCCAGGGCTTCAAACCCTGCCATTCTTGTGTCAAAGTTAGACTCAGGACTCACAGTTTGTCAGACCACTCTCTTTTATTAGCACAGCGCTCTGCTAATAACACCCAGATAATGTGAGCACCATGCAAGACACAAACTATCTTATTTATACAGATAAAAGGGCG
>NC_133769.1:62097059-62122407 GCF_003597395.2 Chelonoidis abingdonii | reverse complement strand
GCAAGCAATCGATTTTGTGATTGCATTGTGGACGCGCAAAACCGATTTTATAACATCGGTTTTGTAATATCGGTTTAAACTACTTCGAAATAATCATGCAGTGTAGACGTACCCTCAGATCCACCCATAAAACTTCGCTCAGCTGCAGGAAGGCTCAGCATCCTCCCCTGCTTCCTGCCCCCATCACTCCTCAACTGCAAGGGGAAGGGTCAGTGTATGGGGAACTGCTCCTCTATCTGCCAACCCCCCATGCATCTGGACTTTCTATATCCAGACACCCCTGCCAAGCCAAGTACACCCAGAACCTCCCTAGCACTCCATACCTTAACCCCATCCCATTGAACCTCAACCCCTGCATCTAGAGTCCCCTGCCTCCAAACCCCCACCTCTGCACCCCAGACCACCCCCACTGAGCTCCCTGCACTTAAACCCTCACCCTGATAAGGCCCACCCCTGCACCACCCTGAGCCCCCACATCCAGACACCCACACCACTGATCCCCAACTAACTTCACCCAGCCTCCCACCATACCAAGCCCCACTCCACCAGCACTCAGACTCCCCTGCTGAGACCCCCACATCCAGACCCCTCTGCTGAGCTCCAACCACCTTCACTGGAAAGCCCCTGCAGAGTACCATTTCCCCTGCACCTGGAACCCTACACAATGAGCCTCTGTGAATTCAGATCTGCATCCAGATTGTCCCACACAGAACCCGTTCACCCCACACCTGGATCCCTCCCACACTGAGTCCCTTCACACTTGAGTTCTGCCTGGTTGAGCCTGCCTGGTGGAGAGGGGCAGAGCCCAGGGTGTTTCTGGGGCAGGCCCAGGCCTTGTGCTGTGTCAGGGTCGGATGCAGCCTCACCGCTGAGCCCATGTCCCAGGGGTGGGGGTAGGGAGGCTCCAGGGTGATTGCCACCTTCATGAAGTCAGTGGCCTGTGTTCCCCACTGAGATGCTGGAGCCTCTGCATTTATTTATTGACAAATAAAACTTGCAGAATTTTGCAGAACTTTAAAATATTGTGCGCAGAATTTTAATTTTTTTGGTGCAGTATGCCCTCGGGACTATTGATTGAATAAACAAATAAAAAGCAAAGTGAATATTTTTCAAATATCTTGACTTTTTATTCCAGACTTTGATGGGTTTTTTGAAAAACACAAAATTTCTACCAGTTCTATATAATGGGAGAAGGGGAATCTCAACAAATTGTACTGACTTTTTTTAATGATAAAATTTTTGAAAAATTGAAAAAATTCAATCAACTTTAGAAAAATGTGCCCTTTAAGATTATCATTATTTCTGCCCCTTTGTATCTCTTCCTTCCCCATACTCCTTTCTGTGTTGCTCTCTCCCTTCCCTGTTTGCCTCCTCTATTCAGCCATCTGCATATTCTTTGCTGTAGCAAGTCCCAACTCTGTGGACTTTACTCCCACCTCCTCACCCATTTGATTTGCCAACCAGCAATACAGTTAATGTATCTATTAAAGTGTTGTCATTACACATCAGGGTTAGTGCTAGAGCTGAGTGGGAACTAGAATGTCCACCCTATGGGAAATTTCACATTTCCAAAAAAATTCTTATTCTGGTTTGGAAAAAAAAATTGGAAATGCAAAATTTCTAGTGGAATGGGAAATTTTAAAAAAAATTCCATTACGGGAAAAAATGAAATGGAATTTTTCTAAAACTCCAAGCCTAGCTTGCTGGCAGACAGGCCATTGTAGGGCTGGGAGCCTGGGACCCTGAACTCTATGACAGATTGCCCGGCCTGAGAGCTGAGGGTCCAAGAGCTTCAGATAGGTTGCCCAGGAGCTGGGAAGCCCCAGCTGCCAGGTGAACTGCTGAGGAACCAGGGAGGTGGGTGAGCTATCAGGGAATCAGGCAGTCAGGCTTCTGTCAGAAATCTGCCTTATTCCAACAACATCAACATGTTCTTATTGAACATTTTGGTTTCATGAATCAGCACTTTCCAGGAGAAAAATGTTCCGTCAGAAAATTTCTAAGTAGCTCTAGTTATCACCCAACTGAGGAGGAATTCACCACTCTGAGTCCAGGTTGTTTTCAGGCCCAAGAAAGACTCAGAGCATCCATTACATTTGTCTTGTGTTTGGGAGGCTTTTCTTTTCAATGAAAACTTCCACATTGTGCATGCTGTATGTGGGCCACGTAAGTACACCCAGGACAGCAGAGCAGCTGTTTAAGATGTTAAGATTGGTTCTTTGAAAGAAGTTTCAGGTTTTCTTTCCTTTACAATTTGCTTTGAGGCAGTTACCTGATACAGGATCATATCAAAATAAGCCTTATGAGTATTAGAGCTAAGCACAGCAGCAACTCAGCGAAACCACTAATGAAGAAAATTAAGCTAGACTTTTGTTCCCCCCCAAAAGCCTAGTTTAAGACATAAATATTAACATTATTATTATAAATCTCTATTACTCAGCATTCTTAACAAAGCACATTGAAGATTATACTGCTGAATTTTCTTTGATTTCCCATTTCTTGTGAGAATGAACATAAAGTAAAAAATCTCCCATCGACAAGAGTACAAACAAATTACAGAATACATATTAAGACCTAAGGCTTATCAACTGTGGAATTCATATTTTATTATCATTCTTCTCTTAATGTGACATAGCATAGCACATAGATTCAGAGCACTAGTCTGTGAACAAGTTCTAATCCAGGCTACGGTAGAGGCCTGGAGCACTTCTCTCCCCCTCAATTTTACCAACTGTAAAATGGGGATATAATACTTATCTTGGTGTTGCAAGAGTTAAAAGAGTTAATGATTTTGTACCAGAAAAGTGTTAAATATTATTATTACTATTGAAAGCAAAATGTCCAAACCAGCCTCTCTTCATTCTCACTGTGTATTGGAGGTGTTTCTATTGCATTCAACAATCTCAGAAAAGGGCTGCTATCACTTTTCCTTGGGAAAACAATTATACTGTTTAACTTTTGTTTCCTCAAGCTGTATTCTCCACAACATCAATTACAGGTGCAGAAGTTCTGTGCACAGGATTGTTTTCATTTTAAATTTGTTTTATAACTGTTGTCTGGGAACCTTTGTATTATGTCACTATCCTTATTTAATAAACCAAGGCTCACAAATTGAAAACCATCATACAGTTCTATTCATGTTAAATTAGGAAAGGAGCACAGTGAGTTTCCCTAAAGCATTTGGGGGGATTTTCTATCTGGTACAGGCATGCAAATAAGAGGGGAAGAGCTGTAATGTGATCTATTGGATTAGACATCAACTAAGGACCTGGGCCTGTAATTTCAGTTGGGTTGCTTAGGGTTTAATTCAAGACAGAATTTGATCACACAAGTATGTTGTTATATTGCAACTGCCCCTGGAGCTGACTGGACACTTATGCAATGTCTTTGAGTACAATAATTAGCTGCAAAAGAAGTGAGTTCCAGGACTGGACAATATATTTTGGGTCCCAGAGAACAGTTTTCCTGGTGGAAGATGCCAATGTTTTAAAAATTCCACAAAAGTTCCAGTACTGCTAGAAGATGGAGCAGCCTCATGGCTGCTCTAATTAATAGTCATATAGGAATTACCATGCTGGCTCAGATCATCTAATCCACTATCCTGTTTCTGATAGTGACCAGCACTGTGCTGGCTTTTAACAGCCCCTGGGACCATCAGGCTGATGGCGATAGCTGGAGTGCAATTGCTGTGGAAGTACCCTTCTTGTCTCTAATTTGCTCTCCGTTAAAGCTGGGTGGGAAATAGTTTTCCTATCCCAGGAAAATGTTTGAGATTTCAGATGGAGTTCCCATCCTGAGCCAGGACAAACAGTTGAAATCTCAGAAAATAAAAAAATAAAAATTGTGAATCCCAAAAGAAAAAAATTCATATCAGTCAAAACTTTTTGTTTAGATAATTTTGAAATACTTTATTTCAGTTTCAGACCTTTAAAAATGTTTTTAAAATTGTGTACTATCATTAGTTTAAATTTTGAAACAGTCATTCAAATTGAAAAAAAAACCAGAATATTTTGTTTCAAAAATTCCAAAATGGGACATTTAGACAACTTCAAAACTTTTCCTCAAATCTTTTGTTTAAATAAGAAATTCATTAAGACTGACCCTTTCCCGCCAACAGTTTCTTTTTTGATTAATTGGCATTTTCCTGTGAAAACACATTTTTGTAAAAAAATCCCAGCTCTACGCTATCATCTCTGGAGATTCTCTTGTAGCTGTTAAGGCAGCTTCTTAATCCATTTGTGCTGAATCAGTGACAAAAGACACCAGAATGGGCACTTGGATCTGGCTCACAGGATGTATGTCAGAACAAACATTGTCCCTTTGTATTTCTTTTTATTAATTAATAGGAGTAGTAGTATCTGTTTTGTTGGTGAAACTTTCCTTTCCACTCTGGAATTCATTGCCTTGAAAATGATGTATTCTAGAAAAACTGTCGTTAGTTCTTCATAGTTGTAACAACATACACGCATATCAAATTATTTGATTATCATTGTCCATTAGCTATGCATTTGAAATAATGATTATTAATTTAATTAGTGCATAACCTAATACACGTCAAGATTTTCCACCCAGAATGAAACACAAATCCTAATGACAGTTTTCACAGGTGGCATTCAGCTTTGACCAAGACATGCCATTAAATATCACAATGAATACGGACTAATGATTTAATCAGATTATTTAGCAAATTGATATAAAAGCCGTCAAATCTTGCTGAAGCGTCCCATACTGTGACAAATTATTCCATTTCCTTGAAGCGACACGCAAACAGGCTCAGGAATATTTATCAGTGAGGTTCTTTTATCTGGTAATGTTAAATGTAGCAATAAAGCAGAACTTTGTTCTCTGTGAGTTAAAATCTAAATACATAATCAGGAAATGTATTTACAAAAGCTAGAATTCCCCAGGTGATATTTCACTATTTTTCCAATATTTCAGCCACTATTTGAATTAATCTGCCAAAACTTGGGGCTTTGTGTGTGTGTGGGGGGAGAGACCTCAATTTGCCATTGTTTGACATCTCTCATCATGACAGACACTAGGCATGTTCCTTGAAGTATCTCAGTTCAGTATCCCATTATATGCTCTGTGATAATTCCATTATTGATTTTTGCTATGTTGCATAATAGATAGCTCATTTTACACTGCAATTCAAGGAGAGTATAGCAGAAAGAGTCAAGGTACCATTGAAAGAAGTGTGAACTTCTAAAATAAAAATAATACATTTAAATCTATTAATTTATATACTTTATACATACCATATGGACTGAGATGGGCCTTCCGCAGGGACTGCCTTTCTCTCATGCCATGTTGGCACAATTTTAGTCAGCAAGGGCATGCCTACATTGCAATATAAGCCCAGGATTAGCAGGCTCGAGTCAGCTAACATTGGGTCGGAGAACCCCAGGCTTGAGCATCTACACTGATTTTTCTAAATCAGGATTGAACCCAGCACTTTGGGGATCCACATTGCAGCACGCAGACCTAAGTCAAACAAACCATACTCCAGACTTCCTCACAACCTCCGGTAATGTGGCAGCTCTAGCCCTTTGACCATGGTGCAGTTTGGGAAAAACTTAACTGTTCACCCTGAATGTTACAGGAAGTTTGGACAACCTGCCAACACATTGTGCCGAGCAGTCATTTCAGGCTCCCAGCATCTGGAGTCAGCAATATGGAATAGTCACCATTTGAAGAGCTTATCTCACCTGCACTTTTACTCTTGTTTCAGGAAACGGGCAGAACTCTCACGAGACAGTGGTGACATTTTGGTGACATTTTATGAACCACCAAAGGCACCAGACAGAACTTATGATGGAGCGGGAGATGGCCTGGGAACAAGAGGAGGACACAGACATGGCAGATTCAAATTGGCTGATACAGCTTATGACGCTAGGTACACCTGCTCACCCCTACTAGTGGACCAGCACTTCTGGTGCAGAGCCAGAAGCACAGAGTGGTGAGACTACATCATCATGCAGACCTGGATGACCAGCAGTGGGTCCAGAACATTTGCTGACCAGGTCATTGTGCACTACTGTTGGCTCTGTGCTTAGCACAGCACCGAACACTGGGTCAAACTCCTCATAAAATAGGTCTGATGCTGATGAGTTGCTCGAGATTTGATTCTGATCCCTGGTTTTCCAGTACTTGCTCTTAAGCCACTTAATCCTCTCACTGCACTAGTCATGGGTCTGAAAGATTGCCAGTGCTGCCACCTTCTTTGCTATTTGCTGGTATGCATGGTCATTCCTAGTAGTATTGCTGAAGTTCACAGTTTTGCTGGCCTCACACCAGCGATTAATCATAACCTGGCTCTGCTACTGTGGCATTGAAGCAGCACAATTTGCAAAGGATTTCTTCAAGTCAGTCTCCACTACAAATGCAGAAAGCTCTCTGATCGTGTGTTTGCAACTTGGCAATCAGAAAACAATGGAAGCATTAAATGCTGAACTGCTGACCTAAGGCACTACAACAAGGGGGGTTGCTTTCATTTTCCTGGAGTTGACTGGCAATTCTTGGGCTAGAGAGGAGAAAGGAAGTTGGCCCATGTGATTGTGGGATACCATTGGTGAACTCCCAGAACCCAACTCAGAGAGGCTACATCCGCACTGCAAAGCAATAATCCTGGATCCCAGCTTGACTCAGGCTTGAACCCTCCACTCCTGTGGAGTCCTAGGACCCTGGATCCAGGGCTGAGTATGAGAGATTTGGGAGTAGACAGAAGGGGGTTGGGACTCAAGCCTGAGTCTGAGCCCAAGCTTACATTGCAATATAGATATACCCCAAGAGTGTTGAAGCTGATTGTCCCTCATTATAAAAGAGTGGAAGTGGCTCACAGGGCATTCTCGGTGAGAGCTCTGAGACTCTGGAACTTGCTCCCCACTTCAGTCTCAAGTAGCCTGAATCTGGTGACCTTTCAGGCACCCTGCAAAAGACACCAGTTTGAGAGGGGGTTTGAGAGAGCTGAGAGTATCCTGTAGGTGGCTGGCAGAGTTCCCGTTGAAATAATTATTTTTGTGCTGCTGAGATTTTAATTGTGATGTTAATGGTGTGTTAGAGGCTTGGGTAGACATCATGTTTAGTTCTTAGTTAAATCTAAATAAACATGTAAATTTATAATAGCTAGATACTTTTTTTCGTCAGAAATGCCAATGTTGTCAACCTGTCCAGGGTAGTTCCCTTGCTCATTGATCATCCAGCTGGATTTGTACCTATTTAACCTAAGTGGTCACATAAAAGTGGTATTTGCCATTAACAATTCCTTGACATGGCTTCTGGGAATGGAAGGTGCTGAAACATCATGGCAACACATGCGTTGTAGGAATCTGAATAGAATAAGGTATGGCTTGGAATGGATTAATCGTTGTCAAAGTATGAAGAAATTTGACAGGGAGAGCTTCCCAAGGATGCGAGGATTGGAATGTTTTCATTCTGGTGAATTGTAGGTAATATTTTCTTTGAAAGTGAGAGAAAAAGACAGAGAAAAATAACTTAAAATGTGCAGAATACACAGGAAACTATCCAGCAGCTACCAAATGCCCTGCTATTTTTGGAAAACCACGCTTGTAAAAATATTGCTTCCTTCTGTCTCTATCGCGCCTCCTAGCCCCCATATTGTTCCCACTTAAGATCCCATGGCTCATTGTTTTCCCACCATTTATTCTCCTTCAGCTTACTTTCTTTCATGCCTGCTTGTCCACCTCTGTTATTTTTTCCACCCCTCCATTTGGCTGATTTCCCTGATCTTGCCCATCTCTCCTTTTCTCCTCCCGAGCCATATTCTCTCATCTTCAGCTAATCTAGTTGGAAGGATTAACCTGATTTCAGTTAGTTCTGAAAAAGGCTTTTGAGTGATTTGGAATCATATTTTCCTCCCTATTGGTAGGAAAAACCATCCTCTCCCAATGGGAATATGAAATGCTTTCTATCAGTAGTGGTATTGTAATATTTACCCTATGGTATGCTTTGCAGAGTTTGTGCGCCTTTCAGAAAGAATTGTTCCATCTATGCAGAAACTCAGCACAATTAGAATAAAATCTTAACTCTATTTTTATCCTGTCATAAAGTACACATAACCCGCTAAGGGCATTCTTTTGACACAATGCATCCATTTCAGTGACTCTGCCTTAAAGTATGTGGTCCTAATAGTGAAGTGATCTATTTCTTCTCTTGAAAGCTGTACTAATTATGGATATGCCAGGATTGTGATGGATCGATGACTAGTGGAGAAAAAACAAAGCTAAAGTTGCTTCACATCAGAATGGTTCAGCCGGTGAACAGCCAGTCCAGAACTTTGTCTGGCTAGCGATATGAATATTTTTTTAGCTGCATTTTGTCAGCACTAAGGTTTATTGAAATTAAAAATGTCAGCTGAAATGTGTGTCAGTCTGGCCTATTACATGGCATAAAATAATATGAGTCCAAGAAAAATGTACATGTGTCTTAGACTACAAAACATGTCATTGTAAACACAACAAAAAAAGCATAGATTTGCTCAAAAACACAGTTCAAGCTAAGTAAAGTGACTTTTTAAAGTTGTTTTTTCCCAAGTACTTTGAGTATGGATATTGCAGAGGTGTATTGTCTTGGATGTTACAAACGTGTATTCTGATCTATTCTGGAGTTTATTGTGATATCTTCTATTCATTATTTTCAAGGTTTTTAGTTTCATAGGGAATAAAAGGCTGCAAACATATGAGTTGTGAGCAGGGTTGTGCCCATTATTAATGCTCATTATTATTGCCTTGGATATATCCATCAATTTTGCAAGTAAATATTTATGCTAACTTAAAGGCCACCTTTTTGGATGTTTGTGAATAAAAATGAGATATGTGTTGTCATAGGAACAAAAAATGATTATTTCCCCTCATGAGTATGTCACTAGCTAACTGATAGATCTCAGAAAAATAAGGGTAAAATGAGGAATTATTATCCAGCAGTCATCTTACTTATGTGGACCCACTTGGAAATGTTCTTAGTGCCTGCTATTCAATATCTGTATCAACAATCTAAGCAAATATAACATCATTGCTACTACAATTTGAAGATGTCACAAAAATTGTAGGGTAGTAAATAATGGTAAGGATATGTCAATTTTACAGCCATCTGGATCACTTGATTATCTGACCTCATGTGAACAACATGCATTTTAGTACAGTTAAATTCCAGGTCATACAACGAGGAACAAACAATTTAGGTCAGACTGGCAGGATAGGAGAGTATATTCTAGAAAGCAAAGACTCTTTAAAGACTTAGTGACCCTGGTGGATAACCATGTGAACATGAATTCTTAGTGTGGTTCTGGATGAATAAATAGTGAAATATCAAATAGAAGTGGGGAGGTGGTACCTCTGTATATGGTATTAGTAAGACCGATACTGGAATACTGTCCACTTTTCAAAGTGTCCACTTTTTTTAGTGTCCACTTTTCAAAAAGGTTGCTGACTAATTGAAAAGGATTTGGGGGAAAAAACCATGAGAATGACTCAAGGGCTAGAAAATCTTCCTTATTACAGTGTGAGACTCAAGAAGGACAATCTATAAAGGTTATCCAAAAGAGGGTGAGTTGGTCTTGAAATATATGTACATGCATGGGGAAAAGATTTTTGATAGTAGTGATCTCTTTAATCCAGCAGACAGAAGCCATAATGAAGTCCAGTGGTGGAAGCAGAAACTAGATAAATTCAGACTACAAATGTTTAACAATGAGGATAATTAACCCATTGGAACAATTTACCTAAAGATGGCATGGGTTCTCCATCATTTGACATCTTCAAATCAGAATGTGATATCTTTCTGAAAGATGTGCTATAGTGATGATGATGATGATAATAATCACTGTGAATAAAAAACGCAGCCCTGCTTGCAACTCATGTGTTCACAGCCTTTGATTTCTTATGAAACTTAAACAAATCTAAGTGTAATGAGAAAGCTGAATGAGAGTCAGGAACTTTTTCAGCCATACCATAGTCATGAGATTTTGGGAAAACCTACCAGATGAGCAAAACCTATTTTTAGTATCAGTTAAGATATGTATTTAGGAGGAATATCAGAAATGCAAAAATAGAAATAAGAGGTGACGGAGATAAATGGAGAAGGATGACATTCTTGTAAACAGGCTGCACTGAGCCTCAGGACAGAGATCTGGTTTTTTTGTCTGGTTCAATCCAGGGCTGTTCCCAGGGCAGGGTCAGCAAGGCAGCCACCCAGGGGGCAAAGCCATGTGGGTGGCTCATGCCGATGATGCCAGGCAGCTCGGGGCAGCAGGGCTTGGTGGGGCTAGCCCTGCACAGTGGGGTTCATGGAGGGAGCACCACCTCCGTCCCTTGACTCACCGCAGTGGGCCACCTGACCTATCTGGGTTGTGGGGGCACAACCAAAAAATCTGGAGAAGGGGATATGACCCCCACATGCCCTTCCATGCCTCTGGTAGGGGATGCAAATATGCTTGCTTGCCCTGGGTGCTAAAATGCCTAGTTATGGCTCTGGTTCAGCCATAGACAAGAAGTGTGACTATTCAGATTGTGTCTAAACTGGCTGCAAATTCTTAGATTGCCTCTGTTATGATTATAAGTTCCTTGGGGCAGGGACTGTTTCTTACTGTGTGTATGTACATGTATACAACTAACACAATGGGGCCTCCATTTCAGTTGGGGCCTCTTGGCAGTAATACTGTAATACAAACAGTAAATGGGTATTTATAGTTGTGAACATAATACAGATTTTGACAGATAGAGAGTATGGGCCAAATTGTCCCTGACCCTAGCACAAGGAGCCTACTGTGCTTCCTGTCACTACCTTGTGCGGCCCAGGCAAGGGCCAGAGATAATTATAGTTCCAGCATTTCCATGCAACCAGAACACTTCCACCTTCCATCTGCTTTGCAAACCAACCATACATTTGTTTTCTGCTTCATGCAAAGGGAATCCCGAAAGGCCAGCTTCCAGCATAGAAGCCTGGTGAACTTTCAGCTGAAAAGGTCATTCAGAAAGTTACAATGGAGCCTCAGTGAATACACGGTGGAGAGTCCAGGTCTGTGATCTGCTAATGTCCAATATCTCATGCTGAATGTTTCTCAGGGGAATTTGCTGTTTGGGGGCAATCCAGGGAGAGCTCTGCATACCTTACAAATTATACGAGCAATAAAAATGTAAAACAGTCTGCCATAATATCATAGTATTTACAAAATTCTTTTATTTGAAAGGCTTTTGTGACTCCCACTTAGAGTATTTTTCTTTAAATATATTTTTGGATATTTTCCGAGAGGAGTTTGGATCTTTGGATATTTCTTTGACATGTTGTGTTCTTATTTTCTTTATTATCTGAGGTTTCTGATCTCTTTTTTTTTCTTCCCATGTCTACTAGCAATGACAGCACTGGATAAACAACATAACAAAAATAACAATAAAAGTAGATCTCTGCCTAGCCAAGCTATTTTTCAGTGAGTAGCCAGCATCATTACATCTGCCATTACTCGCTGAGATAGCCATAGCCATTGTCTGAATGTAAAAGAACAGGGAATGTGCTTCTTTTGTGTTGAAAAGCACCCACTCCGCTGAGGGATGCTTCTGAAAAGAAAAAAACGATGATGACGTGTAAAACTGATCACTCCATGGCAATGTTGCTACTACTCTGTTGATTGAATGAGATTGATACTGAAATAATAATTATAATAGTAATAACTAATGAAGTGATATTGTTACATAGCTTCTGTTCAGAAAGTACAGCAGGTTGATATACCCACCACAGTCCATGCATTTACTAATGAATCAGGTATTTATTGGACACTCATAGAGGTAGCTTGACTGGTTGGGTAGTCAGTCACCAGTGTGTGGCCCTCTGTTCAGAAGTGGTACTGCTCAGAAACTGATGGTTAGCCACATATTCAAAACAAGACTGCAGCTAGGTCAGAGTACTGGGGACATCTCCCATTTCAGGTCTATTTAAACATCCTTTTAATTCAGAAAAATCCTTTGCATTATTAAGAAAAATCTCTCTTTGCTTCCCCTTCAGAACTTCTTATTTCTGGAACAAAACGGACTCATTATTCTTTCTAAAAGTTTTGATACTAATAGTTGCATTATCCTCTTTAGATCCTTGAGTATCCTTTTCCTTTCCCCTTTGTGTAGCAGAGTCATAGCTCTAAGGGAATGTCTGTTTCCAAACTTCACTTTCACCCTTTTTCAAAAGAATTTTAAATCATTTTTCACATAGCTCTTTGTAGCAAGATGCACTCTGCTCCTGCCTCCTTTGCACCATAGAAACTGTCACTCTGCCAGTAGTGTGTTCACCAGACTAGTTATTTGGGATCCCTCCATCAACACCTTCACAGTCTCATGTAACCAGGGCCGGCTCCAGCGCTTTTGCCACCCCAAGCGACGGAGGGGAAAAAAAAAGCTACGATTGGTGGCACTTCGGCGGGAACTCTACCGCCGCTGCTTCATCTTTCCGCAGCAATTTGGCGGCAGGTCCTTCTCTCCGAGAGGGACTGAGGGACCTGCCACCGAAGAGCTGGACATGCCACCCCTTTCTGTTGGCCGCCCCAAGCACTTGCTTGCTGCTCTGGTGCCTGTAGCTGGCCCTGCATTCAACTGTACTATCCCCACCACTTGCTCAGCTAGTCCTATTCCCCTGTCCATTGAACTTCCTTCCTATGCGACTTTATCAGTCTTAACCCAGCCCACCAGCCTGATTACCCCAATCAGCTTTCTCCAGGTAGGGGAGAGGCAAGCTAATTGGTGTTGGAGTGATCAGAATGCAGACACACCTGTTAATTCCCTGTGCTCCTTGCACAACTTCCTTGGGAGGGTCTGTTTTTACTGATCTTCATTTTCTTAAAGTTCATTGCTGCAGTTGTGACAGTTGTTTTCAAAGGGAATTTTGCTCAAGCCAAATCCCGGTCTTGCTGAAGTCAATGGGATTTTTTCCTCAGATGTTTGTCCTCAGATTGTTAAATTGGACCACAGTCTTCAGTGCTATTAGTTGTTCAGATAGCTCTTGGGACAAAATTATTCACTTCCACCTACAACTTGCAGCTTACAGGAGGTTTTGGAGGCTGGATTTTGCAGTGTTCTTGATAAGTTTGCTTAGGGAAGGGACATTTCTCTAGGATTAATAATAGTTTCTTTAGTGCATGATGCACAATTGCCACAATTTAATGTGGATGGTATGTTCCCCTTATCAAAGGATTTGATCTGTGGCAAGCACCATTAGTAGCCAAGGCCTTGTATAACCTAGAATTTAAGATGCAATGTTAGCAAGGTAACAGAATGTTATAAGATTTACTGCATTTTTTTCTTCCATATCAACACCATCTACCCTATTCTCATGCTTACATTTTCCTTTGGTTTCGTTCTATACCTGAAATTTTCCTACAGAAATTCCCAGGTCTTCACTGTTCTCTGCTTAGCTGACAATGTTCAGACTAATGTAAAAATCACAATTTGGCATGGACTTCTTTGCTATTTCTATTAGTTTTGTCTGGTGGTGTCCCAAAGAGATGCCTAGAAAAACTAAAAATACCCAATATTTCCTTTTCTTTGCTTTATGTTTTAAATAACTAGGAGATCTAAGACAGTGTCCCTTGACCCTTAGTTTTTAAAGGTCTCTTCTCCTTTGCTATGCACAGGTTCATAACATCTAGTCATTCAATATTGCCTCTTTTTATAACAGCAGCATGGAAAAAGAGGGAGCCAAGATGCACAAAGAAACAGGAAACTCTGAAACAGAGAGCCAGGATCTAAGAGTACTAGTCCTTTGATTTGTATTTAAAGCCAAAATGTAAAGTCCTGCTAGACCATTCTTTTCTTCAATACAGTCATTCTATGCATGAAATGAACCAGTACGTTTTGGAAAAGAAGAAATCTTTCCAAATTTAGGATTATGAAGACTCATGAGCAAATACAAACCTGGACAAGCTGGCTTGAGAACCACAGCCAACGATAGTCCATATTGGTGCTTTTGAGAGTATGAGCATCCTGTGATTTTTTTTATGTCATTTTATGTTACATTGTCTTGCTGTGAAGTATTTGTAACACATAATCATGCAAGTGGCCAGCTGGCTGCTAATGGTAACAACGCACTTTACCAGAACTGTCATCAGAAGGGCTGTTGAAGGCAGATGGTCTTTTTTGTTTTTGTTTTGTCCCATTAGAGAGCTTAGCAAGGACACCCATCCTATAGACATCACAGTGATAGGAAGAATAACTTTGCTCCATTCACTATAAAAACTCCTTGAAAATGGGTCCATAGCAGATACAATACACATAGAGTGAGTCTAACAAAAAGTAAAAGGGAGTTAATTTAAAAACTTTGAAATGATTCCTATGTCTTGGCAAACATTCTGCATGGGTACTGTATAATAGTAGGTTTTATTTTCTTAAAAAATCAGAGTACTCAAAGCTATTGCTCTACAGGGAGCAGCTTAAATATCTTATTAATGGTAGAATCAGAAATTATAGTAGTGGATAAATTTGCATCTGCTTATTTCATGCCCATACTGAAAAGAGTTTAAATACAAATGCCAAGGAAAAACACCACTGAAACCTCTTCTGTAGTTTAGTAATCCAGATGAACATTCTCTCTGAATAACAAAGGAGTTCAACTGGCTATGCTGCTTCTATTTCTAGAGCTATCAAAAATAATATTGTCATGGTTTCAAATGTTTTTTCATGCTGAACTAAAATGGCTTCTTTTAAAATTATTTTGGATTCTTGGTACTTACTTATTAATCCTTAATGGGCTAGTGGTTTTGTTCTTTTATTTTATTGCTCCATGTCTGTAAATGCCTTTCGGGACACATTGTTCCTTCTGAAGTCCCTTTGACTTCAGTTGCAAGAGGATTTAGCCCTTAGTACTCAGAAATAAGGCATTGGCTAATGCTAGGTACAGTGTAGGCAGGGTTTGTACACATTTCTCTATTGCAGACCATCTTGTAGATCCTAATAGTTTTACACTGAATTAAGTAAATTGCGGAGGGTGATTTTGATACTAGATTAAGACTGCAAGACCATGACCCGTTTATACTGCAAAGCAACTACCATGCTTTAGGATTCTGTATAATCATTTATAATCATAAATAAATAAACAAATAAATAAATGAAATCAAGTGAAAGCTGTTCCTGTACCACTTATGCATTTCCCCATCTATCTTGAGCAGAGATTGTTAATGGTGCTGAGCAGCATTAAACTGTGTTTTGGTTTTCTGCCTAGATTGCTTACCATTACTGGTTTAGTGTTCAATTTAGGAAGGTAGTGTTATCTTAATTATTATGAATCATAGATTTTAAGGTCAGAAGGGACCATTATGATCATCTAGTCTGACCTCCTGCACAGTGTAGGCCACAGAATTTCACCCACCCACTTCTGTATCAAACCCCTAACCTATGTCTGAGCTATTGAAGTCCTCAAATTATGGTTTAAAGACTTTAAGGTGCAGAGAATCCTCCAGCAAGTGACCCGTGCCCCACGCTGCAGAGGAAGGCAAAAAACCGCCAGGGCCTCTACCAGTCTGCCCTGGAAGAAAATACCTTCCTGACCCCAAATATGGCAATCAGCTAAAACCTGAGCATGTGGGCTCAGACTCACCAGCCAGACACCCAAGAAAGAACTCTCTGTAGTAACACAGATCCCACCCTATCTAACATCCCATCACAGGCCATTTGTTATAAACTGATGCGTCCCCAGTTTATAACAAAAATTCTTGTTATTAATCCCTAAATGCATGACCTTGCACTTTTCTCTATTAAACTTCATCCTAGTACTATTACTCCAGTTTACAAGGTCATCTAGATCTTCCTGTATGATATCCCAGTCCTTCCCTGTACTGGCAATACTTCCCAGCTTTGTGTCATCTGCAAACTTTATTAGCACATTCTCAGTTTTTGTGCCGGTCAGTAATAAAATGATTAAATAAGATTGGTCCCAAAACTGATCCCTGAGGAACTTCACTAGTAACCTCCCCCCAGCCTGACAGTTCACCTTTCAGTATGACCCATTGTCATCTCCCCTTTAACCAGTTCCTTATTCACCTTTTAATTTTCATATTGATCCCCATCTTTTTCAATTTAGCTAATAATTACCCATGAGGAACCGTATCAAATGCCTTACTGAAATGGAGGTAAATTAGATCCACTACATTTCTTTTGTCTAAAAAATCTGTTACCTTCTCAAAGAAGGAGATCAGATTAGTTTGGCATGATCTACTTTTTGTAAAAACATGTTGTATTTTGTCCCAGTTACCCCAATGTCCTTAACTACTTTCTCCTTCAAAAATTTTTCCAAGACCTTGCATACTAGAGATGTCAAACTAACAGGCTTGTAGTTACCTGGATCATTTCCCCGCCTTTCTTAAAAATAGGAAGGTGCCTTGTAATATATTTCTTTGGAAGCCAGGAGTTTTCCTTCTTCTAATTCTTGGGTTAAATTGCGCTCAGAGTTTACTGTAGTTCCTTTGGTTAGACAATTAGTTTTAGTATGGTCCTCAACGAGGGAATGTTGATTGATTAAAAAAAGAGGCCTATGTCAGCAAAGTGTGAGGGGAAAAGGACCTGTAATGTTGACTGAGCCATGTAAGTTGCCCAATGGCTTAGATTCTGCTGTCTGTTTTTGTAACTGGTTCTGTAGGAACAGTTCTGGCTGCCTAATTTGGGGGGATCACAACTCCCTGGGCATTACCTAAATTACAACCACCACTTAACAGTTCTCTGCAACCAGCAGAAGAGGGGGCTGGTGCAACTCTGGTCCACAAGAGGCTCTGCTCACAAAGTCCCACTGGTAGGCCCAGATAAACTACTTCAGCCAGAAGGAGGCAGAGGAATTGTCTGAGCAACTGAGTGAAATTCTGAGCTGCTGCTCTACTGGACCTTGATTCCTGATGCTGGCTTGACCCTGGCATTGTTCCCTGACTCCTGCTTGACCCTTGATACTTCTATCTGACTCTGACTGCAGCTTGATCCCTGGCACTGTTCCCTGATTCCCAACTCCAGCCTGATCATTGGCAGAGCTGTCTGACTCTGACTCCAGTGTCGAATCAATGGTACCCTGACTCCAGCCCTAGTGTGTGGCACAATGCTGATTCACTCCAGCTCTGGTTTTGATTCCTGGCTTCTGAGCACTAGGCCAGACGGCCCATGGCCTGGTCCCTACACTAATTCTGATCTAGACTTTGGTTCCCACTAGTTTTAAGACTGATTTAGTAGTGGATGACCTTGTAGGTTTAAAGCTGGTTAGAATTACTGGAGAATTCTCCCCATTGTAGACACGCATCCTGACTCAACTGTATTGCTGCTCTCAAACAGGGTAAGGTAGAATTTTATCCACATGTTGATAGTCACCTATTCAGGTGGTCTGGCAGCTGCAAAGTTAAAATATATCTTGTGGAATCTTGGAAGCAGGTGTTCATTACAAGAGTTTTGAGAAAGGAACTCTAATACATTTTCAAGTAATAAAGTAAAAAGAAAACCTCTCAGCACACTAAATGACTTTGGGATTTTCCCAGCTGTAATTTAGACGTTTGTTTTTTCTAGAACATGTATCCTATAAATAATGTAATGCTTAATACCCTGCAGGAAATACAGTGAGTTTAAAATATTTATCACATTGTGCTTTCTCACTGTGTTTTTATTAACTGTAATAATTGGACTGTAAAATGATTGCTCTTTACTTCCTAAGGATAGTATGAAACTGTGTTGGAAAACCCCCTCAATAGAGAATTGTGTGTGTGTGTGTGTGTGTGTGTGTGTGTGTGTGTGTGTGTTTATATTTATCTGTATAATATAAAAGAAAGAAATCTATTTGCTCTGTGCTGATCCTGTAGTGTGGCTGCTTCCCATCAATGGGGGAAATTCATATTGTCAAACCAATCCTCTCTACTCCCTAATTAAAAATATTTTGAGGGATGAAGCAGTGAGTAGTGTAACTGTGATGTACAGGTTTTGTCTTTTCAGGGGAAGGTCACTCTTCCACCTAAAGTTAAATAAGAAGGCAAGAGAACTCTGTGATCTCTTTTGTTCAAGTAAACACATACCATTTTGTAAGTAAATGGAATCAGATGGGGTTATCAGATTATTCAGTTAAACGAGTGATGCCAAGCTAAATTTCCCAGCTAAAGTTATAGGAGGCTAAAATAGGACCTGATAATGGAAGCTTGGTTCTACTGTATTCTAAACAGGTTCTTATATCATCTCATTACCGTAGTATCTGAGCACCTTCAGTAGTGCATTAAGCTATGTGACTGATGTGTGGATAGTCACATGTGTGGTTCATTTCTTTTCTCACCTTTCCCCCGGAAGGGGGAGGGAGGAGAATTATGTGTGAAGTGTCATATTACATTTTTGGTAGGGCCTTTGGTTGGTTCGGTTTTTTTAAATCTACAAATCTATTGGGAAACAACTTTTGCTCAATCTCTGTGGTTTATTTAATAACATTTTTGATGTTTTTAATGGTAATTACCGGTATATTCTATCTATTTCTGTTCATTTATTTTTTGCCATTATCAGCCAACAGTGGGCTTGAAAGTATGGCCAACAGTATGATGTGTTTGAAATAGATAGTGTAGTTTGGTTGGGTAATCTAAGGCAAAACAATACAAAAATAATGTATTAGATTCCTGCAATCTTATTCAATGTAGTCTCTTGCACAATGAGGTAGATTGGTTATATGGAAATAGTGTGGCAATTTCACATGCATCATTTGGAAATGTACTAATATTAGGACTGTTTGGTCAAATCTTATAACAAATGTAGAAATAATGTTAAATTATATATTTAATCACATGAGAAGCAAGAGGAAGATCAAGGATAGGGTAAGCACCTAGAAGACAATAAGTAACAGTCAACGTGGATTTGTCAAGAACAAATCATGTCAAACCAATGTGATATCCTTCTTTGACAGGGCAACAAGACGTGATATGGGGGAAGCAGGAGATGTGATATAGCTTGACCTTAGTAAGGTTTTTGATACTGTCTCACATGACCTTCTTTAAAACAAACTAGAGAAATATAGCCTAGATGAACCTACTATAAGGTGGATACCGAACCAGTTGGAAAATTATACTCAAAGAGTAGTTATCAATGGCTCACAATCAAGCTTAAAGAGCATATCAGGTTGGGTCACACAGGAATCTGTCCTTGGTACAGTTCTATCCAACAGCTTCATAAATGATGTGGATAATGGAATAGAGAGTACATTTATAAAGTTTGTGAATAATACCAAACTGGGAGGGGTTGCAAACACTTTGGAGAACAGGATTAAAAGTCAAAGTGATCTTGATAAATTGTAGAAATGGCCTGAAATAAATAGAATGCAGTTCAATAAGGACAAATGCAAAGCAGTACATTTAGGAAGAATAATCAATTGCACAAATAAAAAATGGGGAATGACTGCCTAGGATGGAGTACCTCAGAAAAGGATCTGGGGGTTATAATGGATCGCAAACTAAATATGAGTCAACAATGTAATACTGTTGCAAAAAACCCTGAACATCATTGTGGGATGTGTTATCATGAGTATTATAAGCAAGAAGTAATTCTTCCACTTTACTCAGTGCTGGTAAGGCCTCAACTTAAGTATTGTGTCCAGTTCTGGGCACCATACTGTGGGAAAGATGTAGACAAACTGGAGAAAGTGCACAGAAGAGCAACAGCAATGATTGAGTCTAGAAAACATGACCTATGAGGAAAGATTGAAAAAAGTGCATTTGTATAATCTGGGGAAGAGAAAATGGGGGTGTGTGGCATAATAGTCTTCAAGTATGTAAAAGGTTGTTATAAAGAGAAGGGTGATAAATTGTTCTCCTCAACCACTGAGGATGGGACAAGAGGTAAAGGGCTCAAATTGCAGCAAGGGAGATTTATCTTAGACATTAGGTAAAACTTCCTAACACTAAGGATTGTTAAGCACTGGAACAAATCTGCTAGTGAGGTTATGGAATCTCTGTCATTGGAGGTTTTTAACAATGGTTCATACAAACACCAATCAGGAATGGTCTAGATAATATTTAGTTCTGCCTCAGTGCAAGGGATCGGACTAGATGACTATCTAGGTTCCTTCCAGTCCTACATTTTTATGATTCTGTGATCAGTGGCTGCGCTGTAGAGGCACCATGTGTTTACTTTAACCAAGTAATTTTGAATTTGTTCAACTCTGAATTTCCTGAGTTTGTAACACTTGATTTAGGGATAATTGCAAAATCCTTGTAATGTACTTCACCTTAAATTAAAATCTGTACCCTCAATTTTAACTCCATCCTAATGTAGTTTGTCTGCAAATTTCCTTGTGCTTATTTGTAAGGTATAATTTGCATATATGAAGCAAACAAGAACCCCAAAAAGAATGTTACCATGTAATATTTCTAATGACTTAAAGATATGAAGTATCAACCTTAAAGCATTTTTTTGAAAGAATGTATCTTTTATGCCAGATTCATTGGTATGTTATGGCTGCTTTATGCCACTTTGAACCAGCGCAAAGCAACTGGCCAAAAGTATATTGGACCCTCAGAATGAATCACCACATTAGCACAAAGCAACTGGGACATATTTTACCTACCCCGCATCACTTGCCCTCCAAATACCCGCTTCTTCCTGCACCCCACATTCCCTTACACACAATCCCCCCACCTACTTTCCTCTTCCTCCCTTCCCTGTTGAGTACATCTGGTGCAAAGAACAGCTTCTAAAAAGAAATATTTAGAAATCATAGTAATTTCTGCCATTATTTTCATAACTGAAAGTTTATTTCTCAGCAGAAGCTTGTGCGTAAGTTCGTGCTTCAAAGAAACACACTGGCCCTCTTTCAAATGACAGCCATCTCCTATTGTTCTCAATGGGACTGAGACGAGACTTGCCCTCAGTTAAGATGGCCTTTTTCAAGATAACTACTGCTTCCCATTGTCTCTAATGAGAAGGAAGGCAGCAGGCATCATTTTAGGCCCTCTTGAAAATAATGGGATATAGGGGATCTTCTCAAAATGACCACTTAACCGTGTGCAATTTATGAACTCAGTCCCATTGAAAACAATGCAAACGGCTGCCATTTTGAGAGAAGGCTGTTCTGCAGCAACTTTTGTATTGTGAGTCTCATATGTGATATTGGATGTTTTTAAGGTGAGTACTTGAGAAGCAAAGTTTTCATCTGTAATCCCTCATGATTATAGAGAAAAACTTGAAAATGTGAATCCTAAATGTTCCAAAGCCAGAAGGCAAATAAAGACAACCTAACTTTATTATTTTTAAAAATCTAATTATTTTAAGTCAATATCATGATTTTTTTGAGGTCTAACTCATGATTTTTTTGAACTCTTGAGATTGGCCATCTTGCGAAAGTTATTAATTCTGGATGAAGAACATTTCAATTGTGAAGAATAACTGGGGAGGATGGTGGGGCAGAGGAGAAATGAACATTAACTATAAACAAATATATGCTTAAAATTTCAGTGAGTTTTAAGTGTAAGGAAAGTTTGAAGTGTGTATATTGTTCATGCAAGAGAAAGAAACAGTCTGACAAGACCAATGTTTTAATTAATTTAAACTCATAAACTAATAATCAAATTTAATCTTGGGCCCAAAGAGTAAGTGCTATAAATTTGGGAAGGATACTCTGTATTCTTCAACATACAATGGCTAAATCCCTGCTTTAAGTGCAAAACTGGATTTTAACTGCAAGCCACAATAACTAAAAATACAGCACTGTTTACAAAAATAATACCTTTGTGGGCTTCCAAGATCTTGCAGTTACTTCATAACCCTGGAACCATTGCTCACTGTTAAGAAAATGTAGAGGCGGGAGGAGTCACATTAATTCTACAGTGCAGGCTAGTTTGATGAAAATTCCTATATCTACCCAGTTGAATCTAGCCCAATTATAAAACCCCCATCTGGCTTGTCATCACTACAGCCTAGCATCAGACTTCTTATAAGGTATTCCTGTTGGAACCTGTGTCTGCCAACATATAACACAGTTTAATAGTTTCTGAGCTTATTCCTTGTAACATGGTTTGCAACCATAGTCTGAAAGTAAAAGGCAAAAACTACAACTGGCACTGTAGATACATCAAGGGCACCAAAGGAAATGATTTCAAGCCTGACATTTCCAGCATGGCATGAATTCAAAATCATTGCATATAGCAACAGCTAGATTAATGAGGGTGACCAGTCTTCTAATGCACAAGCTGTCTATTTTCACTGGAAAATTTCCCTTCTCCCTAGTATTTCAGGTCTAAAAGAAACAAGAACAATTTGTTGTTTGTGTGACAGTTGTAGGCAACCAACAGCAGCATGCACATGGTATAGAAGCTGGTGAAGATTTTCAAACACTACAAGGAGAATAACATGAAAATTATAGACACCCATAATCCATGACTACACAATACTATGTGAAACCACATTAGTATGTCATAATACCAGTGTGTCAAACTTTTTTTGCCCCATTCGGATTCCATTTAAGAGCTTTTTCATTTGAAAGGAAAGGGATAAAATTTAATTATTCTTTCAGTCTGAAAAAGAATGAAGAAGAGACACTTGTCTTGCAGTGAGTGTCCACCACTGAATTTCTCTCTGATTTACTAATGGGGAGAGCTCTTTTTCAAGAACTAACAGAAATTTTTATGAACATATTTTTTCAAGTGTACATGATACACACGCTTGAAACATGTTATCAAGCTGTTAGATTTGATAACCCTAATTGCTAACCCTTAAAACACCCAAAAACTCAAGATAGCTTTCCTTAGCTGCTTCTCCCTCCCTCACATTCCCAACCAATGCTTTGTCTTGTCCTCTGTGCAGATCGTTGTCTCCTCTCTACAAAATGAATACCTCACCCCTCTAATCCTCTCACACCCTGAATGCTCTTCCCCCTTCCCAAGGAGAAAAAAACCCACCTCACAAGGGCCAATTGACACTTCCTCGCCAACCACCACCCACCTCTTTCCTACTTCCTCCCTGGCCCTTGACCAGAGCCTACGAAGTGACCCACCTCCTCTTGCCAGTTTGTAGTTCATGAGATGCATTAATGAATGAGAGAGGTCCAGTCAGAAGAATAGATCTAGAAATGACAGTGTCTTGGGCTCCAGGCATATATAACACAATTGACACCCATCCTGTTGAGAAGTAGTTTGTTCACATAGCATCCCACAACTGTAGATTAGCCAAGTGACAAAGGTTTAAGATGATGGGTGCTTTTTTGGGTTAGTATATACAGAATATACACACAGTTTTTTTACTGATTTATAGCATGCTGGGAAATAAACGTTACTCGTGTTTTTTCTTGCAGACTTTCCAAACCACTATTTTTCTCTGAATAAATGCAGTTATTATTAGCTTCTTGTTTTTACTTTCCTAAGAACAAGACAGAGTGTCTTGTAGCTAAGTAAAAATATTGATTTTTATTGTAAAACAAGAAAGAAAATAGGGACAAGAGAAAGAGAGTGGGGAAAAAAGAAATAGGAAAGCCATTTGAGATGAATACTTCTTTTCACAATTCACAGACATGACTGAACTTGGCTTTGAACCTGCTCTTAATTCAATCCATCTGTTCAGTGCCCACTATTTTTTAGTCTGCTTAGTGCCAGTACTTTGAACAAATAGAATAGGATTTGCAGCTTGAATTTGCAAGAAATTTTAGGGACAAAATTCATCCTTTGGTGGAACTCAAATGAAATTTCTCTCTCTTAGGTACTTGTATCCCTCTCCTCCCTCCCCCCCCCCTCCACATACTGTAGTATCTGAGCACAGGGCTGCCCCTAGACCAAATGGTACCTCATGTCAGGAGTGTCTTGTGCACCTCCCCATTTATTAAATTTTAGAATACCCTACAGCAGCACTCCAAGCCTGGTGCCCCCCAATCCTAGTACCCCCAACAGTCATCTGGGTCACCTACCCCTAAATCTTGGCCTGTCTGAGCATGTCACAATCTTTAATGTATTTATCCTTACAATAACCCCTTGAGGTAGGGAACTATTATTTTTCCCATATTACATTGGGTGTCTTTAGTGGAGCATGAAAATGAGGCTGGCTAACCCAAGTACCAGGCTAGAACCCTAACCACTGGACCATGCTGCCTCTCTGACACAAGTTGAAGTCAGTGGAGTTACTCCTGGGGCAGATATGACATTCGTTTTCTAGTGTCTAACAGGTAAACTTAACAATAGTTATTATTGCTGTAATGTCATAACCTTTTCTAGTTTGTCTCCTAGGTCTCACACCGCCCTTTCAAGTCAGTCTCCTAATAAACAGTACACAAATTCCATTTCCATTATTGATTCCTGACATATTTGTTTTCCCTGTTGTTCCTGGAAGCTGCTGGTGCTAGTACTCAGGCCTGGTCTACACTACAAAGTTAGGTCCATGTAAACCATCCTGGGTTGACCTGGTTGTGAATGTGTCTATACTTAAATTTGTCTTCCACAGATGTAAGTGCCCCATTAGTCCAACACAGTAACACCACCTCCCCAAGCAGCATTGAGCCAAGTTCAATGTATGAAGATTGATGGGGCATGAGTGTACACACTGCATTACCTGTATTGACCTGCACAGTCCTCCAGCATCTCCAGCACCTGTCCCACAATGCTCGACACTGACTGGTCTGGCCACAGTTGTGAACTCCACTGCCCAGGGGTCATCTAGACTGAAATCTGTCCTCCTCCCATTTAAAAGTCCTGCAAATTTTTGAAATGCCTTTTCCTAATTGTCCAGCTTGATGATCCCACCTCTGTCTGCTCTATATTGTTGTGCACAACTGCCCAGCTGCTGATTTTGGCTATATGCCTGGAGTAGACAGGAGATATTGGATCTCCTGAGCCTGTGGGGAGGAGAAGGCATGGCTATGAACCAGCCACAGAAATTGAACAGGGGATGCAAAGAAAAAAAAACAAAGCGGTGCGGGGTGGGACAACAGGGACCAGCAGCATTGCTACATGAAAGCTAGGGAACTGCAACAGGTGTATGAGGAGGCCAACTGTCAATTTGGTGCCAAGCCTCTTTTACAACTGTCATAAACAGATAGCTAAGGGTTAATGTTTCTTTTACCTGTAAAGGGTTAACAAAGGGAACCAAACACCTGATCAGAGGACCAATCAGGAAACAAGATTTTTCAAATCTCAAAGGGGGGGAAGTTTTGGGTGTGGGTTCTTTGTCTCGTTCTGTTGCTCTCTCGGCTCTGAGAGTGATCTCTCTATCTCCAGGCTTTCTAATCTTCTGTTTCCAAGTGTAAGTACAAAGGTAGAAGACAATAGGATTATTTTGTTTTTTTGTATTTACATGTGTGTAGTTTGCTGGAATGTTTTAAATTGTATTTCTTTTTGAATAAAGCTGTTTATTCATTTTGTTTTCTTTTAAGCCAATGACCCTGT
>NC_133769.1:62023726-62096800 GCF_003597395.2 Chelonoidis abingdonii | reverse complement strand
AATTATTGACATTTTGTGGATACTCATAGAAATACGTTTAATACTGGCTGGTGGCAGTGCTATCAGATCTAAGCTGGTAATTAAGCTTGGAGGTTTCATGCAGGCACCCACATTTTGGACGCTAAGGTTCAGAATTGGGACTTATGCTTTATGACAACAACAAGCTACATGCCAGAGTTGGCAGAGATACCAGCACCACCATGCACAACACTGTTGATACCTCTGAAGAACCTGAGTTGGAGGCCCCTGTTGTGAACAGCGAGGAGGAGAAGAATTGGGACAGGTGACCTGGGGGTCCAGCTGTGCTGTGAGCCAGGATCTGCCACTCCAGCCAGTTCTGCCAGTAAAATCTGGGTGAGCCCGATGCTGGGGAAGAAACCTCAGGTGCTCTCTGAGCTAAGAGGTGAAAACATTATTTAATTGTTAATAATAGCTGTAAGCAGAGTCAGAATGAGCTCTACCCTGACATCTGGTGGTGAACTGTGGAAAAGGACTTCAGGGACTGATCTCGTTTGCATGGACACACCTACCCTATCTAGCATGACGGGACTGCTTGCCCAGGTGGTAACTTTGGCTGCTGTGGGATCTCTAGTCTCTTTGTTATTGGGGCAAGAGTAATAAAAGTGTTGTTATCCTGGTTATGTGACTCAAGGACAATAGAACTGTACTTGGCATTTTATGACTATGGAAGTCGCCCTCAACTAAGTAGCACTCGCTAGGCAAGGGACATGGATTCCAAAAGCTTGCTGAGCTGAGTGAGGTTGTGAACAAGTATTGGTATTTGTTAGTGAGTGTCCAAAACACCATGTTGATTCTCTCCACTGTGTAATAGAACTAATTATGACTCCATCAAAAGTCTTGTTATATGCTGCAGAGCTGAAATCACTGATACATAGGTCTAAACATTAAACCTACTTTAGACTACTGGTTTTGAGTGCACCAGCACTGAGGCTCCCCTATTAAGCATTGAAATCAATGAGAGCTGTCTTAAGTATGTGTGTTGGGGGGGGTGAAGACATATTGAGGAGTGGGCACCTGGTGGAGTGGTGTGGCTGGCAGTGAAGGCTGCAGCAGAACCATATGGAGAGGTGTGGCAATTGGCCATTGACTGGACTAGTGAAGCATGTAAGGTGCCCCCATACCCTTCCACCCAGGCTGGGAGGTAAACTCTGCAGATGAACTTCTGAACTCTGGGGCTGCACTGACCAAAAGACAGAAACTGTGGGAGGGGTGACTTTTGGGTTGCTGGTCTTAAGACCCTGAGGGAAAAAGGACACTGCCAAACTTACTTGGGGGTGGGCCTTTGCTCATGGTTTGTGTTATGAATCCTGTTTGTGGTGTTTCCCCAACATAATGCCGCATTGTTTCCCTCCTTTATTTAAAGGCTTTTGCTACCCTCAGACTCTGCTTGCAAGAGAGGAAGTATTGCCTCTTAGAGGTGCCCAGGGGGATGGTATGTAATTGTCCCAGGTCACTGGGTGGGGGCTCGAGCTGGTTTTGCATTGTGTTATTGAAATGGAAACCCTAGATATTGAACCCAGCCCTTGTTACTGCTAACTCTGACAGGCAGAAGTGTTATATAGGGATGGACCCCCAAAATGAGCAAGACACAGCTTCTGACTTTTCATTAATTTACTCGTGCTAGAAGAAGTGGTACAGCCAAGAGATGTAGACTTGCTATCTGTTTTCATTTCTCTCTAGAGTTAGGTGGGGTGGGGGCATGTGGAGCAGTTTGTTGATATACAAAGGGATATCCCTTGAATCCTCCAGAGAGATTCTCAGTGAAACTTCCATGCAGGTACAGTGCAATCCTGTCCCCAAGACTTTTTAGGGATGGTAGCCTTTCTTCTTCCTCTGTGACAGTACACTTTGCCACACCAGGCAATGATAACTTCTGCAGGCACAATTACAGTAAACAAACTACCAACATACAGGCCTGAACGGCTTCAGGACACCAACAACAGCTGTGCCTACTCTGCTTTTATCTCAGGAGGGAGATATTAGCTAAAACCACCAGCAGCCATGGAAAAGGGAGCCAGTATTCTGCGATAGTGCCCTGTACTCATGGTGTCCTGCAACTGAGCAATTCCCTCTTTGTTTCCCTCACCCCTGGGAAGGCTCATACCTACCAGGGCTTGAGCTAAGAGTGGCACTGGGCACAAGCACTCCAAAGCAAAGTGTCAATAAGCATGTCTTGTTATATGCTTCAGAGGAGCAAGAGAAGGGAGGTTCTGAACCTTAAGTTTTGCTTTCCATTTCTACTATGCTGACAATGTGCTTTATTTTTTTGGTTTTATCTGTAGCTGAGGCCATTGTGGTCTTGAGGGAGACTCCCTCAACGTACCCGAATGACTGACCCAGATAAGGAGTTGAAAAAACAAGATGCAGGAGGACATGCTCTTTGAGATCCTGCAAGACAGTGCTGCATCAGACCTTGACCAGAAGGGTGGATACTGCAATGTGTATAAAGAAGGAAAGCGAGGACAGGAAAAAAGCGAAGGAGAGGCAGAGGGAGATCCACCAGGACATAATGGGGCTTCTCCAACAGCAAATTCAGATGCTGCAGACTTCTGTGGATCTCCAGTTTCAACAGTCCTGGGCTTGACTCCCATTGCAGTCTGTGGAGAACTGCAGCTTAGTCCCTCTCTAAACTCCCTTCAGCATTCCTCATGGCCTCCCAGCCAGCACACCTACTTTACTGCTCCACACCAGGGGAAAGCATGGACAACTACAGCTTCAGCTACACTGTCCTGTGAGAGCTATGGTTGCTGCATCTGTAGCTACAATGAACATCAATCTTCCTTCCTCTGATTTATTTATTAAGGTTCCTAAATGTTTTTAATGTTGAAATGTATTTTTAAATTCTTCAGATTATTTTTTGCAGCTGTTTTCATAGTGAATAAAACTTTTGTTTCAAAAGTTATTCATCTTTATTAGTTTACAACACATGGTGTATAATGCCTGTTGGCAGTGAAAGTAGTGGTCTTGTACGCTCATAACCCATTGGCTCAATGCCAAACACTGTAATAGTCATAAACGTACAGAAAATCCATAGGTATGCTGTCATTGATATATGCACAGATGTGCAGTAAGCACCATGCAGTTTCGAACAGGCCCTCAAACTGCCACCCCAGGTTGAGCACAGTACACCACAACACATTACTGTGGCTTGCTGTTAAAGTGCTCTTTCTAAGCCTCGCTGCTCCTTGAGCTTCTCTGATAGTGCTTATATGTGGCTGTTCACACTCAGCAGACAGCTGCTCTACCTCCACTCCTGTGGCAACTTTTCCTCCTTGGCACAAATATTATGCAGCATCCAACACGCAGCCACAGCCATTGGGCTATTTTTTGCACTGTGATCCAATCTGGTGAGTAAACAATGCCAGCTCCCTTTCAATCTATCAAAAGCACATTCAACTGTCATTCTACACAAGCTGAGCCTGTAGCTGAATCTTTCCTTGCTGCTGTCAAGATGAGAGTGTATAGTTTCATGAGCTAGGGGAATAAGGAGGTCTCTCAGGATCACTATTAGCATTTCAATGTTGCCAGTGGTAATCTGCTGTTCAGGAAGAAGGTCCCTGGTTGTAGCCTTCTTTTAACAGAATCACAGATTATTAGGGTTGGAGGGGACCTCAAGAGATCATCTAGTCCAACCCCCTGCTCAAAGCAGGACCAATCCCCAAATGGCCCCTTCAAGGATTGAACTCACAACCCTGGGTTTAGCAGGCCAATGCTCAAACCACTGAGCTATGCCTCCCCCCAACAGTCCTATGTTCTTAAAGATGCAAGTGTTATGCACCTTTCTTGACCAGCTAACATTGATGTCAGTGATCCACCAGCGCTTGCATAACAATAGAAAAATAGTCCTTTCCTTTGATGTACTCTGGGGCAAGGTGCTCTCTGGCCAAAATGAGGATGGGCAGGCTGGCTATTGCTCCACCACAGTTTGGGATCACCATTGATGGAAATTCATCCATGATGTCCTTTCTATTGCTAAGAGTCACAGTCCTGTGTAGCAGGAGATGATTAATGGCCCTGCATGTGACATTGGTCCCCACAGTAGATTTTTCCACTCCAAAATGACTCCCCACTGATCAGTAGCAATCCAGCATTGCACGTTTCCAGAAGTGCAGTTGCCATTCACTTCACTGTCAGTGAAGCTCTCAATTTAGGGTCCCTGTGTTGGAGGGCTGGGGCAAGCTAGGTACATAGATACAGGTATTTGGCCTTGTGCAGCTGAAAGTTCTGCAGCCACTGCTCATCATCGCAAAGCTGCATTACAGTGTGATCCCACCAGTCAATGCTCATTTCTCGGGTGCAGAAGTGGCATTCCACCATCTGCAGCTGCTCTGTGAAAGCCACCAACAACCTTGATTTGTTCTCAATACATCCCACAGCAAACTGACTACCATGAAACCATCATGTTGCACATGGTTGTTCTTGCAGCTTTGCAAATAGAGGATAGCACTTCCTGTGCTTTCAATGCTCTTGACAATAGTGCATAACTGTAATGGCTCCATGCTTCTATCAGAGAAGGCGAACAGTGACAAGTCCCACGCCGGTTTGTGGGAAATTGAAAATGGGTGCAAAAATTATGGGGTTATATTATGTCAGGGGTCGGCGAACTTTTGGAATTGGTGTGCCGAGTCTTCATTTATTCATTCTATTTTAAGGTTTTGCATGCCAGTAATACATTTTAACGTTTTTAGAAGGTCTCTTTCGATAAGTCTATAATATATAACTAAACTGTTGTTGTACGTAAAGTAAAAAGGTTTTTAAAATGTTTAAGAAGCTTCATTTAAAATTAAATTAAAATGTAGAGTCCGCTGGACCGGTGGCCAGGTCCCAGGCAGTGAGAGTGCCATTGAAAATCAGCTCATGTGCCGCCTTCAGCATGCATGCCATAGGTTGCCTACCCCTGTACTGTGTGATGGAGAACATTGCATTGTGGAATGTTTACTCCCTTGCTGTCAGTCACTACTGCTCAAGTCATTTCTGCCCCAACATGCATTGCAAAAACTACCCAAAGGACAGTGCACTGAATAGTGGCAAGTTGCACACTGGGATACCTACCTATGATACACCTCACTGTGCATTGATACAAGCACTTCTATTGAGTACGCTCAGCACTGATACAGGGAGACAGGCATGCACATGCAAAAGTGATATACTAACTGTCAGGTTGTATGCAGATGTAACTTGCATCAACAAAACTTTGTAGTGTAGACATGGCCTAAATTTCTCACCTTTCTGAAGGTAGCAATGACCTGAAAGGACTGTTGGGGTCTTGTCCTCCCAGAGTTTTGATTCTATGATGGAGCAGAAGTGGACTTGGCTAATCCACTTCTCTTGCCTCCAAATTCTTCTGCCAGCTGCTGATCCTGAGGGTACGTCTACACTATGGGATTATTCCGATTTTACATAAATTGGTTTTGTAAAATGGATTGTATAAAGTCAAGTGCACACAGCCACACTAAGCACATTAATTGAGCGTCCATAGTCCGAGGCTAGCGTCGATTTCTGGAGCGTTGCACTGTGGGTAGCTATTCCGTAGCTATCCCATAGTTCCTGCAGTCTCCCCTGCCTCTTGGAATTCTGGGTTGAGATCCCAGTGCCTGATAGGGCAAAAATCATTGTCGCGGGTGGTTCTGGGTAAATGTCATCAGTCATTCCTTTCCTCTGCGGAAGCAAACGGGCAGACAATCATCTTCGTTGCCTTTTCCCTGGATTGCCCTGGCAGATGCCATAGCAATGCAACCATGGAGCCATTTGCCTTTTTCACTGTCACCATATGTGTACTGGGATGCCGCTAACAGAGGCATAATTGCAGCGCTTACAAAGCAGCATTCCCATTTGCCTTTGCACATTACGCAGAGACAGTTATCAATCATTTCTGTACTGTCTCGCTGTGCCACTCGTAAATTGGCAATGAAGTGATGGTTATCTGTGTTCTGTACGTCGCTGCTGTCATGGTGCCCCCTGGCTGAGGTCGGCTGGGGCGCAAAGACCAATGGGAATGACTCTTGAGTCACATCTCTCCTTTGTGGTATCTAAAAATAGAATCAGTGTCCTGCCTAGAATATGGTGCAGTGTACTACAGAACCAGTGTACCAGAAACCAGAGAGTACAGCTGCTTCCGTGTTCAGATCCTGCAGAAATGACTGAGCTGCATGCCATTCATGGGGGGTGCCCCTGCAACAACCCACCCGTTGCTTCCCTCTTCCCCCAACCTTCCTGGACTTACCGTGGCAGTGTCCTCCTTCATTGTGTGATGAAGTAATAAAGAATGCAGGAATAAGAAACACTGACTTGTTAGTGAGATAAAATGGGGGGATGCAGCGCTCCACATGCTATGATAGTCCAGGCAGTACAAATTTTTCTTTACATATGAAGGGAGGGGTTGATGGAGCTAGCCCCCAGTGTTGATGAGGATGGTTACCAGCCGTTCTGTACCATCTACTGGAATGACCAGGAATCATTCCTATTTTACCCAGGCACCCCCTGCCGGCCTCACCTGAGGCCAACCAGAGCACTCACGGGACTGATGAGACGACGGATAGCAGTCATACTGTACCATCTGCCACCAGGGAGAGGATACTGCTCTTCACTGCCGCAGAATCGCGTCTCCAGCAGCAGCAATATGTATAGGGTGACATATAAAAAAGTCAAGAAACAATTTTTTTCCCCTTACTATCACGGAGGGGTAGGGAGTAAATGACGAGATAGACCCTGAAACCACCACGGACATGTGTTTGACCCTACAGCATTGGGAGCTCAGCCAAGATGCAAATGATTTTCGAGATTGCGGGACTGTGGATAAGCTGGAGTCCTCGGTACCCCTCCCTTCCTCCATGAAAGTCCATTTTGATTCTTGGCTTTCCATTACCATGTCACGCAGCACTGTGCTGTGGACTCTGTTATATTAAGGCCTGAAATTTTTTTTCAAATGCTTTGTCATTTCATCTTCTGTAACGGACCTCTGATAGAACAGATTTGTCTCCCCATACAGCGATCAGATCCAGTATCTCCCGTACTGTCCATGCTGGAGTTCTTTTTGGATTTGGGACTGCATCGCCACCCGTGCTGATCAGAGCTCCACGCTGGACAAACAGGAAATGAAATTCAAAAGTTCACAGGGCTTTTCCTGTCTATCTGGTCACTGCATCTGAGTTCAGATCGCTTTCCAGAGCGGTCACAGTGGAGCACTGTGGGATACTGCCCAGAGGCCAGTACCGTCAATTTGCGGCCACACTAATCCTAATCCGATATGGTAATACTGATTTTAGCGCTACTCCTCTTGTTAGGGAGGAGTACAGAAACCAATTTAAAGAGCCCTTTATATCGATATAAAGGGCTTCGTTGTGTGGACGGGTATAGCATTAAATTGGTTTAACGCTGCTAAAATTGGTTTAAATGCGTAGTGCAGACCAGGCCTGAGTCTTTTATCTTACACTCTCCAGTAAGAGTGGTGGTTGTTTTTTGTCCTTACCCCTCATTTTTGTTCCCTCAACATGTAAGACACCCACCTATTTTATACACTCACTTAATGTTATACTTCTACCAACAACATATAACTTACAGCACTGTTTGTTCACACAGCTGCTGAATTGGCCTTGAAGATTGAAACAATTCTCCAGTCCGAGGGTGACATTCTATGGCTGCTGTGCTGGGGTCAATACTGTCACAATGATTAGTAGTAACAAACTCCACAAATGCCTCCATTAATTCCAACAGAACCCCACACTGAATGAGGATGGCTCAATACAAGGTAGAGAAATTGGCTTCCTAGTTTTGAAACAGTATTAATCTTTCAAATAAAAAAGGTACCAAATATGGGAATCTGACCTATTAAAATGGGTCAAAGGAGAAAATCTGAACTTGGAGCTTACAGATTTAGTTTCAGCTACCAATCTATCTGTCTGAAGTACAAAATCCTTCCCACGTGGTTGTCATATTTTTAGTAGAGCTGGAAAAGTTGTTCAAAAGAGCTGTTTGTGTTGCTATAAGTGCAATTCTGCATGTTTCACAGTTAAAGCTTCTGGTTTCAACAAGTATTTCTGGCATTTAGCTTTAAAGCCATAAATGAAGCTTTGCCAAGATTCTAAGCCCAAGCCTGCAGGCCTTGCATGAATTTTGTTCCTAGAGAGTACTTGCCAGATTAGATTTATCTATCCATCTGTCTATCTGATATGATCATCATCTCCATAGTACCTGGTTACCATAGAGCAAGGGGGTGTCATAAACAGATAGTAAAGGGTTAACAAGTCCAGTAAACCTGGCTAACACCTGACCAGAGGACCAATCAGGAGACAAGATATACCTTCAAATCTCGGTGGAGGGAAGCCTTTGTTTGGTGGAGGGAAGTCTTTGTTTTGTGCTGCTTCTCTGTTCTCTCAGGGATCTAAGAGGGACCAGACAGGTATACAGACTCTCCAATCTTCTGTGCAATTTAGTAAGTACCAGTTAGAAAGGCGGTTTATCCTTTTTGTTCGTTTGTTTTCTTTATTTGCAAATGTGTATTTTGCTGGAAGGATTGTATCTCTGTTGCAACTTGTATTTGTGCTGGGGGGAGGATTCTCCCTGGTGTCTATAAGCTGAAAGACCCTGTAACATTTTCCATCTTGATTTTACAGAGACAACTTTTACTTTTTTCTTTCTTTTATTAAAAGCTTTTCTGTTTTTAGAACCTGATTGATTTTTTGCTTATCTTGTGTAAGACCCATGGGGAGGGAGTCTGCACTCACCAGGAAATTGGTGGGAGGAAGGAGAGAAGGGGAAAGCCTGATTTCTCTCTGTGTTAAGATTACTGTCTCTCTCTCAGGGAGAGTCTGGGAGGGGGAGAGAAGGAGGAGAGGTGAATTTCCTGTCTGTTTTAAGATTCAAGGAGTTGAATCACAGCGATCTCCTAGTGTAACCCAGGGAAGGGAGGATCTGGGAGGAAGAGAAGAGGGGAATGGTTTTTTTCCCTTTGTTTTGAGACCCAAGGGGCTTTGGGTCTTGGGGTCCCCAGGGAAGGGTTTGGGGGCCAGAAAGTGCCCCAAAACACTATATTTTTGGGTGGTGGCAGCTCTACCATTTCTAAGCTAGTAATTAAGCTTAGGGGGATTCATGCTGGTACCCCATCTTTTGGACGCTAAGGTTCAGAGTGGGGGTTCATACCATGATGGGGAGGGGGGGAAGGTTAATGCCAAGATTTAAAAAAAAAAAAAGCCAGCAGCTAGAGTTAGGTTCCTCAAGCCATGTTCAGGTGTCTAAATAAATGGCCTGATTTTTCAAAAGTTCTGAATACCCTACAGTTTCCTATTGAATGTTTGTAGGCATTAGTAGAAGGTTTCACTTTAGAAAATTAGGCCACTTAGTTAGATACCTAAATATGGATGTAGGACCCAATTCTAGGTTCCAATTTTTGAAGATCTTGTCTTTAATCAATTACTTTGTGTACATATTTTAAAAAATAATCTTAACTTTCTGAATAATAAATGCATGAAACAAACACAAAACAATTAACATTTTACAAGAACACTAAACACTGAGACTAGCACTAGAACAAGAATTCTCTGAGGCGCAGTCGAGAAGGTCAACTGTAAAGTGTCTTACATTTTTCAAAGGCTGCTGCATAATAAATAATATTATGATCCAGATTTATTTCTCCACACTTTTTGTTAAAAAACTTCAATTATTTAGAAGCAAAGAAGTTACAAATTATTTTAAAATTCATTTTTCAGATCTTATTTTAAACCTACCATTTCTTACATAGTAAAATTTATCTTATGTACAGTTTAGCTTGTTTAGATGGTCTCTCTCTTTGATTTATACTGCTGTTTTGTTCCCTGATCTTCATTGTCCTGGCTTCTTCACTACTCTCTTTCATTCTCCTGCTCCTCAGCTCCCTCTGCCAATTTCAGGAACAGAGGACTGAAAAGGGGCCATAACCTGGATCCTCAGACACAATCCTAATGTGTGGGTGGGGGAGTGCCATTCCACAGTGTCCTTAACGGAGGCCTGTGCCTTTCTGTCACAACCTAGCCTATAATTAGCCCTCATTGGGAAAGAAAGTTGCCAAACCATTTTCTTTTAGAAAACGCATTTCCATCAAAATAATAATAATAAAAAAACTTTGTTAAAGGGTGTCAATTTTGCTGAAGTTTTTTTTAGTAGAAAAGCTATTAAAAAAACTCCAACAGTATTGAAATGTCCCACTTTGACATATTTGGAATGAAACATTTTGATTTTTCATTTTTTAAAATGACTTATCATTTTAAAATTTGTGTTGTGTTATATTACGTTATAATAGTAAATTTGAAAAAAGTTCAAACTGAAATGAAACATTTTGATCAATCCAAAACATTTTTAAAATTTTTTCCTACTTAGGGACTTTTGAAATTTTCAGGTTTCATTCCGTTTCTAAAGAAAGCCAAATTTTGACATCTCAAAATCCTTCATGAAACAGAATTTCAATTCTCTGCACAGCTCTGCCCATAATATTGGGGTATTATGCCATTATATATTAACTTTGTTCTTTGTTTCATTCATTTCCTGTTTAGTTTTACAGATCTATGTTCATCACATGGTCTTACCTGAGCCATTTCTGATAACACTAATCAGGGTCCAAGGTATGTCCTAGAAAGTGTACATATTGTTACAGGATTTCTTTACACTTGTCTCCTCTACCCAGCAAAATTTGGCTATGTTGCAGCTCCTGACTTGCCATCTGATGGCTGAGGAACAAGAGCCTGGTAGTTAGCTAACTTGCCAATACTGACACAATGAAAACAGATTAGCCATCTAAAATGAAATGGATTTACAATTACCCTTTTAAGAAGATAAGCATCCTGCTATCAGAGCCCCCAACACACTTCCCCATCACAGTTAAAAAAAATAAATAAAGGGCCAAGTAAGTACTGTTATTCTCTAATATCTGTCCACCCTTCGTGCTACTGGCTAAAGAAAAAAAAAACTTTTCAGTGTTTTTTATTTTAGGTCATTTAAATAAATGTTCAGTTTTGGGGTCCATTTATTCTGTTGTCAGTGATTAATGTACCCCCTTGATTTAAATTTTTATGTATTTTATGTAGCCTATTGTATGTTTTCAGGCTTATTAAATAAGTACTCCATCTTCTCTCAAATGCTGTAAGCGTCATACTGTTTTTATTTTTCATTTTAATGATCTCCTTTTAAAGGCTTTGCCTTTTCCTTAGTAATTATTTGAAAATACTTATATATATATATATATATATGATTTCTGATGTTTTGTTGCTGTCGGTACCTGGTTCATCAGGTGATGAATACATCACCAGATGAACACATCAGACTATTCGGTCAAATCATCTGCTGCATGGACTAAAGCAGTACAGGGAACACGAGACTGAGCTTTGACTCATGGATTTTCCGTCTATTCCCACATCAAATCCCCCACTCCAATCTTCCCTATGCGGAACTGGCAGGAGGTGCCTGGGAGTAGATCCTGGGAAATGTATGTACACCTGGGCCATCTATGTGAGTAGATGTGATGTTTCCAAACAGTATCCATATCTCACAGGCTCCTTAGGTTGTCATTGCACTCATGGCTCCGCAAAACTTACATTGAGATTAGTATTGATGCAGTGAGCTCTAACTTCTGCTGAGAACCACTGCTGAGCTGGGGAGAGCAGATATCACAGGCTGCAGACATCCTCTGGTTCTATCCTCTCCCCACTTGTGGAACCCAAACAAAAGGGAACCAGGAACCAGACTGTGTTAATCAGTTACAGTTTCATTTCTGCTTTGCTCTTGGAGCAGGACAATTATGCACTGCCCTTACATAAGATGGCAGCCAAGTCAAAATTTAACCATTAATTCTACTTGCCAATAGAGTATCAGTTGAACACTTAAATCAAAAAGAACTGACAGTCATGTTCTGGCCAGCCATCCTGTTTAGAATGATTGCCATTTTGGAAAAAGATTGTGAACAGACTCTTTTTTTTTTTTTTTAAGGAATGTAAATCTATTCATTTTTAACACTATGCTCAATAATAGAAAACCTTCTACAGTTTTGGCATATTAGTGATACTGAGATGTATTGAGAATGGAAAGATAGATTATATAGTGAGACAGACTCAAACAAAATAAAAGCTGACAAGGTCATCTTGTTAATTCTACTGCAGAATAGATGTTGCTGATAGGAAATTCTTCCTGATGCTCATATCAAATTTCCTTTTTCTCAATATTATCTCATTATCCCTGGTGAGGACAGACATACCTCTTTGGACCACTTTGAACAATTCTCCTTTCTTGATGTTTATATCATGGCAAAATCTATAGGTAATTCTCATACCCCTTAGTTTTTTACATGAACTAGACATATTTATTCTTTTTCCTAATAGATCACTGGGACGGGCTGTACCAAGCCCGCACTAGAGAGGCAAGGGTTAACAAACTGCTCTGTGCCCAAGAGGCCATGCCCTCCCACCCCTGCTGGACATGTTCCCCATGAAGCAGTTGGCTGAAGCATCCTCCTACCAGGAAGCTGCTGGGACTCCAAGTTGCTGGGAATGAGCCCAGGGCCGGTGCAACGATGTTTCGTGCCCTAGGTGAAACTTCCACCTTGCATCCTCCCTCCCCACGCCCCCCCGCCCTGGAGGCATCCCCTCCCCCCACGTCAGCTCCCCCTCTCTGCCTGGAGGCTCCCCCCTTGCAAGAATTCCCCTGCATGCTGCCCCTCCCCCCTTACTTGCTGCAGGCGGCCCTCCCTGCGCTCCCCTGCCCCAGCTCCCACCGCCTAAATGCCGGCAGCGACCAGGGCGGCCGAAGATCTGGCCTCCGCGGTCTCTGCTGAAGAAATTGGTGCCCCCCAAATCCTAGTGGCCTGGGCGATCGCCTAGGTCTTCTAAATGGTTGCACTGGCCCTGAATGAGCCCCTTTACCACACTGCAGGAAGCCAATCCACTACAGGAACTGAAGGGGACCACTAACTGTTGCCAGCTGGAGCCTCTGGAGATGAAGCAGAGAGGGACCCCTCATCCAACGGTGGAGATGATGTTGGAGGGACTGGAGCAAGAGTAGGAAGTGGTCCATAGAACTCGCTTGGGGGTATTGGGACCTGAACTCTGTGTCAGAGTCCATTGTTTTGAAGGGCCCTGGATTGGAACCCAGTGGAGTAGGGTGGCTCTGAGTTCCCCTCCCCTCCCCACTCTCACCCAAAAGTGGCACTACCCCCAAACTGTAGGCACTAGAAGGAGTGGCTTTGGGACTCTTGCCGCTAAGTGACACTATCTCTGAACTGTAGCCACTAGATGAAGCAGCCTTGGGACTGTTGCTACCAGGCAATGCTACTCCTGAACTGTAGGTGCTAGGCAGAGCGGCCTTTGGACTGTCACCAGGTGACAACATTGCCCTGGGAGATTGCGACTAGGTAAAGCAGCCTTTGGACTCTAACCATTATGCATTATACCCTGGAGAGTCACCATTAGGTGGTGTTGTTATCCCAGCTCACTCAACCAACCCCCTGACAATCATTCCCCCCACTGCTTTAATATATGTGGATTTTTTTCTGAATCCACTCCAATTTGCTGACATCTTCTTGGTCTGATAGAATGGGACCGAGCAAGGTTAGCAATATGGGCTAATATGAAGTAATAAAAAGTGATTCGACTTGGAAAAATTGCAAGGTAATACGTCCACGGGAAAATTAATCTGAAACACAGATATTCAGTGGGAGGAAGATACTCGGAAGGCTTTAATGCCAAGAAAGACCTGATACTGAATAAGACTTTGCATCTGTACTAGCAATATAATTTGATGACAACAAAATCAATTTTAGTATTGCATCATACAGCTGGGAGGTGATAGAATAATTCTATATGGTTCTCCTGAGACTACACACATTTTTAGGACAGAGATGAAAAAAACAGCTCAGACAGAAGATGAAGCGATCCAAATCTTCCCTCAAAACTTGAACTGAATCCAAACCTTTATGAGGTTCAAGAATATTGAATCACTTTTATTTACTACTTAATTTCAACTTTGTGTGTCTCTGCATTTCCGTGTCCATTTGGGCCAAAGGATAGAAATGCCAAAATCCTGTGAGAGAGCAAAAGCAGGAAGTTCTGGAATCTCGTGAGAAAAAAATTTCTCTCATGTTTTCCATCCCAGTTTTTCAGCCCCAATCTCCAGATGATTTGGATACAGTTCAGCTATTGCATCCAAACTTCTGGGCACATGTGTGAACCAAACTGAACCTCTGAAGCTTTTCTGGTTAGTCAATTGCTGTTCTTATTAGACAGTTATTTTAACAAAGCTGAGGAACCAAGGAATCTCTTTGGATTTTTCTCCTTTCATTTCCAGGTGTTTCTGTAGAAAAATTCTGAAGAGCCTGTAGCTCCTAAAAACATTGCCTAGGATACCATTTCAGATATTTTATAATGCTTTGAAAACTTTCATTTCTGCTGTCTATATTTCAGATTTCTCTTATTACTTAGGGAACTATCTTAGGCCTGGTCTACTCTAAAAAGCTAGATTGGCCCAGCTATATCACTCATGGGTGTGAAAAATCCACACCCCTGAGCGATGTAGTTAAGCTGACCTAACCCCTGTATAGACAGTGCTGGGTTGATGGAAGAATTCTTCCATTGACCTAGCTATCACCTGTTGGGGAATCGGATTACCTGCAATGACTGGAGAACCCCCTCCTGTTGGAGTAGACAGTGTCTACACTGTAGCACTACAGTGGTGCCACTGCAGCTGTGCAGCTATAGTGTTTCAGGTGTAGACAAACCCTCAGTTACATTACAAGTTGTGTTGAATGGCACTGAGGCCAGGTCTACACTGCTACTTTAAATCGGTTTAATGGCCGATATACCGATTTAATGCTGTACCCGTTCACACGCGTCGTCATTAATATCGAGTTAAACGGCTCCTTAAATCGATTTCGGAACTCCTCCCAGATGAGAGGAGTAGCGCTAAATTCGATAGTGATAACTCGGATTAGGGTTCGTGTGGACGGAAATCGACATTATGGCCTCCTAGAGGTATCCCAGCAGTGCCACACTGACCGCTATGTCCGCAATCTGAACTCGGATGCGGCAGTCCGTGAAACAGAAAAGCCCGAGCCTTTAAGAAGACAGTTTCGTGCTTTCAGGTGTCCACTCGACAGCACTGGTGGCGATGCAGTCAAATGCAAAAGAGCTCCTGCATTGAACCTTACGGGAGATTACTAGAATTGATCGCGTATGGTGAGACCAAATCTGTTTTCAGAGCTCCGTTATAGAAACAGGAAATGCCAAAGCATTTGAAAAATAAACTCCGGATACACAGCGGTCGTGACAACCGTACGGAAGCCAGGACTCAAACGGGAATGCTCATGAGGGGGAGAGGGTAATGAGGACTACACTACAGTCTCACAGCAGTCTCTTGAAACATTTGCTTCTTGGCTGAGCGCCAATGTCTGTAGTTGAATACACGGTGTCTTGCGTGGTTCACGCGAAAGCTCGTAGGTCTCTTCCCCCCCCCAGCACGTGAAAGAGAAGGTTAAAATAAATAATTTCCTTGAGTACTGTAAATGTCACCCTACTGTGTACTGAATGCTGCTGGCAACGAGAGTAACGCGAGGTGTGTACAACGAGTCAAGGACTACCGTTTGGATCTCAGGTCCATGATTGCTCGTGCTTATGGCGTGGCTCAATGCACTCTGGGAAAAAGGCGCAAAGGGTTGTCTGCTGTCCTTCACAAAGGGATGGCGAGACACCATTCAGGGGGTGAGGCTTTACCCAGCACCACCCGGGGCAGTTTTCTGCCCCTCAGGCACTGTGCTCTCAACCCGGAAGTGAGAATCATAGGATAGCTGAGGAACATACCAAGTGCACCACTACTGAAATCGATGGTAGCTTTGGACCATGGACGCAAACAATCGATTTCGTGATCCCACTGTGGACGCGCTAAACCGATTTTATTACATCTGTTTTGTAATATCAGTTTAAGCTAATTCGAAATAATCGTGCAGTGTAGACGTACCCTGAGAGTTATACAGGACACTGAGGGAATGGCCTTCAGAATAGTGCAATGTCTTTCTTTAATTATCCCTAATTATCTAGAAAGTGAAGTGTTACTTGATATTGCTGTCAATGAAAGATCCTAGGTGCTTATATTTGATCTGAGGATATAAACATTTTGTGATGGCTGGAAACCTTAGCTGAGGTTTTACCAGAAAACAAAAAGCCAGATACTTGCTCTTAATGATACATCATTTTGATTTCTCATTTAGATGACCCTTCACATTCCAGATAGTGAAATTACAAGTGGCAGAATAGTTTTTGAGGGCACTGAAAGATGTTGTAATAACCTGAACTTGCTGGAGAAAAGTGTGTTATGTACAAAGTTCAGGACAACTGGCAATGAAAGAAAAATCAATGTTAAAAGATGTTAAGTTGCTTGTAGCATTCTGCTGTCCTAAATATCTGAGAAATGCTAGTAAATAACTAGAACCTAGACTAAGCAATTCTTAAACACCACTGCAGCCTGCACAATTGCACAAAATTGTGATTATTTTATAGCAGCTCCAAGTCAGTGATCTGGATTAGAAGCTCAGCCCATGGAGGGATGTATGTCAGGGAAACTCTCAAGGAGAGGTGTGCAGAAAGACTTATATATTTATCAGCTCTTCACGGATAGTTCACGAAAAAATACCAAGTATGTGACTAGCTTCTAAATTCTGCAAGAAATGTGCTTTGTTGGACACTTGTGTCAACATGTCAGAAAATGTTAGCTCTCCTGATCAGATATATAATTCCTGTAAACCCTCATAAAGTGTCAAGATCCAAATTGTATCATTTTTTTTTTCCTGAGAAAAAATTGCATTTGGTAACAAATTACTGTATCGCCAGCAAGCTAGAGGAGAGGTCTATTACCCAGTTATCAGTCAAACAGTTCTACACATCAGTACTCTGGCCTAATGTGAAATATTGTGTGTTCATTATTCATATAGTCTCTGGAGATCACAAAGATAGCTGCCATCATGTTTCCCATGCTGAGAACAATGCCCCAGAAGGGATGTGGTAAGGCAGAGCCCTTGTCCTATTCCCTCCCACGCCGTTCTGCACCAGTTAACATGCCCAGGGCAATGTGGAAATCTCAGGCTGCACCTTGTAAATCAGACTGCATCCTGCACACTCCCTAGGCACACTGGGCAGCTCATGACTCCCTGAGCACAATGGCCAACCCTGGGGTGCTACAACTCCACCATGCTGTCAAAGCAAGGAAATTCTATACAAATTGAGAGAATGTTGGCATTCAAAAGCCAGGAAAGGATGTTTTGAAACCCTCACTGCCTCCTTGTGCTCATGCATTTCAATAGTCTTTGATTACATAGAATTCATAGGACTGGAAGGGACCTCGAGGGGTCATCTAGTCCAGTCCCCTATACTCATGGAATGACTACGCTTTTATTTACACAGGAACCCTGCCTTGATCACTAACATTTTCCATGAACCTTGTCAACACTTTTGAATGTTTCTATTCTTATTTTGTAGGATCTAAAGGACATTTCAACTTTACTTCATATGGGTGGAAGAGTGATATTTAGACTCCTGATGTAATCTAAACAATATAAGCAAACAATATAATTAAAAACAGACACCTACGTTGCATCAGTTCATTATTCATGTGAAAATACAATAGATAATTGTACATGTAACAGACATCACTGCAGGGGCAAATGGATACCTGAACAGGCATTTATCCATTTTCTGTGCACAAAGGTGTGCTCGCATCCACAACTACTAGTTTGCATGTTTGTGGGTATGCTTTGTGGGTGAAATCAGAGTGTGTTTAGACTGGCGAGTGTTCAAGGTTATAGGTGTGTTGTTGTGTCACAACCCCCCCTCCCCATCAACTCTGGAAGCACAGACCCAAAGGACAGTCTAGTGCATGAAAACTAGCACATATGAATGATGTGGGTCTAGACATACTGCTGCTGTGGCATAGCCCCGTATCTCTTCTACAGTGCAGTGTGGGATGGGGGCAGAGGGCATGTATCAGGTCAGGGGTATCAACAGTTCTCTAGGTCTTTTTCACATGCATTTCTCCCTTTGATGCCTGAGCTCCTATCCAAAGGTATAAAGGTCCCTGACGCTCCACTGCCAAAGGTACTAGCAACCTGTGCTGAGCACTTTCAATTCTCCCGTGAACTGTATTGACCAGCAACAGTGATCATGAAGCATGTGCCAAGAGCTGCTGCCTGGTTTCTGGAGCACACCTGGGTGCTGATGAATGTGTAGCCAGAGAATGCCATCCTTCATGACTTTGCCTGCACCATCAGGAATATATCTGCACCAGAAGTAGGCAGTCACTGGATTCCATCCCAGTGCTGAGAGTACATGAAGCACCTCAGGCTCTGCCACCAAAGGCTGAAGAGCTCAGTCACTTTGAGAGGGAACCTACTGCATGCCTCTGCTATGAGAAGCTGAACCGAGTGCTCACCAGGGCTGAACCTGAATTCAGTCACCACCCCCTCTGTGACCTTGCCAGTCCCATCGTACGGGGAGCCGCTGATGAGGAGCAGGGTGAGCAGGCAGCAGGGACCACTGAAGAAGTCCCAGAGGACAACCTGGTTGAATAGAAGGAAGAGGAGCACATTACTCTGTACCATTAGTGAGCGCACATGGCTGAGGAATCCCTCTCTGAGGAGCACCCTGACCAGCAGCAGGAACCGGAACCGGAACCCAAGGCTGGTTAGTTACAATACACCCTCACACTCCTTAGAAATATTCCCTCTTGCTCTATTAATATATGTCTGAAGCCAGCCCTGGCATCGCACCACACTGGCCTTGGTACCACACTCCAGGCCCTTTTAAATTGCTGATGCAGCCCCACCCCTTACAGGGGCCATAGCCACCCCCGTACCGGTAAGAATTTATTATTACTTTCACCCCTAGAAAAGGGGCAGTATGGACAAGGGTATACACCTGTGCACATTGTATCCCTGTGCCCAGCACACCATATATGGACATAGTGTGGGTACTAAGTACATGTTTCAGTAGTACAGGGACAAGTAACTGTGTAACCTCAAAAGTGCAGAAGTAGCTTTATATTCAAATCTTCCCCACCCCCCACCCCCAAAATCTGACCTTTAAGTTCTGATTTACATGGACAAACAGAAGGAAATTGGATATTAGGAAAAACTAAACTGCCAGAGTGGTTAAGCAGTGGAATACATTGCCTAGGGAAGTTGTAGAATCTCCATCACTGGATAATTGGTCTAGATAATACTTAGTCCTGCCAGGAGTGCAGGGGACTGGACTAGATGAGCTCTCCTTCCAGTCCTATGAGTCTATGAAAATTAGGTGAGTTAAGGACTGAGTGGGAATCTTTATTTCTGCACTTCTCTTCTTTTGTCAGTTTAAGACATACCCTAAATATCATTTTATTATTGCATTTTGTATTTAATTATTAAAAGATTTAATAACAGACTGAAGCTAGACACACCCAAAGGACAACCACTTGGCCTCGCATTTGTGCCTCTACCAAGCAGCTATTTCATTCCACAACAGCAAAATACACTAAGAAAAATGAAAAACAGAAGAAATAATGAAAGAGTCTTTTTCAGGTAGTTCAGAATAGGATATCTGTAGGTGAACCCAGACTGTCGACATCATCTAATTTTTTATGTCTCTTATCGATGACTGACAGTAGGTATAAGAAAAGGCCACCAAGCAAATTACTTCAGATTCCATTCTGCATCTAATCATGTATAAAGGCAAGTGTAAAAGGTTTTCATAACTTGTTCATCATGGGGCCTTTGGGGTTTGTTCTGCTGACAGAAGTTGGGAGATATATATATTTTATTTTACACTATGGATTTTCTAGTGTTACTGTTGTCAGGGAAAATTATTGCTTTTGAGGGAACTGTTTTTTTAAGAAACCTTTAAAACATTTTATTATCTAATGTGAAACAAAATAAAAGATTTCCCATCAGGAATTCTTGTATAAGAAAAAGCATTTTTTGGAATTTAGAGGGAGGGGGTGTGGTGTTCTCTCTTAATTATTTTCCATATTTACGACATGGTATAAAAGGAAAACACAAAATAACATCCAAACAAATAGCTGAATTTATTTTCTTTCAAAGAAACAAAAAAAAAAAAAAGGGAGTTCTCCTAGTATCAGTAGGTGCCCTTGAAAGTAGAATTCTAACCTTCATACGTGTATTGCTAGTGGTTTGTGCAGCATAAGCACATAGGAACATAAGAATAGACATACTTGGTCAGACCAAAGGTCCATCTAGCCCAGTATCCTGTCTTCTGACAGTGGCCACTGTAGCATTTTATGCATATCCTCAGTCTATTCTGCACTTCAGGCAGCATACAGAGTTCAGACACTGCATACCCAGCTGGCACAAGTATAAATAGCAGTAGACGGTAAGACATTGAGTAGGTGGTGAGATGCAGTTTAGTTGAGTAGAGTGCCTTGCCTGAACCCCAGGGTACATACCCTACATGGTTCTCTACACTCCCAAGCAGTGCCTCCCTATAGTGAGGTCAGACTCACCGGCACAGTGCCTCCTGCTGGTTATTCTGGGAATTAGCTTGATTCCAGCTTGAAGCACCCTCTGCAGGCCAGTGTCTCACCTGCCTTAGGACCCCCGTGTCCCTCCCAGACCCTGGTGCCACTTGCCCTCGGGTTCTGGCCACTGCAGCACCCCCACACACTGGGTCTCCGCTGCCAGGAGAACCCCCAACTCTCTAACTCCACCTTGCCTCAATGGCTACTGCTAGTCATCATCTATCCCTCTTTCACTGGGGCAAACTGCAGTCTGTAAAAGCCACTCATCGCTGGCAAGGAGGCTGGACCAGCCTCAGCCTTAGCCCGGGCTGCACCTTCGGTGACCAGACAGCAAGTGTGAAAAATTGGGACAGAGGTAGGGGGTAATAGAAGCCTACATAAGAAAAAGACCCAAAGATCAGGACAGTCCCTATAAAATCAGGACATCTGGTCACCCTAGCTGCACGTCCACAACCCCTGTACTGCAAGGCCCATAGCCTGGGGGTTTGCCAGGCTGGAGCTCCACAGCTCCTCTTGGCTTTCCCCAGCCCTGCTTTACTCAGGTACCCTTGCTCCTTCAGGCAGCTAGATCCTTCTCTCTCCAAAGAGAGAGACTCTCCCAACTTCTGGCCCACAGCCCTCTTATCAAGGCCAGCTGGGCCCTAATTGAGCTGGTCACAGCTTCCGCAATCAGCCTAGCTTGTCTGCTTCTAACCCCTGCCTATCGGAGTGGGGCAGTCACCCCACTACACTCTCACATCTACACATCTATTTTTAGCAGTGATGCATCCCACTGCCTTTCCTCACCACAGTGCAAGGCTCCATCAGCAGGAAAATGCTCCAGCAGCTTTTTGCTGCTCAAGCCTTTCTTTGCTGCCAGAGCCTTTCCTTGCTGTACCCCTGCTGCCAGAGTAGCTATACACCACAATTACAAGTGTGAACTTCTCCTGCTGTCACTTCAGCCTGTACCCTACGTGCCACCATAAGTGTAGACATACTTTCAGACTCTTCATATTCTGATAGCTAATTCACTGATATCCGATTCTTGAGAAAACTACTAGTATAAGATTTTGTAGCTAGTCTGCACGTTAGATCCTGAGGAAGGACCGTGGCCTTTAGCTCTTTGAACATATCTACAGTACAGATGGGAGTATTCCTCCCAGACGTGATAGCTCCATTCAAGCTAGTGTACTACATTTACTACATTTGCAGCACAGGTTAGTCACCTGAGTATAAGCCCGCTCACCCCCATAGGTCCATGGTCAGGTGGCTAGCCTATGACACAACATCTATGCTGCTATTTTTAGTGCAGTAGCATGAGTGGAGCAAGCATCTGTCTGTCGACCCAGTTTGGGAGGCATGATCCCAGCTGCAATGTCGCCATACCCTGTGTGATTAATTGTGAAAGGTTTGTATTCCTGGAAATCCAAATATAATGCTGTGCAATAACAACAAATTTGGGCCAGTCCCTGGCCCATACTATGGAATCTTTCTGTCACTGACTTTCCCCCCTTCAGCCCTTTGGCCTCCTTCAGCCAAGTCAGGGAGGCTAGAGTTGTGGCTAGACTATACTGAGCTCCAGCAATCCTCACCAATGAACCATGCCGGATGGGGCCTTTACAAGCTAGCACTCCTGAGTCAGGTCTAATTTAGGCCCCGGGCAAAGTGGTTCTGGCAGCCCTAAGTGTGAACTCTATCTTGGCTGTGTTCCTCTCACTTAGCCCCCTATAATTTCAGCTGCACCAAGTGGAGCTCATACATACCTGAAAAGATGAGCCTTGGATTTCAACATAGCATGGTAAGCCATTTTTTTGGTAGCATATGCAGAGATCTCTATGCTTAATGTCTGGTGCAGAGGATTTGTACTTGATGGCACATGACTAATGTAATAGTATCAGCTTGCTTAGAACTAGAACAATTTAGCAAAAATTGCCTTTTTTGTAATCTTACGAGATGTCTGTTTTGAGAAGACTGTATTTTATGTCAAGTGTTATGTAATATATTACATCTTCTATGTCACATTTGGCATGGAAGCGTGATCCATACTAGGTCTCTGGCATTGAATACGTGTCTAGTTTGGCTTACAGCTAGTTCTTATGGGGTCTGATCCTGCACCATTAAAGCCAATGGGAGCTTTGCCACTGATTTCAGTGAGCACAGGATTAGCCCTATGGTGTTTCCAGTAAAACAGATTTTAAACTAAATTTCAGTGGGACTGTTTGATTTTAATCAGATTATTCACAAAGTAAAGCACTACTCAACAAGAGTTAAGGGTGGGAGAATCAGCCCTCTGTTTTTTGCTCAGGCATATTTCCAGTGAATTTCCTATAAGAGGTGTGATTTGATGAAATACTGCATTCCTTATTACTGGTCAAGTCAGTGAGTACTGCTTTTTATTTTTAGTTTTATTTTATTTTAGTTACTCTTGGATATGGCAATAATTTCTCCCATTTAAAGGCCACACTAATGAGCTACACAGTAGATGTTGTGAATAAAGTGAAACATTCTACTCTGAAGTGTTATAGTTAAATCATGACTTAACTTTTTGGTTTCCCCTTGAATTTGAGACTCTAGGCACCATGTACTGTAATTAAATTCATCTGAATAGGTTTTGGCATATTTGTTTGACTTTATAGTATGGTCCTTTTTTCCAGACCAGATTAGGGTAATAACTTTTTAATATTGTGCCTTCAGATTGCCAACTGTTCATTCTAATAGTAGCGTGTAATTGACTTTCTTGAGGATCACCTTCTTTAATCACCACATGTGATTTTTTTATATTGGCTAGGTGTGTAGGCAGTTGGCATACCAACATACAAACAACTATTTCCTTTCAAATTGCAGATGCTCTGCATCATTTTTGCACAGCAACATGTTAAATGATTCAGCACAAAATGACACAGCATAACTTGACAATGAACAGTATCCAAAAGAGCACAGCTCCTGAAAAACGTTTGGAAAGTTCTTCTTATTGTTTTTGACTCTTTTCTTCTATAAGCATTCCTTTTAAATATGTTCCCACCAAAGCCACAGCTGTTACAGTATTTAACAACTCCAGTGGACTCCAGCACACCAGAAAAAATTCAGGAATATGGCCCAGCAATTTCCTAGGAACAGGAGGTCTGTCCATGTCCTGCACAGAGCGTAGACTGGATTGAATTTACAGGCTTATTGTTCCTCTTCTGTCTCTCTCCTGACAACTTCATCACAGACATAATTTGATGGTTATACAGGGTAAGAGAAGAAAAAGATGGACATTTACTTGACTGAAAACAATCTCTGTTACTTAAGAATACTGCTGAACTACCTGGAGAAAAGTACATTAGTTAGATGTTTTAGACTAAGCCTAAGTCTTCTCCCACTGACTACTGTGGGAGCAGAAGCTAGCCCATAAAGAGAAATATTATTCTGTCAAGACACTGTAATATTCTTCACCTTGGACAGAATCAGCTTTATCCTTAGGTATGGCGATAGATATTGATTTTAGTATTGCATTGTGTTGTAGATTTTTTGTGTTTACTATGCCAACCCATGAGATAGCTGCCAGCCATAAAGACCAAATCCTCCTCTCAGTTAACCTCAGCCAATTGCCTTAAATCACTTTGATTGCTTGATTGTAAATGAAAGCAGAATTTGGCCCCAAATCTACGTCTATAGATAGTTTTTTTTCCAGCAGTAAGCTCTTATCCTGCATTTTTAAGCTGCATATTTTATAGCACTGCTATAAATATTATTATTCATACTGGAATCAGAGCAACATATCTGGCTTAAAAGCAGGATACGTCCTTCATTCGGTTTCCAGATGCAACAGACCTATTCAAAAATATTTTTTTTGCAGTACTTGTAAAATGTTCAGAGGAGCTGGGCGTTAGATTAAATCCCTTTTAAAGCTTATGTTTCAACTGCATTGACTCATGAAATTTACCCGTTGCAAATCACTTAATTTCTATTTCTCAGTTTTCCCATCTTTAAACGGGGGATTATCATATCCTCATCCTTGCAAAGCACTTTCAAATCCTCAGAAGAAAGGTGTTAGAAGGGTCTGATCCAAAGCTCAATAGAAAGTCTCCTATTGCCAGACCCTTATATTTGTAACTACTATGAATCTTTCTTAGCAATTTTCCAAATGGTAATGTTTCAGCTATTTTAAAACACCCAGAGGACTCAGTTACAGCTGTGTGAAATGCCTGACTTTAAAGCTGAGAATTATCAAAATTAATCTTCATTTAACATTGAACTGCATCTGCAAACCAGCCGTGGTTCATTACAGGCTGTATCAGTAAAGCAGACATCTGTCGGATTCCCCAGGTGCTGAGTGATTATTAAACACCACACCATTCAGGCTAAATGAAGGAGCAGTTAAATGTCCCTTTGTCTAATTATAGCCAAAACAATAGAAGTCACCACCCAAAAAGCTGACCTGCATGACAAGGCTGAGCAGAAGCTATGCCATGTGGGCTGATGAGGTTTCTCAGGGGCTGGTATAGCAAATGCTGGGGCTAAGGCACTGATTACTGGAGCTGTGTATGTCTGTAGAGGTTCGGCTACACTGCACACTTCTTTCAGCAGCATGCAGTATACATACATGTATAGCCCACCTAGCACAGGCATTAAAAGCAGTGTAGCCAGGGAGGCATGGCTTAGACAAGTAGTGTAAAGACTTACCTGAAGGATGAGGGTATGTACCCAAGTACATATTCTATATGGTTCTCTTTTTGCCTATTTTTAGGAGTGTAGTGTCCTACTGCTTTCCCACTGCTGGAGTCTTTCCTCCAGGAAAAAACAGGGAGAGGCTCTGGCAGGGGGACATTAGCAGGGAAAAGCTCCATCAGTTGCCCACTGCTGGCACCTTTTCCCAATGCGGGGAAAACTCTGGCAACGGGGAAAGGCCCACTGCAGGGAAAGACTCCAACTGTGGGGAGGAAGCAAGGAAAGGCTCTGCCAGCTCCCTGCTGCTGGCGCCCCTCTCCACCATGAGAAAAGACTCCAGTAACAGAGAACCAGCTAGGAGTGATCTATCTTTGTCTCCATGTCACCTGTTTCTGAGTCTAGCAAATAATCTCTTGTGGAGTCTTCTCCCTCTCTTGGGGTTGTCTGTGGATAGTTCTCTGTCTCTCTGGTCTGTTCTCTGGAAGTTCTCCTCTTCCTTTGGATTGCTTGTCCCTCTTATGTAATCATCTTGTACAACATGTCACTGCACCCCTTACAACTCCTTTAGTCCACTGCTTCTGGAAGCTAATGACTGGGTCCTCATAGGATTGCCTGTCTCCAGGGCTGGTTGGCAGGGCCGGTGCTACCATTAAGGTGAACTAGGCGGTTGCCTAGGGCACCAAGATTTGGGGGCACCAAAAAGCGACGCCCCCAATTTTTTTTTAAAGCAGTTCCTACCCGAGTGTGCAGTCTTTTCTCCACTTCTCCCACCTCCCAGGCTTGCAGCACCAATCAGCTGCTTGGCGCCACAAGCCTGGGAAGAGAATTAGAGCGGGTGTGGCTTGCTTGGGGAGGACGCGGAGCAGAGATGAATCAGGGTGGGGAGGTGCTGCACGGCTCCCCAGGGGGGATGAGCTGCTGCGGGGCGGGACGCCTCAGGGCAGGGGGGAAGCTGCCGTGGGGGGGGCACCACAGGGCGGATGCGGGGTGGGGAGCTGCCGCAGGGCTGCAAGGGCGCTGGGGGGGCACAAGGTGGAAGTTTCGCCTGGAGCGTGAAACTTCCTTGCACCAGCCCTGCCAGTAGGTCCTCGGCTAACCTGTTGTGCTTTAGTGCCTGCTTTCTCTGATAGCTGGCCATTTCCTTTCAGTGGTGTCTCCATGCTTCTGGCTGCAACAGGTCTCTCCTCAATAGAAGTGTGGTTTTGGTTCTTCGTCCCATCAATGCCTGTGCTGAACTGTTCTGGCTCCCCTGTAATGGGGTAGTCCTATGTGCCAAAAATGCTAACTAAGGAGCTGAACCAGAATAAATAGCCTTGTGTAACAGTCTTTTAGCTGTTTTCACAGCTGATCCCACCTTACCGTTACTTTGTGGGTATGCTGGGGAGGATGTGTGGCTGTCAAACTCCCTTTGCCTGCAAATTCCTTCAGTTCTTCTGAGGCAAGCTGGGGTCCATTGTCAGTGAATACAGTGAGTGAAATGCCATATCCAGAAAGTGGGCCTTCAGTTTGCCAATCACTGCCTTGCTTCTTGTTTCTGGCAGGGCATTCAGTTTTTCACTGAAGGTAAATAATTCTGTTCCCACATTTTCCCGTGGTTGGGTGGACAGTTTCTTTCTGCTGGTGGTTATTACATGACCGGCAGATGTCACATCCTTCTATCAAGGAATGGATTCCTGTATTCATTCCCAGCCAGTAAGCATGCTCTTGAGCCTAAGACAGCTGTCAATGAGGTGGGGACAGCAGCTCTCTGTTTTTGAAAAGTGTCCTCTTCCATAGCCACTTTGCATTCCAGCAGCTTTGCTGTTGAAACTGGGAGGCAGTGCTGTCATAAACAGATAGCTAAGGGTTAATGTTTCTTTTACCTGTAAAGGGTTAACAAAGGGAACCAAACACCTGACCAGAGGACCAATCAGGAAACCGGATTTTTCAAAGTGAGGGAGGGAACTCGGTGTGTTTTGTCTTTGTTCTTGACTAGGTTGTTTCTCTCGGCTATGGGGAAGAGTCTTTTTCTATCTCAAGCTTCCTTACTACCCTTCCTGTTCCCAATTGTGAGTACAAAAGGGAAGCATAGGTTTATATTGTATTGTATTACATGCTGTGGAGTTAGACTGGAAAGTTTTTAATATATGAGATATACTTCTTGGAAATAAGGCTGATTATTCATATTTCTTTTAAGCAATTAGCCCTAGATGTTATTGTCACTTGATGCTAGTTGATATAATGTGGCATATTTTTTCTCTCTTATATATAATACAGCTATTCTTTTAAAACATTGTTGGATTTCATTCTTCCTAGTTAAGGCGCAAGGGATAGGAATCATCTGTGCCAGGATACTGAGTCCCTCTCTCGGAGACTGGAGGGAAGAGAGAAGAGGGGGGAGTACATAACCCTCGTTTTGTGTTTCAAGGGATTGAAGAGGGAAATCTCACTAGTAACCCCAAGGGCGGAGAAATCGGGAGAAAATAAAGAGAGAAGGGAAGTGGGGTTAATTTCCCTTTGTCGAGGAATCAGAAGGCATCTGAGTCCTTGGGTCGCCCACGGGAAAGGTTTGGGGAGACCAGAGAGTTTATCAGGTACTCAGAATCCTGATTGGTGGCAGCGAAATAAGATCCAAGCTGGTAATTAAGCTTGGAGGTTCATGCTAAGCACCCAGATTTTGGATGCTAAGGTCCAGATTTGCGACAGAGGCTTATTACAAGTGCGGAATGTTAATGGATTCTGTGTTTTGATCCCCTTCCCCCAACTTGCTGATGCTGATTACACCAGTAATCAGTCATCTTGGACAAGATCTGATCTCTACCTAGTAGTGCCAGGGACACATCAACAGGTGCTGCAATTTCTTTGGAACACTAAGTAGGGGCTTTACCATGATTGTCTCTAGGGGGTTGTGGTCTGATTGCATTATTATTGGATGGACATAAATGTACGCATGGCATCACACCAGTCCAAAGCCAGAAGTTCTTTTTCTATTTCGCAAACCCTTGTTCAGTCTGTGACAGGGGTCTGCTGGCATAAGTGACTGGACACTCCTGCAAAAGAGTTATACCCTATCCTTTCTCCAATGCATCACCCTGGAGTGTCACTGGTTCTCCTGGCTGGTAATACTTCAGGCCAGGGGCATCCAGTATCATTTTTTTCTGTGGGTCAAATGCTTCATGCTGGGGACCTGCCCAGTCCCACTCAACATCCTGCCTTGTGCCCTGACGTATGGGTTCCGCTACTGCAGCCAGGTGTGGATAGAACTTGGACAGACTATCATTCCTATGAAGCACTGTACTCCTTTTACCACCACTGGAACTGGCATGTCTCTGGTTATTTTGATCTTGTTGGGATTTGCTTTCATTCCCTCTGCTGTGAGAAAATGTTCATGCTATTGGAGACCCATTTTGTCTGGGTTGAACTTTATATTCTTATCCCTGCATCACTGCAGATACGTTTTCCGTTATGGTCTTGTTCAACTTCTGAATCATTGCTTCCTTCACCTACAGTGAGAACAGCATCTGCAATTATCTTCACCTCAATCAGTCCTTCTAGCACTTAGGTGAGTCAACTCTGGGCTTACACCCACCACCATGTGCAACTATCTGTAAAGAACAAAGACCAAAACTTATTCCTCACATCACAGACCATAAAGATTCTGAATTTGGAAAGTTCTGGCAAGATGTCTTCAAGCAGGCAGTAGATCATGGCAGCTTTTCAATGACTGGTTCAGTAGTTTTGGGTCTACGCAGATGTGTAATTTGTCTGATGGCATCTTTACCCCCACCATGCTACTTACCCAAGCTGTATTGACATCTACAGGTGCTATGATACACTTGCTCTGAAAACTTTCAAGTTCCTTGCATCCTGGATTGTGTAGCTTGAATTGTGATTTGTGGTACGCAGTTTCCACTATGGGTTTACTTCCAGTGACAACTTTCTTTCAAGGCACCCGTCCCCTTTGGAAACATCCTCATATGTTTTTAAAATGGTCTCTATTGTTCGTGGGATTCTCCTTTTTGCTTCTTGTATAAATTCTGATGCTGTCTTCTGATCAGATCCATGGCTTGTACGACTGTATTCCCCAAGGGTTGGGGCGTCTGTGGTGCTGACCATTCTTCACCACCACAAACTTTTCTTAGTGCTGTCTGTTATTTTGGGGGTTTGTTACTATTAGTCACATTTTCTTAAAGGCTGCATTATGTTCTCATTGTATCTCCTTAGATTCGGCCTACTTTTTCTAGTGGGTGTGTTTGAGTCCAATTTACACCAACTAATCTCAATACAGGAGACCCTGCTAAGCAGCTGAGATCACGCACACAGGATTCTCCCTTGTGAACCGTCTTCGGATATTAGGTGCCAGTGTGCTTTCTAATTAAAAAAAAAGAGAGAGTTGGTGCTCCCCCTTATAACTTTTAGCTCAGTGGACAGAGCACCCATCTGGGATGTGGGAAACCCAGGTTCAGTTCCCACTTCTGACTGATGTGGAGACATGACCTGAGACTCCCGTATCCCATGAGAGTGCCCTATCTACTGGACTATTGGGTATTCTGACTTTAGGGTCTCTCAGTGTCTCCTGTTGAGGTCCTTCCACTTAGTATTAAAAAATTGAGAGAGAAAGAGAGAGAGAGACTCTATAGCCCAGTGGTTAGGGCACTCACTTGAAGTGTGAGAGAGCCAGGTTCCAACCCCTTGCTCAAATGCCTATTGAATTGAATACACAGTGGAACAGTGTCAATAGGGGAGATTGAGAGAGACCTTCCTTCTCTGGTGTTGTTTTGTGGGGGATCTGATCTGGTATGTGGCTTCTGAGAACACCTACCAGATTGGGCCCCACAAGTGTGGTGGAGGCAATGCCTAGTTTGAGGGTCCTACTGAGGCTTAGCTTTGAGCTGGGCACCCAAACGCCTAGACTGAGGCAGCTGTTTGCATGCTTACTGGCAGGTTTTTAGGCATCTAGGGCATATAACCAGCAGAAATGCAGGTATCTACAAAGTTAGATAGCATCTGAGCAGAGCATTTGAGGCTCCAAATTTTGGAGTTAGGCACCTAAAGTGTCAGGCACCTAAATCCTTTTGTTGATCTAGCCCATCGCTATATGCTGGCTATTATGAAATCAGCTGATCTTCAGGATATCATGTTGTCCCTCACCTCACAGCTGATTAGACAGAGATGGGCCTAAGCCTAACTCCTACAAAAGGCCACTCAACTCTGTGACAGATCTTTAGGCACTGTTGTAGTACAAATAGCAATGGTGGAAGAATCTCCTTGGGTTTGCTTAGAGGAGCTCTGAATTTTGTTATCAGCAGGCCTGGGACAGATGCAATGTGGGAAGGCAGCCAACCTGGTTCCTTCCATTGTATTATCCAAGTGTGAGACTACTTAGGGACAAAGGAGGACATCATGAACTCATAACAAAATAAATAAATAATGGAGATTTTTATTTACCAAATTTAATTTTCTGGCTGGACTCATGAGCTCTGGAGAGTATTTTCCTTCTCAGTAAAAGATCGTACTCACCAGATGGTGCTTTTTTCCCTCTGAACCCTTGTATCTCTGTGATAAAACCCTGGCAAACACTATCAGAGCTCTTACTGTTTAGCAAGGTATCTGTGGTACCATTTCTGTCACCCCCTATAAAGCAACTTACTGCAAGTCCTGACATCAGTATTTTGTTGACACAACAAAACACTTGAAACAAACTTCATTTACAATATATTTAGGTTATTCATTTATTCACAAGCTTGATTTTGCATTATTAGCAGGTTTATGCCTTTAAAACTGGTTATAAAGAATGTATAAGTTTGTGGGAAAATATTTTCCTTACCATTTGACTGCTGTGGTTTGGTGTGACCCATCATTCCCTTCTGAATTTGAGCCCAAACTGTTTCAAGTTGGCTCAGTCTATGATCTAATACTTTAAGCCAACCCCTCACCTCCCCCCCCAAAAACAATGATAGAAAACATGCTCAGGCAAAGTATTTCAGGCTGTGAAAGAATTAGCATAAGAAATAACTTAGAAAGAATGTAGCACTTAGGGAATTAAATTATAAAAGCAATGAAATATATTTTGTTGTAGCAAAAATTTGATGAATAAATAAAATGGCTTATAAGATATAATTGTAGTGAGGAAGCATATTAATTATTTAGACAAACCAAAAGAAAATGAAAGTACCACATGTGTAGAACGTTAATGCAAATTATTTATAAAAAGACGTGTGTTCTAATGCTTAGATGACTGTTCATGTTGGATTCAGGAAACAGAATCCCCTTGAACAAGGCGTATACCCTAAACACAGGTACAAATATTTTGATATTAAAATTAAGGGCCTAATTTTGAAAGTCTGCACCACACAATACAACTCTTTTTGCCTAAAGTAGGAGTTCCACTCACCAGGGGTTTGCAGATTAGGGTCCTGAATGAAAGGCAACTAAGTAGCTTGTCCTTTTGGTGCTGTGGTTCCAAAGTTCAGTGCCTTCTGATGACTTTAGTATCTGTCTGCACCATGATTCATGCATGGCAATCATATAAATAGGTCTTTTTGTATTGTTGTCTTAGATGAGTGCTTTTGCAGCAATATAAACATGATGCTTTCTTTTCTTTTTTTTAAATCTTCCTGACAGCTATAACAAGAAGGATGGTTGTTCCCAATTTTTTTGCCAAAAAGTTTTTCATAAAAAATGGTTTCAGCAAATCAGAATTTTATTTTGTAGATTCTGAGAAATTATTCAATGGACAGATTTTGTAGATTAAACACATAATTAATTTCAAAGATGGTCACATACAAAGAATAGTGTGCATTTTGAACCAGTAAATGGTACCTGAGAACGCGGACTGGACTGAATAGAAGTTGCTGATAAAGGGTCAAAGTCTCACAACAGAGAGGAAGAGGGTCTGGATCTTGTGAGAACCAACTGGTCTGAGACCACTTCATGATCCAGTCTTCAGTGAGTACTGTTAAAAGTCCTCACTGGGCCTGCACACTTTTTTCAGTTACTGTCCTAAGGATCCGAATTCTTTTAGTTCTTTATAGAACTGGAAATTGTTTTAGAGGCTTTCAGAATAACCCACTACAGCAGCACAGCTGCACTGTTGTAGTGTTTCAGTGTAGACCAGCTTGCCCACCACTGGTGTAGACATGATCTACTTCAACAGGAGGGGTTCTCCCAGGGGGGGTTCTCCCATCAACATAAATAATCCACATTCCCAAGAGGCAGTACTTAGGAAGAATTCTTCTGTGGACCTAACACTGTCTACATCGAGGGTTAGGCCTGTATAACCACGTGTCTCAAGGGGGTGGATTTTTCAATTCCTATTATATTCAGCCCTCAAAAACAGTTTAATAGAGTCTCTCTTGACTTTTCCTCTGCATGATCTGTCTAAAAGCCAGCATCAATTTGCCCTCGTGAGATCTTGCCTCATGGACAAGGGAGTATTGTATATATTGTGCCTGATCTGCATGATGCAAAGTGGTGGTAACACATTTTAGAGAGAGAGAGAGAGAGAGAGAGATCTAAAATGTGTTACAACACCTTTGCATCATGCAGATCAGGCACAAGTGTAATAATCTGGCCACAAATGCTCAGCAGAAAATTCCCCTGCTGTGAATTCCTCACATCTGTGCTACTGCCAGGTCTTGCACTTTTGCCACACTTCTCCCAAGATGCAAGGGCAAATGGCAGAGGAGGGAAAAGGCAGGCAGGATAGGAAGGGACGTGGGGTAACTACATTACACCAGTTCTTCATGTAAGATCCATCCTTTAAGGACCCTGTGCAACTGGAACAACTTAGAACAGTCCAGCACACATCTGGGCTGAGACTTGTTATGAGGATAAGAGCCGTAACCAGCTCCCTAATACATCTTGCTCTCTCCAGTGCCAACCAGAGCTTTGGTCCACAAGAAAAATCTAGCTCAATATAATTTTTAATTCTAAACCAGCACTGATTGTGATGATTTTTTTCATGATGAAACGTATAAAACTATCGAGTTAAATCCTTATCAAGGAAAAAAAACCTCATTGAGGTCAATGTGAAATTTGCTTGAATAATAACGGAGTAAGGTCTTCAGTTATTGGTGCAGATACAACTGTATTTTTTCTTAGGTGTGGGGGGAGTAGTGTGTTGGGGAAGATGTTGCATAAAATTGCCCAACTAGAATCAAAGATGTTAATGAAAACACTTGCCCAAGATTTCTTTGTCATACTAATATTCATAACCCAACCCAATCTCTTCTGTCTTTCTTGAGATGCTGAACTAGATATATGAAGATGCATGAATTAATGGTAGCATCCTCTTAAAAGTAGGCCTTGTATGTCTGAAATGGTGTTAATTTCGTCTCCAGTGAGTCTCCCATGCACAATATCAGGTATGATTTTATCCAGGTTTTCATATACTTAACTCTTTTTCATAAGCTTTTACCTTTTTCCTTTTATCACCTCTTTCAACTCCAGGAAACTATTCCACTATCAGTCAGACTTTGCTTTTATTCTTACAACTGCTTTCTGTGCTATTTCCTTATAATAATATTGACCATCTAGAGATCAACATAATATTAACCAATGTATGGCCAGATTTTCAACAGTGTTAAGTACCTACCAAGTCCCATTAAGAACAATGAGAACTGTGCTGTGCTAAGCTCTTTTAAAAATTTGGCCAGTGCTCATGAACTGCAAAATTTGGATCTGAATCCTAAATTCCACAGCATCCACTCCATAGTTTCCAGTCAAGTTCATCTCTTAGGACAATTTTCCGTGGCATCAGTTTGGCTCACCAAGTCAACTTGGAATCATAGCCCTGCCAAATATAAAAGCTCTGCACTGCTGTTGAATGTCCTAGTGGAATCCAGAAGTTCTGCTGATTTGAATAATATTTAAACAATAGCACAGAAATGTGCAGTAAGTCTGTTAACAAAGGCGTTAATGGAGCCATTTTCAAAGAGGGTAGCATTTTATAACATTCTCGTTTCTAGGCACATATTCTGAGCCCATGATCTTTAGTGAATAAGAAATTTATTTGCAAGTATATTCCCACAGCTAGTTAAAAGACCATGTCTAACCATATGTGCTGCAACACAGACAAACAATGGACTTATTAAGATTTTCTTTTGACAGACAATCACTTTTCTCTTAGTTCGGAAGTTCCTTGTTTTTGTGGATTATAATGTCAGGCCTTTATTATTTTAACACTGATTTTTGCATTCAATTTACAGAAATATTCTACAATTGTTAATCAGCATATCATGATTTCTCAAGAATATTTTAATCATGCTTTCAGCAGGCCAGACTTAGGACAAAATAACTGAGTGCCTGACTTTTTTATCACGCTGAGAGGCCTGGAAATATTTTGTTGTATTGATTAAGGACTCAGCCTTTCTGTGCAACACAGATTGTTTGCATTTCTGGCAATCTGCCAGTACCATGGTGCAATAAGCTAGAGAAAAACTAACAAATTTATTTTTTACAACTAAGTTATGTATTGATTTTTATTTTTATTAAATTTACAGTGGACAAAGAAAAAATGTCACATGTTTTTCCTCCCTTGAGGGAGTGCAATTTATAATTTTACAGCTTGTTACTTGGAAGTGGGTTTGGGGGGGTTGTTTGTTTGTTTTTTGCAAATTTGTAGGCACATAGTAATACACACATCAGGCTGCTTCGTGGGGCATGGAAAATGTGTGTGAAATTGGAATGAAATTTAAAAAAATGGAAAATTTTGAGGCAATGCAAAAAATACAATAAAATAAAATCAAGTTTCTACTAACTTGTGAAAGTAGTGATGACGGGTGGTGATTGATCTATATCAGAGGTTAATGTGGAACTTAGTTCTTAACTACCAGCAGTAGAGGCTCCTTTAGTCTGAGATGCCTCACATTCAAACCATGGTGATGGTTCTCACACAACTCTAATTCATGGTAGCCTACTGTGTCCTTAGCCAAGCATAGGCACCAGAGAAATTCAGGAAGAAATTTCCTCAGGGTTAGTTACCTTTTTTTTCTGAGGCAGTCAGGATCGGCCACTGTCAGGGACAGGATACTGCTAGACTAGATGGAATGTTAAGGGAAAGGAGAGAAATAGTTGATAGATTGATTTACAGGGTTTTCTATAGTGCTCCTCCCAAAGGTATCTTTGAAGCACCACTAACTTAAACAGTTATGGCCTGCATTTTCAAAAGTGAGCAGTGATTTTAGGTGCAATCTCAGACAATTTAAATCGATCTGATGCTCAAAGAGGGTATGTTTTATGAAAATCAGGCCTTTTTTAGGCATCTCAAATTGAGAATGAAAAATGGTCACCAGTCAAGTACATACCATGTATTGTAGCCCATTCAAAGGGGGGGGGGGAAATTAGATGTAAAAAAGTTTTGTTCAGCAGACCCTAATTTTTTTTCTTATAGGTCCAGATTAGCAAAGTACGGTAGCATGTGCATTACTTTAATCACATCCAGGCCATGTCCATGTAAGCTTGGGGTGTGATTCCCAGCTTGCATACACATATTCATGCTAGCTTGATGAGAGCTAGCACTAGCGTAAATAATAATGTAGCTGCAGTAGCACAAGTAGTGGCAGTGGTGGCATGGCTTAGCTATACCAAGTATATGCCCATGGGATTCAGGTAGGTTGGTACTCAGCACATCTAAGCCATGCTACAACTGCATCTGACAGTACTCCAAGAGCGACACTCCCATTTACACTCATGCTAGCTCGTATCAAGCTAGCATGAGTATGTGTATGCAAGCTAGGAATCACACCCCTGGCTCAGAGTGTAGAGGTGGCTTTTTTTTAAAGCAACTTGTATGTGGAAAAAAATACAAAATATTATTATATAGAAATATGTAATTTAGAACACAGTAGCACTAACATAGAATATGGATAAATCAAAATTTACTGACCATACTGTTGGATTGAATTTTTAATCCTTTCTGCATAAAAATCTCCCATTAAATCAAAATGCAAGAGATACCCATGATGTATTGTCTCATAGAATTGAAAGATCTTGCCTTCTAACTTAAGGGGCATTGACATTTATCAACTTTTAATATTCCCATTCTTATCTATATTCACAATGAAGAACCTACTAGGAAGCAGGGTGTTCAGATTATGATGTTAATTTGTAACTTGCTGTATTCCCTGGATCATACCACATTCTCAGGAATGATCTGAAAGTTTCCTCCTCCTCCATTGGGATACTCTGAAGTTGACACCTGAGAAAAGTGCCACTTGTGCTCTTCTTTGCAGATTTTTATACATTTTCTGTGGTCTATCATGAAAAGTTAAATACTTTGACTTTTTCTCCACAGAAAACTTTTTCTCAATAAATAAATGCAGAATAGTTGAAAAAAGCTATCTCAGAGGAACATTGTCTTGTCTGCACTAATTCTGTTGCATCTTATCAATACAGTCACAGTCCATTATCCAAATCTCCCTGAACGGATCCTATTTTTAAAAAAGTCCTGAACCTAGGATTTTTCTAACAAAAGCTTTGGACTTTTTCTAGATAGCAAACAGAAGAGAGTTCTAATGATTCATTCTCTTTTTGGTTTTATTATTGCCTTCCAGCCTCCAATCTAAAAGCTTTTAGCATGATAATTACCTCTTTTGGCTTTTGCAAAATGTCACAGTGTCTATTTAGCCAATAGATCACATCACGCAGGGCTACAGCTTCTCTTATAAACACTGTATTAATAGTTTAAATGTCTGACAGGCTGAGTTATAAGCTTGGCAACAAAATGGTCTCATTCGTGGCCTTTTCTAGACATCTTTCTCCTGCTTTGTAATGGAAGAGCCACATAAATACTTTTCAGTGGCAAAATATATCCTGGGATCCTGATCTATGTATGACTATGTGACTGGTATGGAGAAAGTAAATAAGGAAGTGTTATTTACTCCTCCTCATAACACAAGAACTAGGGGTACCAAATGAAATTAATAGGCAGCTGGTTTAAAACAAATAAAAGGAAGTATTTCATCACACAATGCACAGTCAAACGGTGGGACTCTTTGCCAGAGGATGTTGTGAAGGTCAAGACTGTGACAAGGTTCAAAAAAGAACTAGATAAATTCATGGAAGATAGGTCCATCAAAGGCTATTAAGATGGGCAGGGATGGTTTCCCTAGCCTCTGTTTGCCAGAAGCTGGGAATGAGTGACAGGGAATGGATCACTTGATGATTACCTGCTCATTCCTTCTGGAGCATCCGGCACTGGCCACCGTTGGAAGACAGAATAATGAGCTAGATGGACCTTTGGCCATTCTTATGTTCTTATATACTTGGTCTAAGGAAAACTTAAGCTTTTCAAACATGCTTCTAGAAAATATAAGGGTAAGCATTAAACCGTCATTATCTAAACATATTTTTCTGGTCATCAACATAAGTTGTTGGTTTTCCATAATATAGTATTTGTCCTCTAACAAAAAGGAAAACAAATATGTCTGATTTTTTTCATAATCAGTACTTTCTTCCACCAGTCACCACACCATCTAGCATTCCCTCCCTTCTCCTTTCTTAAAGTTGTGGAAGTCTTGTGAGCTTCTGTAGAGGCTGCCTCAGAATGTAGCATCACTCTTGGGCAATTAGCAGTAAAGTCAAGCTTTCACACTGATGCTACTCCATCTGCTAGTTTGTGTTTTCATCATATATATTTATGTAGCTTTAAGCTCCTCCTCTCAACTGGTCATCAATAAGTTCTTTGATGTCTGGGGTAAACAAAGTGCCATTATTGGCAATAGACAGGCTATGTTTCTTTTAGCAAATAGCTTTTTGCCGAGATGAGAAACTTTTCTATGTGCAGGAGCTGCATTTCATCCCCGTGAAAAACCTTCAAACAAGAATGTAATTACATGATATTTTTCTCCCATCCATTTAACAGAATATGATGATGGGAAGTACTTTTAAGGGCACTGATGCAACATGACAGACACTGGTTGTTGAGAATGAACATGTTGGGGAACAAAGCACCTAGTCTGTGGATCAATATGTTGATGTCATCCTCAATATGGTGAACTCTAAGATCAAAATGGAATGATAGGATTAGAAGTGAACTATAAAACAAATATATATATATATATATACCCTTATGATCTGTAAAAATAGCTTCAAAGTGATGTTTTATCTTTTAATATTAAAAAAAATCAAGAAGAAGAAAAGTGAACCATCCTCATACATCACAAATGAGCATCCAGGAACAAAATGTAACCCTGAGTCATTCACAAAACTACATGAATTTAGAGTGAAGGATATCATACCCTGTTGAATGTTCTGGACCATTTTGATACAACATAATTATCCGAACTGGAATTTTGCATGGATTTCGAGGTTAATATCACGCTTGAAAAAATAACCTGTGATTTTCAATTATCACAGTTATTGAGGGCCTTAGTTTTTGGTATCATGTGAAAAGGACAAAACCTATCACAGAACTCTAAAGAACTAAAGTGGGATTTGGATTAGTTCAGAATTAGAAAGAAAAATAATATCCACTTACTAGGTCACTAACTCTACCTCTTGAGTAGCTTTAAAAAAAATATTATCCATTTAGTTTTACTTGGGCTTTTTTTATCCAAATACTTACCAAACCCAGATGCTATGAAATCTGACAGATCATGGCCTGGGGAAATGTGACCTCAGGTATCAACAAAAACAAACCAGAACAAGTCTGGGATCTTTTTCTGAACATTGCATTGCAGCTCCTTTATTTGGAGCAAGTTAAATGTAGGCTGTTAGGTGGCTCAAGTTATATTTGCATACAGCCACCACAGTTACTAAATAGTTTGTGTGAGTGTGCCCACTTGGATCCTTGGGTCAGCGGTGTGTGTTGCCACCCAGAATCTTTGTATTGATGCAGAATGCAGTGTATTATGAGTAGGTAGATCCCTGTGCAATGCACCACCTTCCAGGGCAGGGTCTTTTAGGAAGTTTTTGCAATGCCTGTTAGAGCCAGAACAAGCCATGCAGGGGTGACTGGGAGCATAGGGTCAGCTTCCCATAATACAGTGTTCTCTATCCTATAATTTTTTCTGCAGCCCACAAAGTCCCACAAGTCTGTGAATCCCCCCTCGCTGTGCACCAGCATCTCCAACAGAAGCATGAAGCCTTCACAGCTCTGTACTATTGTCATGAGCATTGGAAGCATAGAGCCCCTGATCCTGCAGCATTTGCAGAGCTGCAAGAGGGGCAATAGGGAACATGATGATGCCTTGCAGGCCAATATGCTGAGGGACATAGAAATAATTTGGGGTTGTTGCTGGTGTTCATGGAAATGGCGGACTGCTGGTTCTGGGCCCGAGAAACAAGCACTGACTGGTGGGATTGCATTTTCATGCAGGTTTGTGGTGGTGAGAAATGGCTGCAGAGCTTTTGAATGCACAAGGCCGCATTTCTGGATCTGTTTGCAAACTTGCCCCATTCCTTCAGCGCAGGGACACCAAAATGAGAGCAGCACTGACAGTGGAGAAGTGAGTGGTGATTGTACTGTGGAAACCTGCCATACCAGATTGCTTCCAGTCAGTTAGCAATCATTTTGGAGTTGGGATATCCATCACAGGGACTGCTGTTATTCAGATATGTGAGGCAATTAATCTCATCCTATAAAAGACTGTGGCTCTGGCAATGTGCAGGACATAGTGGATGGTTTTGCTTCCTGAACTGTAGTGAGGCGATAGATGACAGGCATATCCCTATTTTAGCACCAGACCTCCTTGCCACAGAATATATCAACAGAAACGGCTGCTTGTATATGGTTTTGCGAGTGCTGGTGGCTTTCCTGACATCAGTGTGAGTAGGTCAAGGTACATGCATGATGTGCCCATCTTTAAGAACACAGGACTGTTCAGAAAGATGAAAGCAGGGACTTTCTTCCCTGACTGGTCGATTACAAATGGCAATGTTGAAATGCCAGCAGTGATCCTGGGAGATGTAGCCTATCTCTTGCTCCCATGGTTTATGAAGCCACACACTGATCACCTGAACTGCAACAAGGAGTGCTTCAGTCATAGACTCAGCAGATGCAGAATGACAGTTGCATGTGTCTTTGGTCATTTGTAGGGTCGCTGACATTGTTTACTTCCAAGATTGGACTTCAGTGAGAAAAAAATGGTTATGGCTGCCTTCTGTGTCCTGCATAATATCTGTGAAGCAAAAGGGGGGAAAGTTTATGCTGGGATTGAGGTGGAGCAGCTGTCTGCTGAATTTGAACAGCCAGATAAAAGGGCTATTAGAAGAGCTCAACATGGAGCTATACAGCTCAGGGAGGCTTTGAAAGACTGTTTTAATAGTGAGTCAGAGTAGTGTATGTTGCTATCGTGTGCTCTACCTAGCCTCTCTCTTTTGTGGCCCAGAATGAATCTTGTGCGCATTGCTGTGTATGTAGGAATCTAACATTGTCAGTGCACTTATCAATATTGTTTGTGAATTATATTATAGGGTCTGTGACACAGGGCAGCAAAAGGAAACTGATCACTGTCAGACCTGCTCATGTTCTGAACTAATGAAGATTAGTTATGTTCAGGGACAGCTCCAGGCACCAGCATTCCAAGCTGGTGCTTGGGGCAGCAGTCTGCAAGGGACAGCAGTCCCTGTTGTTTTGCCCCCAAGCAGCGCACCGAATTGCCGCCATGGACAGCGGGGGCAGTCCGTTTGCCCTTAGGGCAGCAGGCGCGTTTCTGCGGTGGCAGCAATTCAGCAGCAGCTTCTATGTCTAGCTGTCTGTGGCAGCATCAGCTAAACATAGAAGCTGCCGCTGAATTGCCACCACCGCAGAAACGCACCTGCCGCCCTAAGAGCAAATGGACTGCCCCCGCTGTCCGTGGCGGCAATTTGGTGCTTTGCTTGGGGCGGCGAAAACTGTAGAGCCGGCCCTGGTTGTGTTTCAAAAAAGAAGTTTATTCTGTAACATGAACCAGGCAAATAAAAGAAATACTTAGAACTTAATAAAAGTTATTAAGAACAGAACTTACGAAGGGGAAAGAACAGTCATTTTTTATTTCTGGTACACATACACCAACCATGTTTTTCACAGGTCAGTTTATGTGAAGCAATTATTTTCTTTAATGTCCTCCCGGGTGGAGTGGTGCACCAAACCCTTATGCCATGTGGAGTGTTCAGGGGGTATAAGGCGATCCCAGTATAGAGTTGTCTGTGGGATACAGAGGAAGGCAAGCATGGAATTATTGAAACTTCAGGGCCAGCAGAGTTTGCAGCATCTCTGTTTGGTGTTTGAGAAGTGCAAGCAGCTCCTGCTTTCCATCCCTCTCCTTTTCCTGTGCCTTTCTCCTATCTACTCTATCCTTGTCCAGGCTGTCTGCAAGAGTGATCTTCCAGGCCCTGTGCTTGTTTTCCATTGCAGGATCTCCTGGAACATGTCATCCCGAGTTGTCTTCTTTCTCCTCCTTATCTGGCTCAGGTGTTCCACAGGTGTAGCAGGAGAGACCGTGAGGGCTGTAATGGCAGCAACTGCAGATACAACACACAGAGGTACCATTGTCAGTGCATTCATGACAGAAATCAAAACTTAAGATGCTGAGGTCCCTTCCCTTTGTCCCCAAAAGTTGTAAGTACTACATTCTCACTTCTGCCTAGGAGTGATTGAGAATGGCGCCAGTCACAGCAACAGCTATTGTGAGTATGCTTGCTTGCATGATTCTAGTTGTACAGGGCAATGGAATTGAATAGTGGCACCATTTTCCATAGGCAGTGGTGATTTTAGGTGATCTCGCCCCTGAGGGTAACAGAGGCAGAAAGAGCACAGCTGCTGCTGGGATCCCGATGCTGCCCGATACTGCAATGGTGCCTGTTGAAGTGATTGCTGAGTGGCCTGGGAAAGTGTCCCACCATGGCGGAAGAGATAAAGTAGCCCTCTCCAGAAACCTTCGGCAGAGGGTTGCAGAGTACCTCCATACAAGCTTCATCAAGATCTCTAGCGAGGATTCACAGGAGATCCTAGTGCATATAAACAAATTGCTGCATGTGGCCTCCACTGCCTAACTCTAGAGAGGAATGAAAAGCAGATAGCAACTCTACCGTCCTTGGTTATTCCAGTACATCTTCTAGTACAATTAAAAACGAGGAAATCAAAAGATGTGTCCTGCTACTTTAGGGTGCCATTCCTGTCATTTCAAAGTAAACCACAGACTTACCAAAGGTTCCTTTCCCTGCATCTGGTTCACCCGTGCTTGACTGTTGGGACAGGCTGGACTGTAGTGGAGCCAAAAACAGGCCCTGGCTTGCTGCGCAGCTGGATCATCAAATTGCCTGTTCCCCATACTTCTCCTCTTCCTCGCTGCTCATGGCAGGGGCCTGGGACTTGGACTCCTCAGAAGTATCCATGGTGCTTTTTGGGGAGGTGGTGGGATCTCTGCTGAAGAGGGCATGCAGCTCTTTGTAAAAGTGGCAAGTCTGCTGTTCTGCCCCAGATTGATTGTTGGCCTCCCTGGCTTTCTGGTACATCTGACAGAGCTCCTTGGTTTTCACTGATGCTGGTCCTCATTGTAGCCCTTCTCCTGCATCCCCTGGGCAATCTGCTCATACTATATACTGCCTCTTCTCCCCATAAGCCCAGGAGATTCAATCAGAGCCGGCTCTAGGTTTTTGCTGCCCGAAGCAAAAAAAAATTTGGCTCCCCTCTCCCCCCTGGCTTTTTTTTGGCTTTTACACGTTTGCACTTTGCAGTTTTGATTTGACTGTTTTAAATTTTTAAAAAATGAAAACAGAGAATTTGTAGTTAGTGAAATAAAACAATTTCCTACTAGTAAAAAGAATAGGAGTACTTGTGGCACCTTAGAGACTAACAAAGTTATTTCAGCATAAGCTTTCATGGGCTACAGCCCACTTCATTGGATGAGCTGTAGCCCATGAAAGCTTATGCTGAAATAAATGTGTTAGTCTCTAAGGTGCCACAAGGATTCCTGTTCTTTTTGAGGATATAGACTAACACTGCTGCTACTCTGAAACCTTTCCTACTAGTGTAATTTTAACATTTAATTTTAACAAAACCCTCCTGCCTGGCCCAACTCTTACCTTGCTGCGGATCTGGCCCAAGGTGGATTCATCTCCCAACACCACTGCTCCCAGGGCCAGGGGTTGGGGCTGCTGCTGGATCCCAGCCCCGCTCATCCTTCATCTTCGCCTTGGTCCTGGCACGAGCTGGGCTCAGCCCGGGCTGCCTCTCCGCTCCCCTCTCCCCTCCCCTGGCAGGAAGCAGTGCAGAGGGGAGGAGGAGGAGGACACAGAGGCGGGGACAAGTCAAGTAGGAGCGGCCGGCCCTGGCACCATGTTCTCCCCATCCTCTACAGCCAGAGCAGGGCCGCACTACCGGCTCCCACCTGGGAGGTGGGGGGTGGCTGCTGACTGTGGGAGAGCAGCGGGGACAAGCCAAGGAGGAGTGGCCTGTCCTCTGCAGCCGGGGAAGGGCCACGCTACCAGCTCACACCGCTCTTCTGCGGTCAGCAGCCAACCCCCCCACCACATACCCCCAAGGCGGAGCCGTTAGCGCAGCCCTGTCCCGGCTGCAGAGGATGGGCCACTCCTCAGTTTGTTTGCGCTGCTCTCTCTCGGTCAACGGCCACCCCCCACCCTCACAGGCAGGAGCAGATGGCGCAGCCCTGCCCCGGCTGCAGAGGACAGGCCACTCCTCCTCAGCTTGTCCCTGCTGCTGCAAGCCAAGGAGCGGTCTGTCCTCTGCAGCCAGGTAGGGCCATGCTACCGGCTCTTGCCTGAGGGGTCAGGGGTGTGAGTTGCCTGGGGAATTGCAGCAGGGACAGGTTTGCCACTTAGCCGGCTCCCTGCCCTGCCGCACTTGGCGGCAGAACAACAGGTCGATTACCGCCCCCTGGGGAGATCAGGATCCAGCCAGGATGCCACTTCTGGTATGAGCTGGGGCCCCAGTATTATGCCGCCCCATATATTTTGCCACCCTAGGCACCTACTTGTTTAGCTGGTGCCTAGGGCCACCCCTGGATTCAATATCTCCTGTGTAGTCCAGGCAGGAACCCATCTGGAATGTGTAGCTCGCATGGTCAACTGGGCAGTTACTCTCAACAATGGAGAGCTGCTAGGTGTGCTCACCAAGCTGGGAAACTTTGAAAAGGAATTTTAAAAAATTCATGGAGCTTTAAAGGGGAAGGGTGGCTTCCTCTCTATATGACCCCTGGACAGTAGAGTTCACAACTGTGACCAAAGCGGTTACTGTGGGGGCCTTGTGGGACAGCTTCTGGAAGCCAGTAACAGTCAACATATGTAATGCAGTGTCTACACCATTTACATTGCTGACCTAATTACATTGGCCATGACTCTACACCACTCAGGGAGGTGGTGTTATTAAGTTAGTGTAATGAGGCACTTACATTGATGGGAGCCAAATTTAAGTGAAGACACTTCCACAGATAGGTCGACATAATTTGCCTTGCATTGACCTAACTGTGTAGTGTACACCAGGCCTCAGATTCAGAAGATGAATTTATCGTCCTAACTAGTAACTTAAGGCTCAAGATCAAGAATACTCTTCGAGCAATACTAAGTTTGGAAACTTCTGTAAATGCTGTTCTCTGGTTGTTCAAAGAAAGCAAAAAGTCTGATCCAACATTCTTTGTAGATCTAGAATTCCCACTGCATGAAATCCCAGCCTCAGTGAAGTTAATGGCAGTTTTTCCAGAATAAGGAAAGCAGGGTTTGGGTTTTAAGGTTTCGGTCTTCTGTCTTAGTGGCTATTGAATGTGCGACCTTTCCAAGTTGGAGATCATTAACATTTAAACAATGCAAACAGATTATATGATTCAGAATAGAAATTTCTAGTAGATATTCTAACTACAGCAGTATGAAAAATTCCCATTGATATTTTAAGTGGCCAGGAAAGAAAATGCTTCTCTCACTGTGTGTCATTTAAACAGTTTCATTAGTGAAAACTGGTAGACATTCACAGCCCTCATTGCCAGATACAAAAAATTTGCTATAGCTTCAGTGAAGTTATTCATGTCCTTCTGCAGGAGAATATGGACCCTCTTTTATAAAGTACTTAAATACAGAGAGAGCCATTTTTGTAGCCCAAGAGCACAGTGGCCGAGATCTGGAGATTTGCCATTTAGTACAGGTAGTAAATCTGCTTCACTTCACAGTGCCAGGTCAGCACTTGAACACCGAATGGCAGAAAACCAAAAGATATCTTGCAGTTTTTCTTTGTGTTAGATAGAAATTGAATGATCTGTCCCAGAACAATTATTATAGGCTGACAACCTCTGCATTAAATTATTAGGAAGAAGGTTCACACAACACTTTCAGGAAATGTTTCTATCCAACTATTAAAAGAAAAAAACATGTTAAAAATGGCAATGAAAATAAAACAGTGTGCCTCCTTTGGGGTCTCAAGAAGCAGCTTTATTGTTTGGGGAACCAGACCAATGGCTGAATAAGGTAAAAATGGTTTGCATTTGAAAAGCGCTCATCACTTCATGCTTTGATGGATGAGCTATCAGCATTGTTATTAAAATTCCAACACAGTATAAAAAACAAATTAATTGGAAATAAAGGCATTTCCAGGAGGAGAGGTATCATTTCAAGGCCCATGTATGGTTTTATTCCAAGAAAAAAGTGTTAATTTCATTTAATTATGCCAAGTGATTGCAACTAGCAGGGGAAATAAAGGCCTATCTGAGTTATTCTGAGCTGCTCACACTAGAGGGGCACTGTTGCACCATAAGAAGAAATCAATAGACAGGATCCAGGAGGAACCTATGGTGATTCTCAAGCTTGCCAGAGATTTAATGAGAACTGTAATAAGCCTCTGTCCCAAATCTGGACCTTAGCGTCCAAAATCTGGGTGCTTAGCATGAACCTCCAAGCTTAATTACCAGCTTGGATCTTATCTCGCTGCCACCAATCAGGATTCTGAGTACCTGATAAACTCTCTGGTCTCCCCAAACCTTTCCCTGGGGGACCCCCAAGACTCAGATGCCCTGAGCCTCCAACAAAGGGAAATAACCCACTTCCCTTCCTGCTCTTTACTTCCTCCCAGATTTTCCCGCCCTGGGGATACTAGGAGATTTCCCTACTTCAATCCCTTGAAACACAAAACAGAGAGGACGATTTACCTTCCCCCCTCCTTCTTCTCCCCCCTCCCAGTCTTTCCCTGAGAGAGACAGTACTCCTGGCACAGAGATTCCTATCCCCTTGCCTTAACTAGGAAAAGAAAATCCAACAAGTTTTAAAAAGAAAGCTTTATATAAAAAAGAAAGAAAAAACACATGACATGATCACTGCATCAAGATGACATAACACAGGGCTATTGCTTAAAAGAAAATATGAATAATCAGCCTTATTCCGAAAGATATCCAATTTAAACATTCCAGCAACTCCACACATGTAAATACAAAATACACTATAAACCTATTGCTTTTCCTTTTGTACTCACAACTTGGGAACAGAAGGGTAGAAAGAAGCTTGGAGATAGAAAAAAAAGCTCTTCCCTCATAGCCAAGAGAAAACAAACAGACAGAACAAAGACAAACACATCCAGAAGTTCCCTCCCTCACTTTGAAAAATCCGGTTTCCTGATTGGTCCTCTGGTCAGGTGTTTGGTTCCTTTTGTTAACCCTTTACAGGTGAAAGAAACATTAACCCTTAGCTATCTGTTTATGACAAGAACCTGCACACATATGGCGCTGCTGTCTCTCACATGCAGCTTTGTTGCATAGGAAACAGGTCTTATTCTACTAAAAGGCTGGATGTTTTTCCTGAAATCCTCCTAGGAAAACAGCAGCTCCAAATCACAAGTAGCTTGAATGTATATTTCCTATTATTTGTTCAGGATGTTATAGAGTCATCGAGTTTAAGGCCAGAAGGAACCACTAGATCATCTAGTCTGACCTCCTGTGTATCACAGGCCACAACCACCACCCACCAGTCTCACGCTAAACCCAACAACCAAAAAGAGACCAAAGTATTACAGCCCATGGGAAACTAGATTTTTATGTGCCATGGGCAGAGAATAGAAGGGACTGAGGTGCACCAGTATGCAAAGCCCCTGCAATGTCAGGGAAATGATTAAATGAAACATACCCAGATAATCCTGGCAAATGACTCATACCTGCATGCTTCAGAGGAAGGTGAAAATAAACCAAGGTCATTGCCAATCTGAGCTGGGGGAAAATTCCTTCCTGACCCCATATATGGCCATCAGTCAGACCCAGGACATGTGAACAAGAACCAGCTAGCCTAGTAACTGAGAGAGAATGTGTGGTGTCACTTCAGAGCACCGACCTACCCCTGTGGCTATCTTTGATGCTTTAAACTCTAAAGTTTAGAGGAAAGAGACAGCTCCCATCCACACACCCCAGAATACATTGGAGTGGAGAATCCCTTCCTGAATCCTGCAGGAGGCCAGCTGAAACCTCAAGCATGAGCTTTCAGGAACAGAAGACGTAAACTGGAAACGAGCCCCAGAGCTGCTGAGACTCTCCCCCCGCAGCCCCATCACAAGTAACCCTGTCATACAATCACACTCATAAATTTGCCCAGGTTTTTCTTAAAACTAATTGTTTGCCTCAAAAACTCCTATATGGAGGCTGTTGCAAAAATCTCACCCCTCTGACGGTTAGAATCCTTCTTCTAATTTCCAGCCTGGATTTGCTCATCGCCAGTTTGTATACATTTGTTCTTGTGCCAACATTGTCCCATGGCTTAAATAGCTTTTCACCCTCCCTTTTAAACATTTTTGGGATAGCAAAATATTCCTTCCTGGCTCTCGTTCACTTTAGTTTCAATATTGATAATTTCCAGTCATCATCATTATTATTATTATTATTATTAAGATTATTATTATTATTTTGCTTTTTTATTTTTAATTTGCTTCTCCTTGGTTTGGATTTGGATTTTTATTGTTATCAGGAGTGCGCCAGACAGTAGTGAACTGCAATATTTCTGTTTGTTTATTTTCCCCTAGTGGAACTCTTCATGCTGATTAATAAATTGGACATGCTAAGAACTACCTGGGAAATTTCCAGTCATTTGTTTGACATCACCACAGGGAGAGCCCAAATAATGTTCTTCCCTTGGGGTCCATCTACTTCATGTTGTTTGGAATCCTACAAAACAGCTCTCTTGGGTAATGCAAATATGAGACATGGGATAGCATACACACCCCTGGCTTTAGAGTTTCACTTGTACGAATGTCCAGTGCTTGTTGTGCCAGAGAACAGCTTGAATTGCATAAAAAGCTGTTTGCAAGCAGCTGAGTTTGAAAGTGGATTTCAAGTAGACTTATTTGTAATCCTGTGATCATAGTTTGCAAACCTATGTGAGGATAATGAATTTTGAACTGTAGTCAAAATTCATTATCCTCACATAGGTTTGCAAACTTATTTTTGGTGAAATGTTTCATACCACTCTTGTAAGACTCTGTTTAAATTTTTAGAGCTGAATCCAGCTTTCTCTGGAGATAATGGTTTCCCATTGTTCAGTTTGTGAACTTCCAAGTCGCACTTCTTTTGGTATGGCAAAAAGTCCACAATGACACAACACTCATGGGGATCCAGCTTTGGAATGGACACAGAAAATTAGACAAATCTAGAATCTGGCCACTTTTAGGAGTGCTGCAAATCCTTTTCTCATTGATAAATGCTTTTTGCCGTACCAGAACAACATTCACAACATCAATCATCCCCGTCTACTACCAACAAAAAATCAACAACCAAAGAACCCTACTCCTAGCAGAAGCTGAAATGAAGTCAACAGCAAAATGCCAACTTGAATAGAGTTGATATTTCACCTAGCTTTTTTAAAAAAAACCAAAACAGAAAGGAGCAAGAGAGTCCATGAAGTCCACTTCGAACTTCACTATTGTCTGTGTACTTTCTGTGGGTGGCACTTGGGATGGGCAGCAGCACAAACTCTAAGGTAAACAGACAGACTTCACTGAGAGCAAGATGAAGCCCTACATTATATTCCAAAAGGCAACCTATTTTCTCCTAAGAAAGCCAAGTTCTATCATTTTATGATAATACTTTAAATTAATCTAGATTATGTAAACTTGCTGAAGAATGATGCCTGCAAAATAGATACTCTATGGATATAGAATATTGAGGTTCTGCTCAATCAGTATTTTTTTAATAAACAAGAAGCTTGCTAGTGTTTTGACTACCATGCTGCTGATTAAACTGACCCCTGAAGTAACAGAGCTAGAGGAGATAAAAACTTTAAAATCCCTAGCAGAAGGATGGATAAAACCTTTTTATTGTCTGAGACATACCTGTGAGCTACCTAATTGTGAAGTGACAATAAATGATTTAATTATTTCCCATCTGTTATGATTTCAATTAAGTGCCACTCAATTTGGATATTTACAAACTCCCCATCATTCTACTCTGCATTCCCTATCCAGGCTCCTACCACTGGAAGATGAATTATGTTATTACCATCTGGGGCAAAAGGACGGAAGGGACTGTAAGAGCTGCTATTTAAAAAAAAATAACCATTCATCGCTATAACCCTACCATGAAAGAGGTGACATCTACTTATTGAATTGTATGTGCCCTATTTTCTGGCTCAGAAATGTAAGAATTGTGTCTTACTCCACATTAACGGAGAAGAAAACTTTGTGAACTTTGAGCTAATGTAGCTGCTATATGCTAATTACATTTACAGTTTCAAACAAATAAACATTGCACCTCTAAAACTATGGATGTGAGCAATTAAGAAAGGGGAGATAAACAGTTAAATACATTTACCATTCTCTTATTAAATGTACAAGTGTTGAACATCACCTGCCATGTTCCAAATACAGCCTTCACTCCTTCCAGCTTTCCATCACCCTGTGTTGGCCCAATGCATTGGAGATCCCCTAATATCTCTCTCAAATCATAAATATTTTCCAAATTACCACTCACTCAACTACCACATATGGCCAAGGAAGCATACCACCCGTTTGCTCACTATTGTTAGATAGAAACACTAACCTCTATCTATCTACTAGAATTGTTTGGGAAATGTCAGTGAGAAATAGAGCAAACAGAACTATACAAACAGAAAATTTCTTGAAATCCCCCAACTCCCATTTTCTAATCGTCCCATCTGTCTATTTTCTCACATAACACCCATCACTGTGATATTAAGCACGTCTTATAATGTTTTTACAAAGAAGAATCTAGATCCTTGCCAATCCCAACTGCCATATGGTCAAAGAAATACAAATATCATTCTTTATTCTTCCAATATGGTCCAGAAGCACCTTTTCACCATACGCTATTCTATTCTCAGACAGAGAACTCAATCTACCCCATTTACCTTCCTATATGGAAATCCTATTTCTTTCCCTTTTCACCCTCCAGTTACAAATCAACGAGCCCGTCTTCCAGATATAAACCACGTGCCCATCTTTATCCAAGGAATGAAGACTTCACAGTACCCAGTTCATCAGACCAGACTATTTATTATATAATTCATCATGGGAGACAGAAGGGAGTCAATGCGGCTGTAGAATGTATTTTTCATTCTGAGCTCAATAATTTCAAAATGTTAAAACCTTTAAATGCTTTGTTCTTAGATATGGTACTAATAATATATGTTCATACAATTCTTGATAACAGAATGTAGTCTTTTCTGCTCACTCAGTCTTAATGTTATATGTGTCACTCCTATTACAGTTCTTTTACCTCTATTTAAATTCTTATAATTTAAAATTCATTTTATATGTTAATATCTTGTATTTTTTACACCCTGGAATTTACTGTAACGCCCAAATTCATTATTTTGCCTACACTGAGAAGTTTCCTAAGAGAAAAAGATGAGCTGCAAGGCAGGAATCCTATGGTAAAGCAAAATATAACTAAAAACCTGTCCATCATGCAGCATCATTCTTTGCAAATGAAACATGGTGGCACCACTGGAGCTGTGATTTCTCTTGACTCCAGCGGATAGCAGTATGAGCCATGGAACTCAGTCTGAAGGATTTTGCAGACACAAACTGAGCCCAGTGAGGCACCCAGTGGAAGGAGTTTGAGCTGTACTCAGACCTGGCCATGCAGGATCACAACGGGAAGAAACTATTTATTTGACTGGGGAACGAGGCGAAGGGGTCTACAGCACTTCTCAGCGCACCACTTTCTCAAGATTCACAGCAGTCCTAGGAGCCCAGGGACCTGTTGCTCCCCAAAGCAGAACACAACTGTGGAGTTCTTCACTAAAGACCAAGCTGAAGGGGAAGGCCCCTATGTTGCAGCCTTACACATACTGTCTGCTACATGCAATTTTAGGGATTTGATAGACTTCCTAATTCAGGACAAGATAATTTGTGGCACTTGGGATCACAACTTGAGAGAGTGGCTGCTCCAGGGAGGTGATCTTATATGCTGAGACATGGGGCATGCAGTGGAATTGTGAAGAGAAAGGATGAATGCCCTAGGAGGCACAACATTTCCAGAAGAATATGCAGGAAGACAACAGCAAAGAAGAGCAGGTGAGCAGGGTTTGCAATCCTTAGATGCATTTACTGCGGGAGACAGCACGATCAAATAAAGAATGAGTTCTCTGCACTAAGACAGCATTACCAGGTACGAGGCAAGTTGAAGCATTTCAGTAGTGTGTGAAAGAGCAGAAGGATGTCTCAGAAAGATTCTGTCAGACATGTACAAGAAGGCTGTCATAACTGTAAAGGGAAGGGAATAGCCCTCCTTTGTACAATACTATAAAATCCCTCCTGGACCAAGACACCAAAATCCTTTTACTTGTAAAGTGTTAAGAAGCTCAGGTAACCTGGCTGACACCTGACCCAAAGGACCAATAAGGGGACAAGATACTTTGAAATCTTGGTGGGGGGAAGGCTTTTGTTTGTGTGCTCTCTGTTTGGGGGTTGTTTCCTCTTGGGACTAAAAGGGACCAGACATCAGTCCATGCTCTCCAAATCTTTCTGAACCAGTCTCTTGTATTTCAAACTTGTAAGTAACAGCCAGGCAAGGCATGTTAGTTTTATCTTTGTTTTCTCAACTTGTAAATGTTTCTTTTGCTAAAGAGTTTACTTCTGTTTGCTGTAACTTTGAACCTAAGGCTAGAGGGGGTTCCTCTGGGCTATTTGAATCTGATTACCCTGTAAAGTTATTTTCCATCCTGATTTTACAGAGATGATTTTTACCTTTCTTTCTTTAATTAAAAGCCTTCTTTTTAAGAACCTGATTGATTTTTCCTTGTTTTAAGATCCAAGGAGGTTGGATCTGGATTCACCAGGAATTTGTGGGTTGGGGGAAAGGAGGGGAAATGGTTAATTTCTCCTTGTTTTAAGATCCAAGGATTTGGATCGGTGTTCACCAGAACCTTGGTGGAGAAGTCTCTCAAGGCTACTCAGGAAAGGGTTATAGTACTTGAGAGGAAAATATTCTAGGGCGTTTCCCAAATAACTCATAAATAATTTGGGTGGTGGCAGCAAAACCAGATCTAAGCTGGTAGTTAAGCTTTGAGGTTCTCTTGCAGGTCCCCACATCCGTACCCTAGAGTTCAGAGTGAGGAAGGAACCTTGACAAAAGTGAAGACCCATGAGACAGTGATGATGACATCATGACTCTCTACTTGAGTCCTAGTGCAGAGATCAGCAACCTTTGGCCTGCGGCCTGCCAGGGTAAGAACCCTGGCGGGCCGGCCTGGTTTGTTTACCTGCCAAGTCCACAGGTTTGGCCAGTCGTGGCTCCCACTGGCCGCTGTTCACCACTTCCAGGCCAATGGGGGCTGCGGGAGACGCAATCGGCCAAATCTGCGGATGCGGCAGGTAAACAAACTGGCCAGGCCCATCAGGGTGCTTATCTTGGCAGGTTGCATGCCAAAGGTTGCTGATCCCTCCTAGTGCATATAAGGTTTAGGCTGTCGGGAAGGATAACAACAAAGCACACTATCACCCCCCTTGCATGCAACAATGTTAATAGAGAAATGCCTGTCCAATTTCAGCTCTATATCAGGTCCTCCTGCAGTGTGATTCCTCAGGGTGAAATGGACTCGAACATCCCTTAAGAAGAACAGGCACAAAGACAGCATAATGCAACCTATAAGAAATGTAGTAACTAATCCAAAATATAAGATGACACCAGCTGTAGTTTGTGGTGGACCCCTCTTGGGGAATACAGCCCCCTCTTGGGAAATACAGCCATATAAGCCATGGATCTGATCAGGAAGCAGCATCAGAAATCTATATCTGCAGCACAAGAAGCAAAAGGGAGAGTCCAATGGACAATGAAGACAATTTTAAAAGCATTTGGGGATATTTTCAAATGGAATGTAGACGTCCGGCGTTGGGGCTCGGCCCTCTCAGACACAGCTGGGAGCCAGGGCGTCTCACAGGTGGCAAGGAGTTCCAGGCTCCGGTCCTTCCACAGGGGTTAAACAAATAGTCGATAAGCCCAGGCCCTTGGTCAGGGCGAGGCAGTGAGCAGTTCAGAGCTCAGGCCCCTCAGTAGGGGCTGAGCAAACAAATAGTCTCTGAGCCCAGGCCCTGGGACAGGGCGGGGCAATCAGTAGTTCAGAGCTCAGGGCCCTTGGCAGGGGCTGAACACACAAATAGTCTCTAAGCCCAAGCCCTGGGTCAGGGCGGGGCAGTAAGCAGTTCAGCGCTCAGGCCTTCAGCAGGGGCTGAGCAAACAAATAGTCTCTATAAGCCCAGGAGAAAGGTCTCCCTAGGCCAGTGAGAGGGGGAGTCTGCCACCCTTGGAAGGGGGAACACAGGCCCTCCCACTCCACTGTGTTCCAGCCCGGGGCCCTAGCAGCTGCCAAGACTCGCTGCTGTCAGTGGGGATCCTGGTCGCAACACACTGACATTGGTTCAGGCTCTTTGGGAGCCAAACCAGGGTCGTCTACCCCCAGACCACTTCCGACCTCCCCCTCTCCGGGTACCTGCGTCTCACTGGCGTCTTCCGGTGGGTCCCAGGCTATGGGTTCCTCAGGATACCGAGTACTGGGAAGCGCAGGCAGCTTCTCAGGATACCAGGCACGGGGAAGCTCAGGCAGCTCCTCAGGATACCGGGCACGGGGAAGCTCAGGCTGGGTGGGAGCTCGGCCACTCACGTCTGTTCTCTTCGGCGACCGGCCTCCAAGTGAGCACTGGGGCTGGGCTTTTATACTTCCTGTCCCACCCCTAGACTTCCGGGGGGTGGGAACTGGCAGTGGTGGCTCTGCCCACTTTGGCGGCGGTAGTGGCTCGGCCCTCTCAGGCACAGCTGGGAGCCAGGGAGCCTCACTACAGGGAACATGTCCCTACCATGGAAAGGAAATTCCAGTGGCACTAAGTAATCCAATACACAAGTTGCTCAGAAGCAGAATAATGGCTTCATAGCACCTATCGAGGCCAGTGAAGCCTAGATAAGCAGCATGGTGGTAAACAAGCCATTGGGCAAATTATGCATCTGTATAGATCCATAGCCACTGAATCGGGCATGGAAAAGATGCCACTATCCACTGTCCACAACTGATAACATCTTGCCAGAACTTTCCAAAGCCAGAATCTTTGCAGTCTGTGATGTGGAGAATGAGTTTTGGCACATAAACCTGAATAAAGAGTCCCAACATATTAACGACGATTGCAACACCATTTGGGCACTACAGATGGCTGCATACGCTGATGAGCATAAAATGAGCACCAGAGGTGTTCCAGAGAAGACTCACCCAAGTGTTGTAAGGACTGCCTGGAGTGAAAATAATTGCAGATGATATGCTCATTGTAGGTGAACGAGACCATGTCAGAAAACAATAAGCTTTTCTACAGTGATGCAGTAGCAAGAACATAAAATTCAACTCAGAACAAATGTGATGCAAATAGCGTGAGGTGACGTACACTGGATATTTGCTCACAGCAGAGGGACTGAAAGCAGAACCTAACAAGATCAAGGTAGTCAGAGGCATGCCAGCTCCAGTAGATATGAAAGGGATACAGTGCTTCATAGGAATGATACATTTTCTGTCTGAGTTCTGTCTACGCCTGGCTGCAGTAGCGGCACACATACATCAGTTCACAAGGCAGGATGTTGAGTGGGACTCTGTAGGTCACCAACAGCAAGCATTTGACATGCTGAAACAAATGATAGTGGATGTCTCTGGCTTGAAGTACTAGTATCCATGCGAGCCACTGATATTCCTGTGTGATGTATTGAGAAGGATAGGGTGTAGTTCTTTTGCAGGAGCAGCTGGCCACTTATGCTGGTATGGTCTGTCATAAACAGATAGCTAAGGGTTAATGTTTCTTTCACCTGTAAAGGGTTAACAAAGGGAACCAAACACCTGACCAGAGGACCAATCAGGAAACCGGATTTTTCAAAGTGAGGGAGGGAACTTCTGGGTTTTTTTTGTCTTTGTTCTGCCTGTTTGTTTTCTCTCTACTATGAGGGAAGTGCTTTTTTTTTATCTCCAAGCTTCTTTCTACCCTTCTGTTCCCAAGTTGTGAGTACAAAAGGAAAAGCAATAGGTTTATATTGTATTTTGTATTTACATGTGTGGAGTTGCTGGAATGTTTCAAATTGGATATCTTTTTGAATCAGACTGTTTATTCATATTTTCTTATAAGCAATAGCCCTGTATTGTCATCTTGATACAGAGTTTATATTCTTATGTCTTTTTCTTTCTTTTTTTTTAAAGCTTTCTTTTTAAACTTGTTGGAGTTTTCTTTTCCTAGTTAAGGCAAGGGATAGGAATCTCTGTGCCAGGAGTACTGTCTCTCTCTCAGGGAAAGACTGGGGGGGAGAAGAAGGAGGGGGAAGGTAAATCTCCTCTCTGTTTTTGTGTTTCAAGGGATTGAAGCAGGGAAATCTCCTAGTATCCCAGGGCGGGAAAATCTGGGGAGGAAGTAAAGAGCAGGAAGGGAAGTGGGTTATTTCCCTTTGTTGGAGGCTCAGGGCATCTGAGTCTTGGGGGTCCCCCCCAGGGAAAGGTTTGGGGAGACCAGAGAGTTTATCAGGTACTCAGAATCCTGATTGGTGGCAGCGAGATCAGATCCAAGCTGGTAATTAAGCTTGGAGGTTCATGCTAAGCACCCAGATTTTGGACGCTAAGGTCCAGATTTGGGACAGAGGCTTATTACATGGTGGCAGCGACGTGGGAAAGATAGAATCCAGAAGCCAGTAGGAATATTATTTTTCTTTTTCTCTGCTAGGGCTTTTTAGCAGAGAGAAAGGGTTTGGTTTTAAAAGTAGCCAGAGAGAAATTTTTTTTCTGCCTGCTTTGGCAGCTTGCATTTTAGCAAGGAGCCATTAAGGGACATTAAGGGTCTATTGTTAAGCAATAGGATTCCAATTGGGAATCAAGTACCCAGCAAACACACACAGGTAAATAAACTGGTTTTTGTTAATTTACATATCAAAGAGTAGCCAGAGAAGAAAAAAGGACACGGTTGCTAGGCAGAACCCAGGAGACAACGGAGAGCCAGCAGTTCAGACAATAACCACCAGAGGGCACCCCAACACAAGAAAACAGAAACCATGAGTTCCAGAAAGCCTGAAAAAGGAACGTATTAAAGCTTTCTCTTTTAAAACTTGTTGGATTTTTCTTTTCTCTAGTTAAGGCAGGCGATGAATTCTGTGTCCAGGATACTGTCTCTCGCAGGGAAAGACTGGGAGGGGGAAAGAAGGAGGGGGGAAGGTAATCGTCCTCTCTTCTGTTTTGTGTTTCAAGGGATTGAAGCAGGGAAATCTCTAGTATCCGCCAGTGCGGGAAAACTGGGAGGAAGTCAAGAGCAAAGGGAAGTGGTTATTCCCTTTGTTGGAGGCTGCAGGGCATCTGGGTCTTGGGGTCCCCCCAGGGAAAGGTGGGGGACCGAGAGTTTATCAGTACTTCAGAATCCTATGGTGGTGCAGCCGAGATAGAATCAAGCGGTAATTACAGCTTGGGGAGGTCAATGCTAAGCACACAGATTTGGACCGCTAAGGTCCAGATTTGGGACGAGGCTTAATGCTATGGTGTGCAGACGACGTGGGAAGTAAGAATCAGAGCCAGTTAGAGATATTATTTTTTCTTTTTTCCCTGCTAAGGGTTTTAGCATACGAGAAGGGTTTGGTTTAAAAGTAGCCAGAGAGAATTTTTTTTCTGCTGCCTTTGGCAGGTCATTTTAGGCAAGGAGCCACTAAGGGACATTAAGGGTCTATGTTAGCAACTAGGATTCAATTGGATCAAGTATCCGCAAACCCACACAGGTAAATAACTCGGTTGACTCATTAATTTGCATAGTCCAAGAGTAGCCAGGGAAGAAAAAAGGAATCCACAGGTGCTAGCACTTGTTGCAGCGAGACAACAGAGAAGACAGCAGTTAGACAATAAACAAGGGAAACTGAAAACCCCAGGGGCCACACCGACAATAAACCCTACAACCGAGGGCAACCCAAAACCCCACCTACAACCCAAGGGAAGCCACAGACACCCTATCCTTCCACCCCACCAGTCTCCAGTAACTTACCTCTACCCAGTGACCCGTTAGCCTAGTTCACCTAAATGGTTGCCTAAATGGTTGCACCGGCCCTGGGTGGAATAAGCATTGAAAACCACTATGAGACTGTTACACAAGGCTATTCCTTTGGGTTCAGATCCCTTCTTAGCATTTTTGGCATACAGGAATACTCCATCACAGGGGTGCCAAAACAGTCCAACACAGGCATAGATGGGATGAAGGACCAAACTCTGCTACAAATGAGTGGAGACCCGTTGCAGCCAGAAGGATGAAGATGTTGCCAAGAGGAGGTGGCCAACAGTCATATAAAACAGCCACTGGAGTATGACAGATCAGCCAAGGACCTGCTGGTCCCGGAGACAGGTACTCTTGAGTGGATCCAGTCAATAGACACCAGAAGAGACTGAAAGGAGTTGTGAGGGTGCAATGACACCCAGGTCATATGTGCTGACTATGCAAAAGGGACAAGAGATTCAAAGGAACAGAAGGAACATACAAGCCAGCAGACACAACACCCAGAAAGGGCTTATAGAGATACAGAGATCATCACAGAACTGAGACCAAGAACAATCCAGAGGCCAAACCCACAGGAAGGTAGGAGATTCCACAGGGATACAGTTTGCTAGACTTGGAGACAGGGAAGCAGAGATAGGTCACTCCTGGTGTCATCACCTGTTCAAATGCCCAAGCTAGCCTCAAAGACAAAAGTAACCAGGTGAGTCTGTGGTGAGGACAAAATTCCAACTAGATTATGTGATAGCAACCTCTGGCCGAAGGGATACATGGTGGGGACCAGGGCACCAATCATTTGTTTTTAATGTTTATATTTAAATGTTTGCAAAATAAGGAAGATGTATTATGATCTGTGGAACTGGAGTCAGAGAGCCAATGTTCCCTGGAGGCACTGTTATCAACAGGACATCAGGGAATGAGGGGAATTAGGCTGGAAGCAATGCAGCCACATGCACAGAGCAGTGTACAGTCCACTTGTTCAACTGCTGTTCCTTCTGCATCCTTACTTTAGTTCCTTCTATGCTGCTGACACATGGATCAGTCCGGTTTCTCTATTGATTATGATTGCTTGCTAGTTGTAGTATTTCTCCTCAGGGGATGCCAATGCATTATTTCCTCTGTCAGCCTCATCTGCCTGTTCTTCCTCGGCCTTGGTTTTCTCTTTCCTCTCTCAGATAGCCAATTCAATGCTTGCTTAGCACGTCTCCCATCTTCCATACAGTGTACATGTCCCATCAGCCTGAACCGTCTTCCTCTGATGACATTTTCTAACCTCTGTCAACTCCTTTATTCTCACTTTTTTTTTGGTCTTTCCATGAAAAATGTAGTATTTTTCATGGAAATGGCTAGCTTCCAATCTCTTTTTGTTAGCCACTGTCATTGGCCAAGTCTCTTCTCTGTATAGCAGCAGTGTGCTTACTACACTCACATGTATAATCTGCCTGTTAGTTTGGTGTGGAGACCTGTTTGACCGGATGTTGCTCATTCTTCCAAAAGTGGTGTTTGCTTTGCCTAATTATGTATGAATATCTTTATTGCAGCCTGTCATAAACAGATAGCTAAGGGTTAATGTTTCTTTTACCTGTAAAGGGTTAACAAAGGGAACCAAACACCTGACCAGAGGACCAATCAGGAAACCGGATTTTTCAAAGCTCAATAGAAGGGAAGTTTAGGTCTTCCTGTCTTGGTCCAGGACCTCTCAGCTATGAGAGGTGGTCTTGTGGTGCATATCTGTTAGCTTCTAATCTTTCAGTTTCAAAGTTGTACAGTACAAGTAGAAAACAAATAGCTTGTTTATTGGTTCTTTTTTGTATTTACATGGTGTAGTGGCTGGAATGTTTCAATATGTATCTGCTTTTGAATAAGGCTGTTTATGTCATCATTTTTCTTTTTAGTACATAGCCCCTGTGTCACATGTGCAACTCTGAACTGCAACGAGATCGATTTCAGTGCCGTGCCTGTTTCTTCAGTCGTTCTTGTTTACTGAGGACAAGAATCGCTTCTCCTTGTTTCTTCTTCTTAACTGTCGGTTCTGAGGTTTTCTCGTCTGGGTAGGCTAACACGGAACAAAGGGAGGGCAAATCTCTTTCGTGTCTATGATCTACGCGAGGCTAAACGCTCTGCCCAATGCGCCACCAGGGCAATTTGCTGGGAGGGAGAAGACGCACGATCCGAAGCTCACTCTTCTGTTCCTTGTATTTGGATTGTCTCTTTGTGAATAGGAGAGACCTGCTCTCTGGTATTCAGTTGGAGGTGTAAAGAGATTGGCATCACTCACTCTTAGTAGCCGCAGCCAGGCAACCACGTCTGGCTGGGAAGACGAGAGGGGCAAGTTGGCCCACGTGGGTTATTTCCCTTTGTGGTAAGACTCAGGGCTTCTGAGTCTTGGGGTTCCCCAGGGAAAGGTTTGGGGAGACCAGAGGGAGCCAAAACCTGGAATTTTTGGCTGGTGGCAGCGAGATCAAATCTGAGCTGGTAATTAAGCTTAGAGGGGTTCATGCAGGCACCCAGATTTCTGGACGCTAAGGTCCAGATTTGGAGATGCTTATGATACAGCCACCTTCAAATGTTTTCAAAGGCCCCAGATAGCAGAACTCTATTTGATTTCTTTTCCATCCATGTATGTCTTTGCATCTGTTGTCTAGTTGCCTACCTTCATAATCTTGGTTTTCTCTGCATTTATTTTCAATCCAATTTTTGCTGCTTCTTGCTTTACCTCTGTTGTAAGTGCAATCATTCGTTCCCTGTCAGACTCAATTAAGCAATGTCATCAGCAAAGCCAAGGTTGTGTAACTCATCTCTGCCAACTTATTTTATGTTGTCCACAATGCATTTTGTTGCTTGCTTCATCACCCAGTCTATTGCTAATGCAAAAAGGATTCTCTCCCTTTTTTGCATTCAGCTTTATTCTTCATAAATGAAACATTTGTGAAGCAGCAGAGGAACTGATGTTTTGCCAATAGACCCAAGATGAATGTGAACCTCAGAAGCTGAAGGCCCGTTCTTAACATTCAAGTGGGTTGAAAGATTAGGCAAAGCCCTATCCAGATGTCATATTTTAAATATTCCTTAGTGAAAAAATGTTCCTTAAAGCAGTTAGTCTACATGCACATGCAAGTTATTTGATGTAAGTATTGAACAGCTCTGAGTTTCAGTCTAGTAACTGCAATCATTTAATATTTACCATGTAATTCTCGATTGTATTTAATACGCTGTGTTCTACTCACCTAGACAATATACACTGTTATATACAATGGACTAAGTGAAAATGCCAACACACAATCAGGATCACACAAAGGCTAATGCGTTCAGATAAAAGTAAACTGAAGAAAGTGTTAACCTTTATTTCAGGCAAGCTGTCTTCTTTTGGTATTTTGTCTTTGAAACTATGCAGCAAGTTCTTCTGGAAGGGCACAAAGAAAAAAAATCATTATAATCTTATTTAATTCTATGACAGCTCTTCACTCAGACGTGAAGAGCCTCAGGTGACATGACTTAGGCCAATTGTTTCACTTATCAAAAATAGATAACATAAGCCCTAAACAAATCTGGCTGCATGGTTGTTTTTTGACCTCTTATTGAACGTTTGTCAATTGTCACTTTGACTCACAGCCGTACATTAAGAAGACTGAAAAATATTGCTTTGCTGGTGTAGAGTCATATTGACGTAGTTTTTTTTTTAGCAATATATCATCAGTGTAATGCTGTGCTCCTCTGATGATTTAGCACACAAAAATATAGCACAAGCCAAAGGACATCGGTAAGGAGCTTATTTATTTCTGGTTTATGTTGTTTTACTTGTGCCTGAACATAATGGTAAATGTTTCAGCTTTATTTTGGGCTTGTAGACAGACAGACACAGACAGACTGACAGATTCTCCATTCTGCTAAGGCCACTTTGCATTGTGCAAATTGGCCTTAAATCATTCAAAGGTTCTCAGTGGTGGATTCCTCCTGTGTAGGAGGGGATCTTCACTGGAGTAGAGACGCCCTAGCTGTATATTATGTTAGCCATTCTCACCAACCCCAGCATAAATGGTAAGTAGGAGCATGATGGGTGGGTAAAAGTGTGTGTTACAAATTTGCAAGGCACACGATGGGCAATTTTCATTCCTTAAATACTATTCAATGAGCAGTGAAACATTAAAAGTCTGATGTCTCACAATATTTTGGAGATAGAAATGGGAGCTTTATACCACAGGAAATCTTGTTTCTAAACTTGGATATTACTGAGGAATTGGACTTCACAGCAGCTGAAAAGCTGTATAAAAGCTATTATAGGCAGGGCTGGTAGCATCACTTATTAAGGTTACCAGATAGCTCCCTTAGAAGACCCTGTTTTCAGTTACTTATAACCTTGCCAGATTTAACCATTCAAATTGAAATTTTCCATGCTGGATGTTTGCCACAGGCTGCCTTTTCCAAGAATGAGGGTAGGACAAAATGTATTTTTTGACCATATTAAAAAATGCTGGCTACCTTTTCTTTGAAAATCTCTAGTGCTCACAGATTTTGGGGCAGAAAGTTGAAATCTCTCTCTCTCTCTCTCTCGCTGTGTGAAATTTCACTGCAGTTGCTGCTCTGGGCTGCTCTGGACCAGGTCCAGGCACCAGAACAGAAAGCAGGGAAACTGTGTTTCCTGTGCTCTCGATGACCCGCTTGCTGGGGCCAGCTAGCAGGGAGGAGGAAGCTGTCTGATTCAAATGCAGAAGAGACATGAAATGAACCTGCAGGAGCAGGGAGAATAGATTGGAAAAAGGATCCAGGGGCAAGGGGTGACTAGTACTGGAGGGTGGCAGGGAGGTGAGGTGAGGTAAACTCTGACTGGGAGTTTGGGGGGTGACTGGGAGCCAAGGGCAGAGGGGAACTGAGCTCAGAAGAGGAGCTGTGGGTGGGGTGAGGGGGTAGCAGTAATTGTTACTCAGAACTAGCAGTTTGGGAGGAATGAAAGTGGGTGGGTGGGAGCGAACAGCTGACACGTCTGACAAGGAGCTGGGTACCAAGAGAGAACTGGGACTGAGACTGGATGAGGAGCCTAGAGAGGGAGACTGGGACTGGGAGTAGGTGGGAGCTGGGCACCTGGAATCCAGAGGGAAGAAGAGAGACAGATCAGATGAAGAGCTGGTGAGGGAAGGGGAACTGGGACTGGCTGGTCCAAGAGACTGGGGCTCAGATGAGAAGTCTGAGAAGTGGAGATTTGCACCGGATGAGGAGAATGGAACTGGAACCCGGAGTGGGGAAGAGACAGGACTCTGACAGAGACGGGTTGGAGAGGGTGGGAATGAAGGGGTCAAACTTGGGGGAAGCAGGCAGAAGAATCTGTGCCTACAAAAATACATTCCCTTCGCGGGCCTGGAACGGAACCCTCATTCAGTGCACAGGATGGAGCTGCTCTGGAGATAATGCAGGGCTGTGTTGTCAAGGAGACTATTGTCTGGAGAACTCATGCTTCATTTGTTGCAGAAGTTGGAAGGTGTGAGAGTAGGAGGCAGGGGACTGCAGAAAGAGAAAGGATAGTTCATGGTTAAGGCAATTGAATGCTGCCATATAAAAATGCATTCTATCCCTGCATCTATTACTGAGTTCTTGTGTGATACTAGACAAGGTACTTAAACCAATTTTTTCATGGTTGTCCCTTATTGTGTGGTCCTCATTTTCTGAGTGCCTGACTTGAGTTGCTGGGGTTTGATTTGAAGGAGTGCTGAGCCCTCACTGCTGCAACTAAAGTTTATGGAATCTGTGCTTCGATCATATAAAGTGCCATATAATGCTACGTATGCGAAAAATCAAGTCCTAAGTGTTTCAAACTGGGCACCCAAAATTAGTGGCTACATTTTACCTTAGTTTCTCTGTGCCTCAGTTCTTCATCTGTAAAATGGAAAGGATAGTACCCCTCATCTCACTGAGTGTTCTATGTTCAGAGCAGGATGTGAGTAATGTGCAGTAAATAGAGCATGAAGCCACACATTAAATGAGCACTGTTCCTCCAATGCACTAAATAAGGCATGTGGTCATGTACTGAAACACTGCACAAGGGGGCTAATTTAACCTTAACTCTGGCATTTCCTAATTTATGGGTGCTTGATTTTGCTATCTTAATAATGTTGTCTTATATGTTGTTTTTTATGTAATATTATATATATAGTGTGTACTCACATACATATCTGGTAGAGACTGCATCCCATATGGCAATGTGGTGCTATGGATAAGGCATTCGATTGGGAGTCAGAAAATTGGGTCTCTATTTCTTTTTTTCTGCCACTAACATGCTGTGAGATCTTGAGCATGTTATTTCACCTCTGTCCCACAGTTTCCCCATCTAATAATTAGGAATAATTACAGTTCTTTGTGAAGTACTTTGAGATAAACAGACTAAACGCGTTATGGATTAGTGAAAGTACTAAGTATTATTAGGATATGTTCATTTTATTATGCCTCTCCGACTGCCTCACCTGTACTCCTTTCATTAATCCAGGTCCAACAGGATTTATAGCATTCCAGGTCTTTCAGCAACTTCAGATGGTTAAAACAAAACAAACAAACAAAGCCAAACCAAGCAATTTGGCAGATGACATTTCTCTTTTTCACTTTGTGAAATTTCCATTCTCCAAATTCCCCTGGCCTGCATGGGTGAATAAAGATAGAAGCTTTATTCCATTGGAAAAGGGAGTGTGCATAGTCTTAACAGGAAATACGGCCCATGCTTCCAGCTGTGAAAAGTCCCCAGATATTTAATGTTAAAGTGCATGGCATCTTTATGGATCAAAAACTATTTTAGGTAATTTTAAGGGTTTATAGCATCCTTTATGTTTGGACTCGTGGCAACTAAAACATCTGACTTCACAGGAAGAGGGATACAAAAAAATCCCAATAAAATTTTAAAATGTTCTCAAACATTTGTCAAATGCTTTTCCCCTCCCTAACCCAAATGGTGTATATAGAATGCACATTGCAGTGGACTGACAGGCAGGTTTTATGATCTGCATATTCCTCTCATGGCTTTGCAACTTGTCAATAATTCAGCTATCCGAACTCATTCTGGTAAAACTTTGATATAACACCATAATGCATTCTCCATAAATATGTGTGTGGTGTGTATATATGTAAAAATTTACAAAGACCCACTTTCTGCTCTGAAGAGCTTGCGAGGGGAGGAGATCTGAGTGTTAAAGCCACAAGAGTGCACTCCTGTCCCCTTACAGAATTCCTGTGCTTTTGAAGCAAAAGAGAGTCTTCAATGCTTGAACCCACTGTTATTTGATGGGATTATTCAGACAGCTGTTGAGGAAATCTATTGCATGGACAGGTGAATTTCAAGGGAATATGATTGTATCTAATGAAATATGCCCAGTCTGTTAGATTGAGGAAGCAGAAAATGGCTTTGTACATCATTTAGATGGTAAGATCAAATGTGGATTGCCTCAAATTACAATTAAATTCATACTCTTTTGGGTGGGACAATGTCTTTTGATTTATAGAGTAAGGTCCCTAGCAATTTGTTAGCACTGTAAGATAATAACGCGATGGAGCCATGAGCAAACAAATGAAACAACCTGGAGGTGCTCTTCTTCTTGGGAATGTCCCTGTAATGGGGTGGCTACCTCCGAAGCACTGCTTTGTGGCCAGGGTGTCTTAGCACTGACCTGCTCTGCTTTTTGTCTCTTCAGGGCCCATTTCAGGACTCGTTCAATTCAACGATAGTTCAAACAGTCCCCTGTGGGGGTTCAATTTATTGAAACCTCCAGTGCATACAGCCCTCTAGGCCCTAAACCCAATTCAGTGCCTCTCTCTCAATGAATCCAAAACACACACATTCTCTATCCCAGTTAGCCTTTACAGTCTCTCACCAGTCTCCCAGCCTGGAGAGCTCTCTCCCACGCTCCTTGCTTCCTTTCTTTCACCACCTTCCTGTAGTGTTTCTAGACATAACTGCAGTTTCTTTTTTAAAATTCTTTAATTCAGTCCTCTGCCTGAACCCGCACTCCCCCCTGCATCCCACACCCCAACTCCATGCCCAGAGCCCCCTGCTGCACCCTGACCCCCTGCTGCACCCCACAACCTGAATAGTCTATAATTCTTAAATAAGTATTGGCGTATATTCTGTCACTCTGCCCTGTGTCCTCCAGGTAATATAATAGACCTTTGTAATACTAGCCCATTTTGCCAATATTTTTACTAAATAATATCACAGGTTCCAGATTCCAACTTTCCCCGGGGGTGCTCAACCCCAAGCCCTGCCCCACTCCATCCCTTTCCACAACCCCCACACCCCTGCCCTGCTTCTTCCTGCCCGTGCTGCACCCCAAGCCCTGCCCCCACTCCACCCATTCCCCCAAAGCCACACTCTTGTCACACTTCTTCCCGCCTTCACTCCGCCCCCACCCGCCTCTTCCTATCCAGTTCTGCCCCCTCTCCCAAGTGCATCCCATCCCCACTTCTCCTCCTCCCTCCCAGTGCCTCCTGCATGCCACGGAACAGCTGGGAGGGAGGGGGAGGAGTCGATTGGAGGGGCTGCCAATGGGCAGGAAGGGAGAAGATCTTGGCTGACAGTGGGAGCTAAGCACCCACTAATTTTTGTCCATGAGTGCTCCAGCCATAATGAGACTTGTAACATAATGTGACTTTTGTTTCCTTAAGATGTTTGAATTCTTCAGAAAGCTTTTCCCTCTCTTTATCTGAACCCTGACATACCCATAAATGGTGATTAGTTGCTTCTTCCACCTTACATAGTGCACATAGTCTATCTTTGCACCTGTTTATTCAAAAAAGATTTTTGTTTAAGCCACAATGGCCCATTAGTACTCTCAACAAAATCACTTCAATTTTTGTATTCAGGCCATGAAGTATGCCATTATCCTCAACTCTAGGGCACAATTGAAACAATCTTTTTCTTTCTTTGACAGTCCAGGGTTTTTTTTGCCATTCCTCTTTTAAATTGTTCTGTACTAGGATTTTGAATTCATGTTTACTCAAGGGTATTTCTATTTCAATCTTTCCATTTCTTACAGCATTTTTAGATTGTCTGCCATTTCATTTCCTGTTATCCCATTATGCACTGGGATCCAAGCTAAGGTTACCTGTATCCCCATCTGTACTAACTCTGTTATTAGAAATAATATATCATTGATTAAATCATTTCCACATACTGAGGCACCCGTATTTATCACCATGAGCATGAGATTGAATCTGAAACCCTCCCCACTGCTTCTGAGTATATGTTCCATATCCAGTTTGGCCCTTGTCTTGCAACTGCTTCATTCACAGTTTAACTTGAATAGCATGTGTAGTTTTAATATCATGTGTTATAGTTTGCCTGTCAAATTCCCAACAATCCTCATATATTTCTTTGGTGATTTCATTATTATAATTGCCATTAACTTTGGGCCAAAAAGTTAGACCCAATAGTTTCATTCATAACTGGCACTGCACTAAAGCAGGGTCGGCAACCTTTCAGAAGTGGTGTGCCGAGTCTTCCTTCATTCACTCTAATTTAAGGTTTCGTAAGCCAGTAATACATTTTAACGTTTCTAGAAGGTCTCTTTCTATAATATATAACTAAACTATTGTCGTATGTAAAGTAAATAAGGTTTTAAAAATGTTTAAGAAGCTTCATTTAAAATTAAACAAAATGCAGAGCCCCCCCGGACCAGTGGCCAGGACCCAGGCAGTGTGAGTGCCACTGAAAATCAGCTCGCGTGCCGCCTTTGGCACCTGTGCCATAGGTTGCCTACCCCTGCACTAAAGGCTATCTATAGAATGTATATAGGTGTTGTAATAAATGCCCCACATGCAATTCATAGTGCCTAAGCTTGTATCAAATCTATTTTTTTAAGTTCTGATTCTGATGCTGTAGTCAATATCTGGTTTGATTAAGGATCTGTAGACCATCAGCAATATTTTCTTATCCATTTCCCTAATTTGTCCCAGCAAGACTTCTAAGCCCATTAATCCTTCCCATACATTTATCTTTAACATTGTCTATATGATGTTTCTAAAGTAATTTAGGATCAAATATTACTCCTAGGAATTTAAACTTTTTAACTATACCTATTTGTTCTCTATACAGATACAGTTTACATTCCTTTGTAACTTTCCTTTTTTGTAAAGATCAATTCTTTGGTTTTGGCAATGTAGAATTTGAAACCCCATGCATTTCCCCAATAAGAGGTCTCTCAAAATGCTTTTTTGATTCTTTTTTTCTGCCACCTCAATAGTCCCACTCCTAATCCACAGAGAATAGTTATCTGTGAATAGATAGCTGCAGTTTCCTGGGCTTCCTGCTCTTTTTATCCTGGGCTCACCTGATTCAACCCAGGTGTGGCTCATCCCATAATCAGGGCTGGTTTAGCCTAGGCTCTCCAGTCAATAGGCAAGCCTTTCTGTTACAGATCTCAATGCTGGGCTATGTCAAACAGTGTTTAGTGTACTGCACACCGTATGGAAGGGGATTAAAACTGCTCTGTAACTTGTGGCTCCTGTTATGTTTTGCAGATCCCTTATAGAAGAGACAGTGCTTCAGATGAGAGAGTTCCACTGGACCTGCAAATACTCATCTGTAGACCCAAAGGACACTTCCTTCAGCTTATTCTGTTCTAGGGCTTTCATAGCTGAAGTATGGCATCTTTCATTTAGTTGTTTCCCCTCCTCCCTTGTCTGTTTTGGACTGATTTATTTTTTGAAGTTTTTGCCTTTTCTTGCTTAGATTTAGGCTTGCAAGGGTAGTTTATATTGACTTGCAAAGGTAGTTTATATTGATTGTTTTGTGGGTCTAGTTTTTTATTGCATCTGTATAAAGCTGAGTGAATGAGGAAGTAAGTTGAGGGAAAAATAACTATTCAACCCAGGTGTTGAATTGTGAACTATTCACAAACACTATGTAAATTAGAAAAAAAATGTTGATTAGCCATTTTTTTACCCTTATGCATTCATTTTCTATACATTTGCACACGAAAAACATCCCTCAGATGTATGTTCATGGAACACTTATTTGGAGCCTATAGCCCAATTTGCATTTTGTGACAAAACCAACATTATTTGGTAGAAGCATTAGGAGTAGACATTTTGATTGGCTCAACTGGTTTTTCAAATACCATTTTAATGCATGTAAAAGACAAATTCTATTTACAGATCTAGAATGTTATCAGATTTATAGATATTTAGGCCAAAGGGGAACACTATGATCAACTTCTCTGACCTCCTGCATAATATAGGCCATAGAATTCATCCTGTAATTCTGGCAGTGGAGAAAATTATTCTTCCTTGCTACCTTAATGGAGATCATTGAGCCCAATTATTTTTTAAAAATAAATCTGCTCTTTCTTTGCAACTGATCACTTTTGTCTGCAGCTAGCAGAAGTCTCAGTGTATGACAATAGAACATTGCTTAACTAACATGACAGAGGGACAGACTCGTTAAAATATTTCCTTGACCCCTGGCTAGAGCCTGGGTTGAGAAGGCCAGACCCTCAGGTGATGTAAATTGCAACAGGTTCATTGATTTTGATGTTCATTTGAGCTCAACAGAGCAATGAGAATTCACATCAGCTGAGGATCTGACCCAGAATACGTTAGGGAAGCCTACCACATTCCTTCATCTGGGAGAGTGCACATACACGCATGCTGAAATTATTATGTATCAGTGTCCTTGGTATTCTGTTCGAAACAGAGCTTTACATTGCTTAACAACTGCATACCACAGGGACTGTATTACCTTCCAGATGCTGGGCTAGAGTCCTGACATGGAGGATATCAGGGGGATCTCAGTGTCCTACGTGAGCTCTGACTGTGACTGCATGGAGTATAGAGAGCACCTTAGCCACGTTTTAACCATATTACTGAACTGTACTAATATCTTTTTCTGTCCAAGACTTTGGTGAGATTTCAGGATATAGTTAAAACGTATTCAGGTACTGCATATGATTTGATTTGGAACTGTGTTTTAATTTTGCCCGACAATGATTGTGTTGCAACTGGGTCACAAGGACCCAGTTGCTTTTACAGAGTAGATTGCCCTTTAAAGTTCTTTCCCCTTAGCTCAGTGTTTATACTGTGGAACATGTAAAGCCAACATCATAACTGTGCTGAGAAATAACACACACAGTGAATAAAACCTCATGTTTTGAAACAGATTATGCTTTTGCTAGGTCCAAGAAAGATCCATTTGGAGCACAACTATGAAATAAAGTAGTAAGCTACCAACTTAGTTAAATTGGTGGCTGGAGGGCAAGCCTACATGGTGGCTGTTGCTTTTATTGTCTGCCTTCATCAACCAAAGCCCAGTAGAGCACGCACACACAACGTATATTGTGTGGAAGTGCTACAGTGCCACCTACTGCACGTTTCAGAGGAGGATGTGGATGCTACTGCAGCAGGATTGCTGTTATCTTGCTTTGTGTGATTATGTGTGTGAGCGGAGAGAATAATTAAAAAATAGAGCAAAAATCCAAAATGACTGTTGGACTCATAATGGGAAAGCAAGACTTAAGCATCTTGAAGTCTTTGTGTTTTGGACAGCACAATTTGAAATCAAAAGGGGAGTTATTCATTTAAGTGTTATGTATGTAAAGACCAGGTAACGATATATAGTATTGGCATCTGTACAATTTTCATATAAAAAGACAATATTTTATATCTGCCTACAGCATTTGTCAGGAAATGAATGTTGTCACTTCTCTTTAGTACTATCTCATTTAAAACCAGGATAATGCAGAAGCAGTGGACAAGAATTCTGTGATTTGTGCCAGTCTGTTAGCCCTAGTTTTACATTCTTATTAAAGACCGTAAGCTGAAAATTCCTGCTTTTATGAACACAAAACCATCCCCTTGTGAAGTCTAAATGTAACTTTGTTTACACTGATTTAGTAAACAGATGAGATTGCATAGTTGCTGTCTTGCGTTCTCTCAGCAGGTGAAATTATTTGCTGAGCAGCATAAAAACATGCTGGGAAATGGCTATGCCATGTGGATCTTTCCAGTATTTATTTAATGTTATGTTACTGCTTGAGAAAGAAGGGTAGCAATATTTAACATGCAGCCAATATGATGACTAATAACAGACAAAAGAAGCTGGGTAACAAGTGAAACTGTAACTTATATGCAGGATTTTATGCAATTGTCTGTGCCCTTATAACAGCAATTCTCTTTGGGGTTTTGCAAACCACAAACAGTATGTTAGTTATGCGTCTCTTTCTCCGAGTAATAGGTCTCTTTCAGAACTGCTGGCATGCTGGCTCATTAAAGCTGGTGTACTCTGAATTCCTTCAGCCAGTCCTTTTGAATTATGAAGACAGGAGATCTCAGAGAAAATTCAGGTTCTCAGCCATGATAATTGCATCTCTGGGTGGCAGGAAATTCTCTGAGAATAAATAGGACAATGATACAGTACTACATTCTGGCTTTTTAAGCCAAAGTTTAGTAAATTTATGTTAATTCAAAATTTTAACTATATTACACTAGCTATGGACATTTTGTTTTTTGTAATGTAATATCTAAGATTGGGGCAAGTATTTTTTTATGCATTCAGTTCATCATCATCATTTTCCTTATTGTTAGTAGGCCCAATACTCCATTTATTTTGGCACAAAGGAGCACAGTGGGTAAAGGTGGAGCACTGGGTGTGGAGGGGAAAAGTAGCAGTTTTGTGGCATGCTCTTCTCATCCAACGTTGCAGCTGTCCTTTCCCAGGCATACATCATAGTTGGGAATCAAAGGGTCAAACAGGATTGAGAGGTCTGAGGAGGTGGCAGCAGAACAGCTACTTTACACTCAGTACCAGTGGCTTTCCAGTGAGAAATATACAGGAATTAGCTGCCCTCCACAACTTCCTTGGCTCATTTGAAGAGCCTATAGCTACACATCTCTCTCAGGAATCATGCTTCTCTTTGGAAGACGGCCCAGTGAGCTGTGTGGATGAACTAGGTGCCTGATTGACTTCTAGGGGAGCCTTGGGGATGAAGCTTGCTGTTGTTATTATTTGTGTAGAGATAGTGCGTCTAGGCCCAGCCAAGACTGAGGCCTCACTGTACTAGGCACTGTAAAAACACATAATAAGAGATGGCCCTGTCCTGAAGTCCTAACAACTGGGAAACAGAGGCATAGTAAGGTGAAAAGACTTGCCCAGAGTCACAAATGGCTGAACCTGCCCACTAGTTTAGTATCCTTTCCACTAAACCCACTGCCTAATATCCTTGATAAGCCTTGGCCTCAGTTTGGATTTCTGGATTCTATCACATCCTCCCTGAGTGAAATAAGGAATCACTACTGGAGGGAAAAATGTGGAGGAGACTTCATGAGGTGAACCTTGAGGAGTTTCCAGCATTTTTTCCCACCTGATTTTTCTTCAACAGGCTAAAACCTGCTCAGTTTTATTTCATTTTCTCCTGCTTGTCTTTTCTTGAGTCCAGGTTACTCTTCAAAGTCAGCAGATATTTCAGCAGAATGTCCTGAGTCTTGACATCGACTTTAGTTACGGACAGTACCACTTTTGCTGGTTTTCCCTGCAACATTTTCTAGGCTCTTGCTATGCAGATTTTTGTCCATGTGTTTAACGAAAGAAAGTAAATGTTTTTAAAGGACCTTCTTATTTGTGAAAGAAAAAAGTATTTCCTCCTTTTTCTCCAGTCCTGCTGCTGGCTGTTCATTTTCTACCAGTAGAGAGCGTCTCTTTTGGAAATGAGTGAATAATCATTTTGAATCAAACATTTACAAATGTGAAGTCTTTTGAAACTTCAAGAAATATGTTTTTTAATAAATGAGAGTTCACTGAGACACTACAGAGATAAAATTTACAGGAGCACCTTGCAGCTGACAAGAAGAAACTGCTAATAATTTGAGTGCAAGGCAGAGCATGGTAGCACTTCCCACATCCTTGCTGGAGGGTACATGCATTTGGTTTTGATGTGAAAGTCATTTAAAAAACTCATTTTTATACACTGACTTTTCTCTCTTATTTGTTTAGGGTTGGCAGTTATTTTAGTCTATAGACAGTGGGAGGTGGATGCTACTGAATTCTGTCCATGAATTAATCAGATCCTACAAAAGACACATAGAGATTTCTTCTTGAAGGGCTAAATCCAAGGACTCCACTTGAGTCATGAGCTGTGCAATGAGTATTTCTATCAGGGGAAAGGAAGGAATTCTTCTCCACAAGCCATGGAGTGGCTAAGGAACTGTTCAGTGGGAGTTACTTCAGACCAATGCTGAGGAGCTTTCTCTAGTTCCATTGTGTTCCTGCTGCAGAGGAAGCTTTGGATAAGCCATGTGTAACCCGCTAAATGTATTGGTTCCTCACTAATCACCCCAGGTGCATCGTAAGTTAACTGTTTCACTGGTCTTATTACCCTGTCTCTCCTATTGAGAATCTCTGTTGCTGTGGTAGGGGGGACATCCTCTTGAGTGATGGATGGGGAGATTTCCTGTGAGTTCTCCTCGGATACTGGCATAGGCCCCTGCATTTCTAGTTCTAACAGTGGAGGGTCGAAGGTGCTCAGGACATCCTCCATCTGTATGTCACCACTGTCCAATAACCTGTGTATGTCATCACA